>NC_088684.1:119639301-119942331 GCF_028017835.1 Emys orbicularis
GCACTCAGACATAGAGTCTAACTCTGGTTTTGACACGGACTTCTTGGGAAATCTTTGGCAAGTCACTATATCTCTGTAGGCCTCAGTTACCTCATCTGTGAGAATGCGGAGAATCATGCTGATGCAATCTTTGAAAAGTGCTTTGAAATCTACAGCTGAAAGAAGTGCAACATACGGTCTTGCTGAAAATTGAGCATGTGTGACTCAGTAGAGAGAGAGTCCCCATCCTATTTGTATTGCATTTAATACTGAAAAAGGTGTCTTGTCTATTGTCAAAGCAGGAGAAGGATTTTTTTTAGTAGTAGTGTCAGCAAGATTGTAGGTAGGTACACATATGCTAGCTATAATTTAAAAAGTACTTTTAAATATTTAGCATTTTAGCCATGGAGAACAGTGCTGCTCACATCTTGAACTTTTAGACTGCTTGGCCGGGGTGGGAGGGGATTTTTACTCTAAAGGTGACCAGCGAAGGTAAAAGACAGCTTTCTTGACTTGGTCCTTTATGATGTTTAAAAGGAAAACAAAAAAGGTCTCCGCTTTTTTTTTTTTTTTTTTTTTTTTAAACAGTTACACTCTACCCTGTTTTTCCTGAAAGGCTATATGGATGACTGGGCAACTGGTGAGCTCATATCACATATACCATGGATGTGAAACATCATTAATTTAGAGAGTAAGTCATTTATATTCATACTTTTTAAATGCTTGTTAATATCTATAACTCATTCAGCACCCTAACTGCTTTTCTTGGGAGTTGAGACAGTTCTGTATCTGACACCCCAGCAAAACCAGGGAAGAACAGATCAAGAATACTTATCTTTTCCTATTTGAATAAGTATAAGGTATGGGATGTTAAGTTAATGTTCTGGAAAGTTCTGCCATTTTGGAGACCAACTCCACAAAACTTTGCCAGAGTTTGTTGCATACCAGAGAACATTCTGACTTGCTGTGAATAATCTTGCCCTGACAGCAGGATTCTTGGACATACCAGCTAGCATCTCTGCTCGCTCGCTCTCTCTCCCCCGCCTGGGCTAGATTTAACCTTTAATAGTCAGTTTAAAAAAATATATTTTTTATTCTTTTTATGATGTAATTCAGTGAAGAATTGGGCTCAATACTTTTAGCATCATACCTCAGCTGTAATAGCATAAATTTCAAGTAGTAACAATCTAATGTTTTATGTCTTTACCATCTTAAGAAACTAGATCAGCTTACATTTTCCTATGTAGTATCCTGTTTATACTACATATTTTTTTAAAGAAGTTAATGTATTGGGGACAATAAACCATTTCACTATTTTCCTTTTTAAAATATATGGACTCGGTGCATATCTGGGGGGAGTATATACTTAACTTGTAGAATTACTACTGGGATTTCTCTTTCAGTTTATATTTATACAACTTACTGTGTACAACCTCAAACACATTTTGAAGTACTGTACAGTATTACAAGAATATAGGTCGAGTTGAGTAATGAAACATTCCCAATTAATTCCATTGAAAATTGGTGTTTTCGTTATGCTAAAAAGGCCTCATACACACTGAAAGTCTAATGTGTCATTGTAGGTACTTACAATATTGTAGTGCCCTAACATAGGTGAACCACGATTTATTCCTGTGGCTCAGAGAGGATTAAACCATGTTTTAGCAATTAACCATGAATGCTGCTCACAGACCTGCAAAGTCCAAGGTTATAGTGTGATTCACTAACAGAGTCTGACCCTGTCTACACTGCAAAATCTAACTGTTTTAACCTTTAGGGGGCACTATCACGTTGTAATTGAGTATTCCATTAAGTTACCTTTCCATAATGTAGACAAGCCTTGGAGCATCCAGTTCTATAAATTACAGCTCCATGCACTTAAACAACATATATCCGTCATCTAAATGTAAAAAGTTATACTTTTCCATGCCACTTATCTTGTTACTAGGGCTTTGGAGCGGAGCCCGGAGCTGCAGCATGGAGCAGCTCCGGAGCAGTGGAGCTGCAGGTTTTTGCCTGGAGCCGAAGCACAGCTCCAAAGCCCTGCTTGTAACACCACTAACTTAGATGTTAGCAAATGGGGTCTCTTACAAATGTATACTGACAAATGACACTTAGAACAATGCTTTCATACTAAACAGAATAAGGTACTATAAATACCTACAGAAATGTGGCTATGAATATAGCATGAAAAGGGCTGAAGGAAACCATTTATTTTCACTCATTAGTGAGGATCATGAAAAATTAAGACCTGACTCTACTTTATAAAACCATTCCTCAGGTAGTCATCCCTAACAAAAATATTTACCCACGCCAAATTTTACAAAAAATCCATGTAACAACTGGGCATCATACTATTGAAAATTTCACACGTGTGATGTAGTTAGGTCAACCTAACCGCCTCTGTAGGCACAGCCAGATTGACAGTAGAATTGTTCCGTCAGCCTACCTAGTGCCTCTCAAGGGTGATGGATTTACTACAGCAACAGAAACTCCTTCCTTCACTGTAGTGCCTACACCGGGGTGGCCAACCTGAGCCTGAGAAGGAGCCAGACTTTACTAATGTACATTGCCAAAGAGCCAAAGTAATACAACAGCAGCCCCCCATCAGCTCCCCAACCCCGCTCCCAAAGCCTCCCACCCACCGGCATCCCTGCCGATCAGTACCTCCCCCTCCCTCCACGCACCTCCCGATCAGCTGTTTCGTGGGATGCAGGAGGCTCTGGGGGGGGGGGGGAGAGAGAGGGAGGAGCGAGGGTATGGCAGGCTCAGGGGAGGGGGCGGGAAGGGGTGGAGTGGGGTCAGGGCATGTGGCAGAGCCAGGGATTGAGCAGAGTGCAGCCCCCCTGGCACATTGGAAAGTTGGCGCCTGTCGCTCCAGCCCCAGAGTCGGTGCCTATACAAGGAGCCGCATATTAACCTCTGAAGAGCTGCATGTTGTTCCGGAGCCACAGGTGGCCACCCCTGGCCTACACTGTAGTGCTAGAGGTGTAACTGCAGCGCTGCAACTGTGCTGCTCTAGTACCTGTAGCATAGACATACCGTTAGAAAAACCATCATTATTTTAAATTTCTAGATCTTTCATTAGGAAGAAAAAGCAACTCGTGTGTGTGTGTGTGTGTTAGGCAAGACTCTATTTAACAAAGATTAGCCAGACTACACATGAACTTTATAAAACTAGGCTGTGGTACGTGGGAACTGCATTAGCCATTGAACAATGTTAAAGTGCACTAACTTACAAGGAAAGAAGGATATTTTCTGTCATTCGGGGCCTCCAAACCTACAGCAAAGATGAGACACAAATAAACCAGAAAGTGTTCACACATGAAAGTTATATTATGGACTCCATTAAATTAAAAATAGGGTGGAAGTCTGCTGTCATATTATGTTGTTTTTGGAAAGGGGAGAAAGAATTAGGCCCCTCATTTGAACGTGTGAAGACTTCTGACTGAATTTAAGCCTTTAAGTTCCTCCACGGTCAGGCAACAACATAGGTGCTTGACTTTAAGTGCTTGAGTAGCCTCACTGACTACTCACATGAATAAAGTTAAGCATAAGAACAGCCATACTGGGTCAGACCAATAGTCCATCTAACCCAGTATCCTCCTGTCTTTCGACAGCAGCCAATGCCAGGTGCGTCAGAGGGGATGAACTGAACAGGCAATCATCAAGTGATCCATCCCCTGTCATCCACTCCCAGCTTCTGGCAATCAGAGGCTAGGGACATCCAAAGCATGGGATGGCATCCCATCCTGGCTAATAGCCATTGATGGACCTATTTTCCATGAACTTATCCAATTCTTTTTTGAACCCGTGTGTTTGCAGAATCAAGACTTAAGAATTAGGGGGGTTGGGGACTGACCCTCCCCCAGTTCTCCCTCTCAAAGAAGAGTTGGATTTCTGCAAGTCATAACAACAACTCCGTTTTTGCCTACATCTGTCCCTGTTTCTAGGAAATGCCTACATACCCATAAAAGGGAAAGTGCATGCATTATCTGTCATTCTAAAGAGAAATGCCTAATGCATAAACATAGCACAGTCACAACACTGGATTTAAAGTTCTCTCTTTAAATTCAGTGTATTAAATAGGAAACTTCATATAAGGCACCATCTTCAAGTTAGACACGTGTTTTTTAAAAAATAAATCACAAAAAGATCGTTTCCAGTTCTCTTTAACCAACTTTAAAGAGAATAGTCTGTGGGAGGAAACTGTGCTGATTTCTTGCAGCTCCTGAGAGTTCATTTCCTTTACAAAAATGGTGAATTAACAATACCGGAACCAACAGGTCAGACCTCACTTTTTCTACAACTTTAAGGCTAATGGTAGGAGGCCTCTGCCCCTGGATCAGTCAGCTCTTTAATTAAACAAAACAAGCCACATTCTAATAGAAGGCTCAGAAACCAGTGACTATGCAGCAGGAAAGTGGTATTGAGTTGTTCTAGGGTGCAAGTACAAGGGATGGGACACTCTCCAGTGGTCTCTGACAGCTAAGGCTTGGCTTGGTACAGAGTGTTCACTTTCTGTGTTCAAGGGCAGGACATTCATAGCCGGCTGCTTGTTACCACACCCCACCCACCGCAGGCTCGGCACAATGGGTGGCTGGCCCCAGGCTCCCTGCAAGCCGCTAGCTGGCTGGCAGCTTGTTTGCCCCCAAGCTAGGCTTAGAGTAAGGCGCTGCTTTTGCTCCCAAGCTGGGTAATGCTGGTTTGCTGCCGGGCTAAGCTGAAGGCAGGAACTGCCCCAGGCTGTGGAATGCTGGTGTGGTTCACGGCTGTCCCAGGCGGCGCTCAGTAGAGGGGCCCGGTGGGGTCGCCCTGGCCGGTGTCTGTGCTGGGCGCTGCGGGGAGCCCCCAGGGGGCGGGGCGGCAGCAGCGCAGGGTGTAGTTGCTGCCCCCGTTGTTGTCCCAGTATTCGCCCTGCTGGCTGCGGTAGCAGACGGCGAAGTGCACGGCGGAGCCCTCCAGCAGGCCGGGCGGGGTGCACAGGCTGAAGTGGAAGCGCTCGGTAGAGGGGTCGCGCCCCTCGGGGCCGGGCAGGGGCTGGGCCGCGGCGTCCAGGAAGGAGCGCCACTCGTTGAATGTGTAGCGCACCATCACCTCCTTGGGGCCCGGGCAGCTCAGTACCCGCACGGTGCCCCGCACGTCCAGGGCCGCCGCGGGGCGGCCCAGGCGCTCCAGACACACCCGCTCCCGCTGCAGCCGCTCGGCCGCTGCCACCTCCCCGGCGGGCTGGAAGTCGGGCACTAGCTGCAGGGGAGGCGGCGGGCGAGCCCCGCAGCCCAGGCCGAGCGCGGCGCTGAACTCCTCCCGGGGCAGGCGCCGCAGGCGGGAGAGCACGGCGGGCGGCACCTGCGGGTCTTCCGCCGCGCTGAAGTGCTTCACGCTGGCCAGGTTCAGTCCCAACGCGTCCGCGAACTGCACCCGCTTCTTGCACTTGGTGCAGCAGCCCCCGCTGCCCTCCTCCGGCGGCGGGAAGAGCCCGGCGGCCGCCAGGCTCGGGCTAGCGGGCAGCGACAGGGACCGCCCGCCGCGGCGGCGCAGCCCCAGCAGCAGCTCCCCATCATCCAGAGGGGGAGAGGCTCCGGCCCGCTGCAGCTCGCCCCAGGGCTCCGGCAGAGGCAGCGCAGCCGCCGCCCCCTCTTGCTCTGAGGAGCTGCCTCGCCAGGGGTCCCGCGGGAGCAGCCGAGCCGTCCTCTCTTGCTGGTGGCCCCCGAAAGGCGCTAGCATTTGCTCCAAGCCCAGCAGTCCGGAGTCCCGGCCTTCCATGGCATGTCGCCCTCGCCCCCCTCCCCGGGAGACTCCGCGGCGGCTGCTGCTGGCCCTCTCCCGGCCGGGGCTTGCTCTGGCTAAGGCGGTGGGGTCGTTTTATCGCCTTTGCCTTGCAGCGGAGTCATGGTGGGGGGCGCGCCCCTGTCCCCCCATGGGCTCCTGGTGGCAGGGACGGACCCTCGGGAGAAATCAAGCCGCGGGCTGCCAGCCACGTCCCCAGCCCTGCCAGAGCCAGGGGCGAAGGGGCAGAGCGCATCCAGCGCCGCGGACAGGCTCGGAAAAGTTTCCATGCGTAGAGGGTTTGGCCGAACACGCCCACCTCGGCGGGAGGCGCTGACCGCCCATCCGCGGCTTCCGAGCCAGGGGAGGGCGCTGCTGTCTCCACAGCAGAAGCTACAGGAGGAGTCCAAAAGTGGTATCAGAGAGAGGAGCGTCCCACCGAGTTTTCCCTGCAGGGCCCTGAGATGTCTTGTGATTTGCTTGCTGCTCCCAAGCACCAGCCCCTCTAGAGCTGTCAGGGTCAACCAGTAATGCCCTTCACCCCATGCAGCTGCAATGTTATTGTCATTATTGCAGTGTCTTAGGCCAGGGGTATGTGTTTGGGGGGGTATGCAGGTCTCATCTACAGATTTGGCAAGTTTTACAACAGGTTACGTAAAAAGCCCTAGTGAAGTCAGGCCTACCAAAACTCCATACAGACAATGACTTGTTTATACTGCTTTATATACTATACACTGAAATGTAAGTACAATATTTATATTCCAATTGATTTATTTTATAATATGGTAAAAATGTAGGCAATTTTTCAGTAATAGTGTGCTGTGGCACTTGTATTTTTATGTGTGATTTTTTTAAGTGAGGTGAAACTTGGGGGTATGCAAGACAAATCAGACTCCTGAAAGGGATACAGAAATCTGGAAAGGTTAAGAGCCACTGCCCTAGGCCATTGCCTGTATAAAACCAGGGCACAATGGTCCAAGCTACCCCATAGTTAGTCTCACATTCCAGCTACCAGATTTGATACTACTTCAGGGAATCTATGATGCTACCATAGGGGAGGCAACAATAATTTAAGCCCTGGTCCTGCAACAGGCTCTCTGCATAGGTGATTGACCTCAATACAGTAAATGCAGCAGCTTCTTGGCAAGGACATTAAAAGTGTCTTGGCAAAAAGCAATTTAAAGATGACCTTTTTTTGCCTTTGTGATACACAGAGGCCTGGAGGAAGGGATTTGCTGTTACTGCTTTTTAAAGTTTTTACTTATGATTTTTTTAATGTAGAAATATCAGGATGGGTACATCTAGTTTTCCTGATTTTTGCTAGAGAACTCAACTGGGGGTATTAATTCGTATCTTTCTGCTGGCCTTAATTGAATAGAGTGTTGAATCTTTAACAAAAACTTTTGTCATCAGGCCATTTGAGTAAAATAGAAATAGAATCAAAACATTTAAAACAGATTTCCCACTTCAGTTAAGTTGTGGAACTTAACTTCTGTTCCACATACTTCACTTCTGTGGAACACTGTCAGAATCCTGCCAGTTCTCCACTAATGCTTGGGCCAAAATTTTTCAAAAGTGGCCTTTGATTTTGGGTGCCCAGCTGGAGATCTCTTGGGCCTGGTTTTCAAAAGTGCCGCGCTCCTGCAGGTCCAGTTGAAGTCTGTATGAGTAGCAGGTGCTTCCAGTGCTGCCAACTTTTACCATTTTATCACAAGTCTCATGATATTTGATGTTTTTCTATTACAGGCATGTGATTATATGGGAACCTCTGCTTTCATTTTTTTAAGAAAGTTTCTAGATCCTCATAATTAAAGAGAAAAACTTGAAAGCAAGAACCCTGAAGTCTCAAAAAATCAAAATAAAAAGAATCCCAAAGGTATTATTCTTTTAAAGTCACGTGATTTTTAAGCCACTCATTACTTTTTTTTTTCTTTTTGGCCAGACTTGTGATTTTTGAACACTTACCCAGATCCTTAAAAGCATTTAGGCTCCTAATTTCCACTGGAATCAATAGAAGTTATGAGCCTTAGTGTTGGCAATACTGTGCTCCTGTGAAAACTATGCCCAAAGAGTCTGAAGATGCACAGGCCCCTTTTGAAAATCTAGTCATAGTGTTTTCTAAGTTTATAATGTTAAAAAAAAAAAAACACAGAAAAAGTTTGATTTCAGCAAAAACAGTACAAACATTTTTTCCCCCTGTAGGCCATTTTTAGCTGAATGCTGCATGTTAAATGACAGCACCACAATAAGGACTTGATTAGGATTTTTGGAGTCAATACCCTTGCATATCTGAGAAGTTTTCCAAAATTAAACGTGTACTTAGTACATGTTACAGCTGTCATCTTTAGATAGTTCTGTTGGTGAAAGTACAGTTCCTCTCCTCCACCCCACCTTTTTCAGGACAGAGAAACTAGAAATCCACATGCAAGTAACATCACTTTCTGGAGATTTAGGTTCTCTCCATGGATTTCTGTTATCAAGATAATTTTCTGAATAAATTAAGATTTATTTTTAATTCAATTTCATTTCAGTTGCAAAAATAACCTTCCAAAGGTGAACTGATGAGATACTGTTCTACTTTGTGGGCAGTCTGTCTCTCAGAGAGAGGCAAACTGCTCCCATTCATCTCATCTGGTATTAAAGACAAATGGACACCACTGAAATATTAACTGTCTTAGCAGCAGTCATCTAGCAGGGCTAGATAGTTCATTCATTTAAAAGGATATTTCCACAAGAATAAGGGTGCAAGCTTGTGCTATTGAAGATTAGAACCACTAATGTTAAGATAAGTTATTTAAAATTTCCCAATAACCTGATTCCTTCTGTAACTTCTGTCATTGTAATCAGCTTTTACCAGTAACTAGTTCTGGAGCATGCAAGAAAGAACTAATTCTCAACCTAGTCTTGTGTGATACACAGGAACTGGTTCAGAGAATAACTAGAAAAACAGATGGTCACTGTTGCTCAGGATACATTGTTTGGCTATCATGGATTAAGAATGGGAGTCAGCAATGGACAACACCGTAACATATAAGAGTGGAGTTTTTTCTTCTGAAACGCTGATAAACTGTTAAAAATAGGCTGAAAGGCAAACTAAAATACCTGAAATGATCAGGTTAAGTCATATTGGTGCAAACCCCAGTCTGCACCAGTGCAGTTTAGTTACCTTAAGGATTTAAAGCACAGTGTACTACTTGTGCAACTACAGTGTAGTTACACCATTGAAAATGTATCTAAGACACACTTTACACCCTGATCCTGAAAACGTTTTCAGACATGCTTAACTTTACACACTTAAGAAGTCCCTCTGAAGTCAATGGAATAACTCTTGTGCATAAAGTTAAGCACATATGTAAATGCTTGCAGGATTGGGCCATAATCCATAGAATCTATCTGAAGGCTGTTCAGAAACACTATATTCGAGGCAGTGATAGTGTGTGTGCTGAAGAGCAAAACCAAAGGAACAAGGAGTGAATAAAATGTGTCTAAATAATGAGGTATGGAATATTATAACTTGGATACTATACATATATTCAGTAAGGTCAGATCAATATAGCTTCTGTAAGGCTAAATTTGTGCTGATTTACTGTTAGAATTCTCTGAAAGAGACGTGTAAATAAAATACTGGCTCTGTTGTTTGAATTTTGAAACAGCTTTTGACAAGGTCTCCCAAGAAAGGGAGACTGTTTCTAGGGGAAAACACAGGATAAAGGAGAAAATCCTATTGCAGTGTTACCAACTCTCACAGTATTTTATGTTTTTTTCTTAAAATTCCAGCTTCTGGAGTCATGTGATAACATAAGACTCTCAGCTTTCATTTTTAAACAAAAGTAAATTTCTAGATATCATGGTTATGGAGAAAAGTTATAAACCATTATCTTTAAAGGTTCAAATAACAAAAGGCAAATAAAAAGATCCCCAAATTATTATATACTTGGCTTAAATCTTGAGGTTTAAAAAATCTCACGATTTTGGGGGTCATGACTCATGATTTTTGAACACCTGGGGTTGGCAATATTGAATTGTGGATAAAACTACGTCCTACTAATCTGAGTAAAGGGAAATTAATAGAGGCTGGGAAGTTAATGGTGGACCTAAAGAACAATTTTATAATAATAATAATAATAATAATGCTATTTATAAATTAAAAATTCTGTACAGAATAACTAATTCTCAGAATACCACTATGAATCAAAAAAGTATTATCCCATTTTAGAGATGGTGAGATCCACAAAGATACTTAGGCACCCAGATTTAGGTGCCAAAATCTCTGTTTTTTTAGGCACCACTGCAATCCAGAAAACTCCTGCCAAACCCTGTAGGTGCCCAAGTTTTCAGGGTAAAAGTTCCCCAGTGCCTATGTTTCTGTCTGTGAGCATGTGCACTGCCTCCTTACTGTAGTTGTCCAGATGTCTATCTCCCCCCAAGCCCCAGAGCAATTCACAAACCGGGGGAAGACAGACACATGCTGGGCCAGATCCGGTAGGAGTGTTCAGAGGCCACCTACTGGTTTGGGTTTCATTCACAATCTGGTCACCAGAGGAGGAGGTAGTGGTGGCAATGTTACCCATCTTATAACTTTTAGCCCAATGGCTAGAACATTTCCTGGAATGTTGAAGACCCAGGTTCAATTCTCCCCTCTCTGCCAGAGGGGGAGAAAGACCGGGGGTCTCCTACCTCTTTGGAGAGTGCTCCAACCAATGAGAGATGGAATAGTCTGATATGAGACTCCCTCAGTATCTCCTGTTGAAGTGTTCCACTATGAATAAATAATGAAAGAGTGATGTGAGGAGGGGGACTGGACTTTGGGTTTCCCACTTCCCAAGTGGGTTCCTTAACTACTGGACTACAGAGTCTTTCTCTCTGTGTGGCCCAATGACTGTTCCACTGTGGATAAATACTTAAATACTCATTTGTGGATCTGTGTCTAGACCTACCTCCCTAACTCCTCATCTTATGCTTATTCCACAAAAGCATTCTGCCTTTGCTGTGCTACATGTTATTTAATATGTTTGTTAATGATTTGTTAGGGGAAGGAGCGGTGAAATTTGCTGATGACACAAAACTATTTAGATTAGTAAAAAAAATAGAGAGGATTGTGGGAAAAACTTCCAGAAAAATCTAACCAAACGCAGGATAGTACAATAGCAGCTGAATTTTAATTTTGATAAATGCAGGGTAATGCATATTGAAATGAATAATCTATATTTCTCCTAATAATATCCCCATGACTGTGCTAAATTGGTCTGCAAAGAGGATTGCCATTCATAAGAATTCTGTGCAAGCAGTAAGGCAGTAGGAATTAATATTGGATCAAAATCTATTTAAGCATTCAATCAGGTAGTTAAGGAAATCTTGGGAATTTAAAAATTCTGAGGGCCGGGTAAGTTGTTTGTTAGTATTCCCAAAGCATGTAGAATTTGAACTCTTAAGTCTAAGGGTTATATCCTCAGCTGGTGTAAATTGTCATAGCTGCTGGAGCTGTGAGGATCTGCCCCCAGGCCTTTAATATGTTCTCTATTCAAAACATTTCCAAATGGACTCTTTGAAATAAAATTTTTAAAAGTGATAGTTCACAAGACTAGATCGTTCAAGAGCATAAACAAATCTGATCAATGGTTTTTCAAAGCCTACTCATTCATCAAATTATTTTTGTAAAATCTTTGGTTCAGCTGGAGAATTTTTGTCATTGGAGGTGATTCATTTTTGTCTATTATCTGAACAACGTCATGGAGAGGCAATAGCAATGGAGGTTGCACTATGAAGTTTGAGAGGAAGAAGAGTCTTATGATTAATGAACTGGACTGAGTCTCAGGTGATCTTGATTCAGTTCCTGCCTCTGCTACAGACTTTGGGCAAGTCATTTATCTGGCCGTGCCTCAGTTCTCCATCTGTAACATGACAATAGCAATATTTCCTTTGTCTATCTGTTTAGGCCCTGATCTTGCAAACACTTAGTTGCATACTTCACTTGAAGCATTTGAGTCAAATTAAACATATGGTTAGCATTTATTGGATTGGGGCCTTGGACTGCAAGCTTGTCAGGGCAGGAACTACCTCATACTCTGTTTGTACAGTGCCCAGCACAATGGAGCCCAACCTTGTTTGGAGGCTCCAGGCACTACTGAAATACAAATAAATAATTATAATAAGGCTGATTCAGAACACAGTTTTCCTCCCCCTCCCTCTTTGGAAGTGAAATATAAAAACCCCTCATGCTTTTGCATTTTTAAAGTTCTCATTGGCAACTATTATCTGTTCTTGGAAAAAACAAACTTAGTACTTTATGGCCCTGATTCAGCAAAGAAAGTAAGCAACTGCTTAACTTTCATCCACTGAACACAGTGGGAAAATTCATGTGCTTAAGTGCAGTGCTGAATCATGGCCTTTGAAATTAAAAAACTTAAATTGGCTTGTTTGGAAAATATTTGCAAACTAAGCCTCCCCAGTCCTGCAAACACTAAGGCACATACTTAACTTTACTACCGTGAAGCAGGCCCACTGAAGTTAGGGATCAGGGCTTAATGTTTTTGTGTCTCCCTCTGTCGGCCCAACCAAATCACTTACCCTTACAAAACTTGACGTGCTGGCAGTGGCTGGAGGGGGGAGAGGGATAGTGCTGGAAGTGGCTGGAGTGGGGAGAGGGATAGCTCAGTGGTTTGAGCATTGGCCTGCTAAACCCAGGGTTGTGAGTTCAATCCTTGAGGGGGCCACTTAGGGATCTGGGGCAAAATCAGTACTTGGTCCTGCTAGTGAAGGCAGGGGGCTGGACTCAATGACCTTTCAAGGTCCCTTCTAGTTCTAAGGAGATAAGATATCTCCATTAATTTATTTATTTATTTTTATTTGGATTGTGACATTGTCTCTTGACTGCTCCAGTTTTCATGTTCAGGGATAGTAAAAATATATCCAGTTCTCCATCAGTGAATCCAACGGAGAAAAGAAAATCATCTGAAAGTATTAAAGTGGGATAGGGGATTTCAGTGGGACCTAGCCATTGTGTTATAGTAAGTTACTTAGTGGCTTTGTTGCCAGCCTATTCAGTTGAAACGTTATATAATAGTATCTTGCAACATTTACTATTGCACTGGGGAGGGGAGAGGGAATCAATAAACATTGGGGGGAAAAGTCTGGTAAACTTGCCTTAAGAGGGAAAATAATCTATAAACCCTTGGGGTGGGGGGCGGGGGGGTCTGGTAAACTTGCTTTAAGAAGCCCTTTTACAATTGGAGGGATGGACTCAGAATATCATATTCACTTTACCTTTCATTTATCTTATTGCCTCAATGTCTGTGTGTCTCTTTTCCAAGACGAAGCTTATTTTGGTTTAGGACAAACAATGGAGAATAGAAACAGCCTGTTAATTGTCTGGAGTGGCTTCAGTTAATTCCCTCATACTGTAGCCATCTCAGGGCTAACGTGTACCATGCATTTTATTCCAGACAACAGAATGAAGGTAATTTATGTACTGATGAAAGGCAAATATGAGAAGTTCTTTTGTTTCAGAACTGTCATTAGGAATTCTATTTTCAGTAGCCCACGATGTTTGATTTCTGAATCGGTTACATTATTCCATGAAAGTAAAACTTTATTGCAGATGCCCTGTACGGAGGCCCAGTCCTTTGGGAGGCAGCACTGCCGTTGGATGTGTGGTTTAACAAACAGTTAAATCTGTTTGAATCAGTAACCACCACATGAACACAAAAGGAAGACAAAATTGTTTGTCTACAGTCATCCAGCTTCAAATCCCTGGAGAAGGGATGAGCTATATCTAGACTGGAAAATTAAATTTGCTTACTCAGTTGCCACTGATTCAGATAACCATCCAATTTAATCAGGAGTCAATTGAAGCAGCTTGTTGATTATTCCTCTATAACCATTTCAATCATGGCTTCAATCTCCACATCCTAAATTGATAGATTTCCCAGCAGTCCCAAGGAAGATATTCTATTAATAAACATACAGGTTACAAAGACTCAAATCTCTTCAGTGACCTCACCAATTCCCCCCTCACATCTTGTCTAAGGAAATCTCTAATGACAGAGGCTTATCAGAAAACATTAATGAGATAACTATTGTGTAATAAATATTAACATACATATGAGAGAAGTCCTGGTGAAGTGAGTGAGTAAGTGTGTGTGTGTGTGTGTGTATATATATATAGAGAGAGAGAGTTTGTGCCCAGAATGAATATTCAAATCTGACTTCAAATTCTTCCCACATCTCACTTCAGATTCTTCCAGCATTAGTTCTGAACTGTTTTTTTTATCCATATTTAACTAAGTCTTGGGACTTCAACTTTGAAAATGTATGCTTTTGCATTAAGCTGGTTTTCCAGAGATAAAATTGTGTCATGAATACTCTTGTTTTCAGGACAGCTAATTTTAACAGATCTGTCATTCCTATGTAGATGGCATGTTGGGATATTAATATCCTCTTAAATTATTTTAAAACTATTAATGCTTCATGTCCTATGGAAATGTTATCTGCAAAGCTAGCATCTTTGTATCTTTGCTAAGATTCTAGGGTTTCAGTTTTATCAGTCTGTGAGGATTTCCAAGTATTGGATGTAAAGATTCCATCAGGTTATGAGTTTCTGCTATATTCCAGTGTAAAACCTGTATCACAGATCTTTCCAGGTTATACTGTTTGATTAGAGATTATTTAAATATATGTGTATTCCTTCCTGTTTTGAAGCTTATACAGAGAGTTTATTAGAACATTTTCTTATTTTTAAACTAGTTTTCTTCTCTATTAAACAAAATTGAATAGCTCTAATACATAAAGGCACAGATTGGTTTTGTTCTTGAAGAAGCGGGTATTGAACTTAAAAAGTGTTCAGTATGCCTTAAGAGGCATAGCAGAAACTGTTACAGTTTCCAAAGGGACTGAGAGCGATTTAATCTGAATTTCTGCCAGATGTTCAGGAGACAAAACCTCATAAATTTTACTGGAGCCCTTCAGACAATGGCAGAAATCTCTCATCCTTTAGGGCTACCAAGTATTACGAAGTGTTCCATCCATCTTTAACTAGTGACTCACATTAACAATGATATGTGAGAAATGGAGATACAGTACTTTGAATTTATGAATATCCTATTTCTCTGATTCATGGCAATGATTGCGTTTCCCATAATGATGTGGTGATTCTAAATCTTCTGTTATTTGTGCCATGTATGTGGCAATAGGGCAAGGAATCTCTTCATTTTGGGTGAAATCCTGACCCTCTTGAAGTCCAATGGGATTTCTCCTTGTGTCTTGCACATAACTGAGCACACTGTTTGTGCTGAACAAATACATAATAAAAAGGGGAATTATCACATTATCCTTTGTTTCCCAAAAACAGTGTGCAAAAGATTCCAAGCACTTTGGGGAAAATTAAACTAAGAACAGAATTCGACTGAAATTTAACAAAAATAGCTTTTGCACAAATCTTAATTTCACTACAATTTTATGCATATTTGGATTATTTTAGTGGTGTTAAATTGCAGTGTTATGCATCTGTGTTTTGGGAGATATTTATTTAAACTTTCCCATGTACGTAGCATATTAAAAACCTTATTTGTTTAAGTCATGCTTGTCAGACTTTTCAATGAGCTAATGTGATTGTGGTCAGAGAAATATCTATGTAAAAATGACTCCTTCTGGTGGAGATTTGCAGATGTGTTCATGAAGTTCTGTGCAAGTAGCAGGAGCCTTTGAAAAGGGCACAGCTCTATGACAAAGTCTGTCAGAGTGATTGGCAAAAAAAAAAAAAACACTCAACTACTGAAAAAATGTTTTCAGCATAGGAGGATTTTTTTTTAAAATGCTGCTTTCTGACATGCTGTCACCGAGCCACATCCATTTCAAAGGCTCCCACTATTTACAAAGAACAGCAACCATGGTAGTGGAGCACTTTTGAAGTAGAAACTACCTGCTGAGTCAGACAGCTCGGGGCAGAGCATCAAAGGGGGATGTGTTTGGACTCCAAGCAGCTTGAACATTCAATTACTTAATTTTAAAGATATCATCTTCACCACCCACCCAACCCCTCAGGGAAGTTGGAGGTAGAATTTTGGATAGATTAATGGGTTTACGTAGCCCGCGTCCTGAGGAGCGTATCAGGATAAATATGGGAGAAGATCTGTTGTCAGTAGCCCATACATGTCTAATGTGCAAAGAATTTATTTTAGAAAGTACGGTAACTATGATCAAGCTAGGCCAATGTAGAATCATAACCCCAGCCATCCATGTTCTCTTCCATTGCAGGGCCATGTCACAGCAGTCCCTGTGTCCGCACTAGCTTGTGGTGATAGAGAGTTCAAAGGGAAGATGACCTGTTTGAAGTGCTGTTGAAGGATCATAATCAGGATTTAGCTGGTGTGAGGATGAACAGTAATGGCCAGTTAAAGAAGCCAGACTAATAGGGGTGTAAAAATTCCCCTGTCCTCTCTTGTTCAAGAGGTTGTGAGGGAGCAAGAACCAGTTTGGGGACAAAGATCCCCACACATTCAGTTCCAAGATTGGACTCCTTCCCCAGTGACGGCCTCTAACAGGCAGAAGTACGCAACATGCCCAGTAAGAACTGTGGTGCTAGCAGTGAGAGCTACTGTCATGGGCCCTTCTTTGATCATAAATAGGTTTTAGTGTAAGGAAAAATCTCTCCCCAGGTAGTTTCCAAACCTAAGATGGGGAAAAGTATAGAAGAAAGGCATTAAATGGAAAATGTTTTGAGTAGCAGAAACGTCTTGTTGAAATGGAAGTAGAGTTCTAATATATGCTTGAAGACTCTTTCGCTGGCCTGGAACCCTCTTCAGAGAGATCACAGCTTTAAATGAAGCTATTTTATAAGGAAAGTTTAAATACTGAAGATGAATCTTAAATAGAAAGTGATGATCTACGCAGTGATGAGATATGTCCTCTGTTGGGTTACATATCTGCCCTTGTAGGTAGATGGACTCATTATTGTATTTACATTTTAACTGCTATGATGCTTCATGGCCTTGGTAAACATGTATTCATCGTAGATGCAACTGTAATATATTTGTTGTATTATGTTTTGTAAATTTTTTTTGACAATAATGAAGAAAATATTGGGCCAAATTCTGCCCTCACTTATGCCAGTGCAACCTTAATGATTTTAGTGTGGGTGCATATAGGTGTGATTGAGGGCAGTATTTGACGGATTATGGCAATAGAATATGATTGTGATTGTCTTCAGCAATAGATTGATTCTAAGCAGCTTTTAACCTCAGAAGCTTAGAGGTCTCCATAAGCTCAGCAGTCACAGTACTCAACCCTGACCCAATTTTATCCACAAATCTCACTCTTTTCCTTGCTGCCTATCTCTAATTGGCCCCTTATCCCAGTCCCAGTCTCCTCACCTAGGCAGTCCCAGTCTCCATTCCTCAGACTTCTCATCACAGTCCCAGTCTCCTTGCCCAGCAAGTCCTAGCCTAACTCCTCCAGACTCCCAGTCTCCATCTCCCGGTCCTCATCTCCTTGCCCAGCTACTCCCAATCCCCAATGCCTGCTCCTCATCTGATTTGTCTCTCTCCCTCCTGGCCTCCAGTCAATCCTCCTGCCTGCCTTCCCCATCCCCACTGGCTCCCATTCCCCACTGACTGAACTATTTTAGCTGAAATGTTCCAAACAAAATCATCATGAGGCAGACAGCCACCATGGAAAATTTTTCCCCACCGGTTAAAGTTTGTGAAGTAATAAGCAACTGAAAACAGGGTCTATAATGGGAAGTATTGGACAATCTTAATAATAGGTTGTGCTACCAGTCCCACCTACAATAACTTATTTCTATCATAGTACCACTGAAGGTCCCCAATCAGAAATAAGGCCCCTATTGTACTAGGCACTATAACAACAAATAATACTAAGACAGCCCCTCCCTCAAAGAGGGAACAATATAGGACTAAATCCCGTCATCAGAAAAATAACTCACTGAGCGAAAGTATATTCAATTAGGTGGCCCTTCAACCTTGTCCTGCCTAGGTGCAAGGAAATTGGCTCAATGAGCTGAAGTTGTTCTTTTACACTCAGCGGAATATAGGCAGTTTCATTGAGGAGGCTTAAGTGTAAGGGCATGAAGCTGGTAGGAGGGGTCATGAAGTAAGAAAAGCAGCTGAAAAGAGCATTCAAAACTACCTAAACTAGTGTAGAAATTACACCACTAATTTAGGCAAAAATGCCCTTGCACTCTTGTTTACCCAAGTTGGGGGGAAAGGGCCATACATTTGCCAGACAGATGCTTATTATATAGAAGAAAATTATTGTAAAGAAATATTTTAATTTATGCAAAATATATTAAATATCACAAACATGTCACTTTGGGAGAATAATAAAAATAGATATAGATATATATTGTATATATAAACTATATGGATTATATTCATAGCTATCTGTTTTGTTAAATTTATTATGAAGTACATATGTATAGGAACCTGGTTTATTCAGTATACAATTTATTTATTTTTTTATTACTTTGTTTGGTTAAGTGGGAAAAGCATAGACCCGAGAATCAGAAGACCTGTGTTTCATCCCCTGATCTGCCAGTGACATCCTGTTTAACTCTGGGCAAGTCACTTCACCTTTATATGCCTCAGTTTTCCCATTTGTAAAATGGAGATAATGTTACCTACCTTTACAAAATGCTTTGAGATCTATGGAGGAAAACTCTACAGAAGTGCAAAGTATTATGCATATACTAAACCTTTATTAGCCATATAGAGAGAAGATATATTTTACATCAGGTTTATATGTCTACAATAAGAATTTGATAATATATTTTACAAAATATATTCCCCTTGCTGGTCCTGAGCTAATATTAGTCCTCATTGGTCCCGCTTTTCTGCTTGCGTCTGAAAATTAGAATGCATTTTTGCACTGTAACGAGGGGGCGTGGCCTCTCTCCCAGACGGATGCTGCGAGTCCCCCCCGGTGGGCAGAGCCGGGACACCCACGCCTGCCCTTCCGGAAGCAGGGGGGGGGACAGGACCTGGAAATATAAAAGGCCGGCTCACAAACTCAGCTGGAGAGGAGCTGCCAGAGGAGAACGACGTCTCTCACCCGCTGCTGGAGCTTGGACCCGACAGCAACCACTGCAGCCCCCGAGATCTGGAGGGACTGCCAGAGCTGCTGGTTGCTGGAGACGTTAAGGAGTTGCTGCGACTGCCGTTAGCTGTTTATCCCAGCGAGGCAGACTGCGACCCTGGGACCCCTCTCAAATTGGAGTGTAGGAAGTAGCCCAGGGGAGCCAAATATAGTTCGAATATAGACTGACAGCTGGCCAGCGTGTTGCGGCCAGTTTTCACTGCTTACCCAGTGGCAGACCACTCTGCCACAGTTAGGGCCCTGGGCTAGGATGCAGTGGAGTCGGGTGGGCCTATGTCCCCCTATCCTACTATCCCACCCCTGGCATGGCAGCCTGACTCACCACAGACAAAGAGGCCTGCATTTGTCGGTGGTCCATCCAGTGATGAGCTCCCAAAATCCTAAGAACCGGTTCCCTACCGGGTCCTCGGCGGCACTTCGGTGGCGGGGGTGGGGGTCTTCACTCGCTCCGGGTTTTCGGCAGTATTTCGGTGGCAGGTACTTCACCCGCAGCGAGTGAAGACCCCCACCACCACCACCGCCAAAGTGCCGCCGAAGACCCGGTAGGGAACCGCGCGGTGAGTACAAGCCCCACGTGCCTGTCTCCCCCCCCACACCCACCCGACCCCAACCCACGTCCTGCCCCCGACTGCCCCCCTCAGAACCCGCAACCCATCAACCCCCCCGCTCCTTGTCCCCTGACCGCCCCCTCCCAAGACCCCCCACCCTAACTGCCCCCCAGGACCACACCCCCTACCCAACTCGCCCCGCTCCCTGTCCCCTGACTGCCCCAACCCCATCCACCACCCCGACAGACCCCCGGAACTCCCACGCCTACCCAACCCGCCCCCCATCCCCTGACCACCTCCCCCAGAACCCCCGCCCCCTCCAACCGCTCCCTGCCCTTTATCCAACCCCTCCTCCCAACCCTGGCCCGGCCCCCTTACCATGCTGCTGTGTAAGGATGCCGCGCGGCCGCTGGGGCTTGCAGCCCCACCCCCTAACCATGCCACTCAAAGCGGCAGGAGCTGCAGAGCTGCCCAGAGCGCTGACGCCAGCAGCGCAGTGTGCTGGGGCTCTGCGAGGGGGGGAAGCGGGGGAGGGGCCAGGGGAGCCTCCCCAGCTGGGAGCTCAGGCGGGCTGGGCAGGACAGTCCCGCGGGCTGGATGTGGCCCGTGGACCGGAGTTTGCTGGCTCACCCGCCCGCCCCTTCAGGAACCGATTCTACACCGGCTTCTAAATTTAACAACCAGTTCTTGCGAACCGGCTCCAGCTCACCACTGGGTCCATCAGAGCCAGGACCCTGACTGTTTGCTGCTCCACCCTGTTTGGGAGCCTGGGCTTAGAGACTCATTGTTGCTCTGTCCTGAGTACAGGCCTGAGCTCCCTGACGTTGCTGCTCTGCCCTCGTTGAGGGCCTGGGCTAATAGACTTGTTATTGCTCTGTCCTGAATACCGGCCAGAACCGCCTAACTGCTTGCTGCCTCGCCCGGCTGGAGGGTCAGGACTTACAGACACTGCTGCTCTATCCTGAATGTAGGCTAGAGCCCCCTAACTGTTCGGTGCCCTGTCCGGTCAGAGGACCAGGACCCCTAGGCTCAGTACTATGTAACCCTGCCAAGTGGCAGAGACCCCGATGCTAATTCCCCCCTGAACTGTGCTCTTCCATGCTCTTCTTGTAGCAAGGGGGCGTGATCTCCCTTCCAGACGGACGAAGGGACATCTGCAACCGCCTTACACACACCTAATTTAAAAAGAAAATCTGACACCAATATTTCTTCATATTTCTTTTTTACGTTAACTGATAAGACTAATAGCTACAGCTGGTGCTGCAGTGATTCAGTAGATTCTTTCTAATCTATCCATAATATATTAACATGACAGATTCAGAAATCTCCCTTATAAATGGAGCATACTCATGCCAAAACTAGTCTGTTTACCTTTTACCTGCTTTAAACTGAACAACTAAGCCTGTTCTATTATAGGACTGTTTCAAGAAGAGGCCATATTGCATGGAGCCCAGAAATAACTTCATTTTTTCAAAGCGAGATAGCACACCAACAAGAAAAGTTACATGCCCCTCTCTCACACACACACATACACACGCACACACTTTAGATGCATAAGGAAACAGTTACAGTGAACAACTGGTCTGTTGGTTTTTGTTCTATAGTGACATGTTTGCAACATCAGAGGGCCATAGTCTACTCCAGTCACACTGGTTTAAATCCTGAATAACTCTCCTGACATTAACAGGGCTACTCCAGATTTACACAGTTGTAAATGAAAGCAGAACATGGCTGAGAGTCTTTTAATTAAAATAATAAACTGCAGAGTCCTTTGGCAACTGAATTGGCAGCTTCAGCACTGACAATTTGAGTATTATTTTAAGCAAGCCTGAAGCCAGCGATTTGATAATACATTATTGATCACAAGTCTCTCCCTCACTCATCATGTATTTTTGTACTCAATCAAAAACTAATAGAATAAAAGGCAGTCACCATTTAAATTCTTCAGCAAATTATTGTCTATCATGAAACTACTGTTACTTATTTAAGTGTATAAGGCTGCCTGATAAAAGTATTTCCAATTTCCCTAACAAAGTTCCAGTGTAACCTGGATCACTGTCTATCTCTAGAACAGGGGTCGGCAACCTTTCAGAAGTGGTATGCCGAGTCTTCATTTATTCACTCTAATTTAAGGTTTCACATGCCAGTAATACATTTTAACATTTTTAGAAGGTCTCTTTCTCTAAGTCTATAATACATAACGAAACTATTGTTGTATGTAAAGTAAATAAAGTTTTTTAAATGTTTAAGAAGCTTCATTTAAAATTAAATTAAAATGCAGAGCCCCCCGGACCGGTGGCCAGGACCTGGGCAGTGTGAGTACCACTGAAAATCAGCTCGTGTGCCACCTTCAGCACGCGTGCCATAGGTTGCCTACCCCTGATCTAGAATAACAGGGCTTGATTCTGCCATCCTTACTCACAATGAGTAGTTACTACTAGGGCTGTCGATTAATCATAGTTAACTCATGCGATTAACTCAACAAAATTAATTACAATTAATAAAATTAATCGCAGTTTTAATCACACTGTTAAACAATAGAATACCAACTAAAATTTATTAAATATTTTGGATGGTCTACATTTTCATATATATTGTATTCTGTATTGTAATTGAAATAAAAGTGTATATTATTTTTATTACAAATATTTGCACTGTAAAAATGATAAAAGTAATAGTATTTTTCAATTCACCTCATACAAATACTGTAGTGCAATCTCTTTGTCGTGAAAGTGCAACTTACAAAAGTAGATTTTTTTTTGTTACATAACTGCACTCAAAACAATGTAAAACTTCAGCGCCTACAAGTCCACTCAGTCCTACTTCTTGTTCAGCCAATCGCTAAGACAAACAAGTTTGTTTACATTTACAGGAGATAATGCTGCCCTCTGCTTATTTACAATGTCACCAGAATGTGAGAACAGGCATTTGCATGGCACTTTTGTAGCCAGCATTGCAAGGTATTTAAGCATGAGATATGCTAAACATTCATATGCCCCTTCATGCTTCGGCCCCCATTCCAGAGGACATGCTGACAACACTCGTTAAAAAAATGTGTTAATTAAATTTGTGACACAATTCTCCCCCAAGGAGTTCAATGTCCCCTGCTCTGTTTTACCCACATTCTGCCATATATTTCATGTTATAGCAGTCTCAGATGATGACCTAGCACATGTTGTTCATTTTAAGAACACTTTCACTGCGTATTTGACAAAGCACAAAGAAGGTACCAATGTGAGATTTCTAAAGATAGATACAGCACTTGACCCAAGGTTTAAGAATGTGAAGTGCCTTTCAAAATTTGAGAGGGACGAGGTGTGGAGCATGCTTTCAGAAGCCTTAAAAGAGCAACACTCCAATGTTGCTACAGACACTACAGAACCCGAACCACCAAAAAAGAAAATCAACCTTCTGCTGGTGGCATCTAACTCAGATAATGAAAATGAACATGTGTCGGTCCACACTGCTTTGGATTGTTAGCAAGCAGAACCCGTCATCAGCATGGATGCATGTCCCCCAGAATAGTGGTTAAAGCATGAAGGGACATATGAATCTTTAGCACAAATGGCACATAAATATCTTGTGACGCCAGCCACAACATTGCCATGAGAATGCCTGTTCTCACTTTCAGGTGACACTGTAAAGAAGATGCGGGCAGCATTATCTCCTGCAAATGTAAACAAACTTGTTGGTCTGAGCGATTGGCTGAACAAGAAGTAGGACTGAGTGGACTTGCAGGCTCTAAAATTTTACATTTGTTTTATTTTTGAATGCAGTTTTTTTGTACATAATTCTACATTTGTAAGTTCAACTTTCATGATAAAGAGATTGCACTACAGTACTTGTATTAGGTGAATTGAAAAATACGATTTCTTTTATTTTTTTTACAGTGCAAATACTTGTAATCAAAAATAAATATAAAGTGAGCACTGCACACTTTGTATTCTGTGTTGTAATTGAAATCAATATATTTGAAAATGTAGAAAATATCCAAAAATATTTAAATAAATGGTATTCTATTATTATTTTAACAGTGTGATTAATCGTGATTCATTTTTTTTAATCGCTTAACAGTCCTAGTACTACTTAAGTAGTCCCCTTGAAATCAGTAGGGCTACTTGTGGAGCATGAGACAATTCAACGTGAGTAAGGGTAGTAAGCTTAGGGTCCTACAGCCAGATTGTGGAGCCCTTACTGATGTTGGTGAGCACTTATTTGTATAATTAGTTCCTCTAAGTCACAGGGAGGGGCAGTTTAACAGTATGAGAGGCATCATGCTCTTATTTACTGATTAAAGGTCTGAGAGCAATGGATTAATCCCAGCTCCAGTTCTGTGGCTTTGCTCAAGGTAAGTAGCCAACATTTTTAGATGTTAGGTAACTGAATGTATAGCTGAGCCCCAGCAGCTTCCATTAACTTTAGTGGGATCACCGGGTGCTCAGCTCCTCTAAAAATCAGACCACTTTTATTTGGATGCCTAGGCTTATATGCCCATGTTTGAAAATAATCACCTTAACTTCTCTGTACCTCAGTTTACCACATCTGTAAAATGGTGGATCTCCCTTATAGGTGGATTGTGACAATTAAACAACATTTTTGAAGTTCTGCATATGTCCTAAACCCCACCAGAGTGCACAGAAAACCATCCAGTTTGTGCAGCCTCCATGACTCTCCAAACTCCATTTAATTTGAGAGTGCAGCAAATTTGCCCATGTGGCTGTGCTGGAGTGAACATTTTCTTCACTGTGCTATTACAGTAGCTTCTACAGACACTGCAGCAAATTTTTTAAAATAAAGTTTGCTTTACAATTTTATTTCCTCCATATCCCTATCTGTCGAGCAGAATCATGTCTTCTCATTCCCATTTTCTCTTTGTGCCCTCTGTGCTCAAGATCTCATCTCATGTCATGACCGTCTTTTCACTCCAGAAGACCAAATGGACTTGCTTAATCTTAAATGCTATCTCTTAATTAGCTGTAGAAGTCACTGTTCAATGACACACACTAGACCTTTCACAGGAGATGAACACGATTACCAGCCCAATCCAAGAGCAAAAGGTTATCCTTGGTCTAACATAGAGCATTTCCACTAAGCTATAAGGCTGCCTTCCTTTCAAATTCAAAGATGCTTAATGCCTTCAAATCGTATCAAACTCTACCCATGTTCTCTGCCACATTTTCAGTGGGTTCTCTGATTATTCTGTTTCATCGGTTGGTCCAAAGTGTCTGCCATTTGCCTATTTAATACTCTTGTTTCATTTTAAACAATAGAGAGGGACAAACTATTGGCACTGAATTGCAATGAGTTGTCAAACTTTACAATGTACCTGCACAGTAGGTAAATACAGTAATATAGTGAACTTTCAACATTCCACTTAGATGGTTCTGAATCTTCCCATTACATTTCAAAAAGCTTATCTGAACTTCTGGATCTTGCTTTCTTGAATGGATGGATGGTGCAGTTCATTTCTTGTCTAGCTTCTTCATAAAACTAACAAACAAACAAAAAATCCTCTGGGCACATACAAAGAATTACCTGTTCCCCAAAATGTTTGGCCTGAAATAGCAAGATTGGCAAGAAGCTCATCTGAACACAGACTGCTAGCAGACAAAATGTGAGGACTCAGACTGAAAAAACAAATACTAAATTTGCACCATATGCCAATTGGCAACTGTTTTACCAGAAGAAGATTATGTTTCAAGGTCAGCTGATGTGGGAGCTGTGGGAGCCTCAGGTAAGGAGATGATTTATACAATCAGAGCTTCTATGCTATTGTTGTTCTCAGACAACGCTTTGCCATGGGAAATATCCCAGAGGAAATTTTGTGATTGACTCAGCTATTTGGACTAAATCCAATTACAGGAAACGTGTTTGTTCTAAGTACCCAAATTTACAAGTTGCTTGTTCTCAGGAAGATTTTTAGTAGTTTAATCATCACTATAAGTGGCATAAAGGGATAAGAAACACAAACACCATACATTCAAACTGGGAACAAATAGAAGTAAAACAAGACTGAAATAAAACTACAAATGCACACCCGCTAGATTTCTCTGCTGAAAGGGACCAGAGCGATAGGAAAACTCCATAACAGTCCCCTCACATTATTTCTCACTAAGCATCCCCTAAGAGAAAGGAATTTGGGACACTTCCCTGTCTGATAGATCTTGGGGATCGGAGGGACAGGGCAACCCAGCCCTGTGGATATAGGACCCTACCATCTGTGGGACTTCTGCCTTTGCACTGCTCCATGGCTCCCCCTCCCATGGCATCACAGTCCCTATAGAAGCTTTGCTTCCACTAACTGGATCCTATGTGGCTGCTCAGTGGCCTTTGTAGGGGGGGCGGACCCAGGGGAAATCAATACAATTCCCAGCTATATTAGTTCTCTGCCACATTTCCACATGAAAATTCAGTGGCTCTACATGGGACAATGCCATTAAATGTAGCCAGTCCCCTGTTCCTTACCCCGAAGCCCCAAATACCCATGGAACCCCTTCCTCACATAGGGAGGGGGTGATGGTGCTGTGGAGGCAGCAATCCCCTTACTTAAAAGCTGACGGCAGGAGATCTGTGCGTAGAGGGTCCCTTTCAAGAACATATGTGTATATAAGATGCTTTAAGCCTTAAACATCAGTGGTTTTGTATACAGACCATGACCAACGTTTTTAAAAAAAGGAGCCTACAGTTAGGCTCCAAAATTCACGTTTAAGCACCTAAGGGTGGGATTTTAAAAAGTGCCTAAGTGACTTAGAAACCCAGGTCCTAACATCAGTGGGTCTTGTGCTAAGTTACCTAGGGTTTTTTGAAAAATCCCACCCTTCAGTGTCTAAATACAGTAGTGGGGCTGAAGGGGTGACCACCCTGTCTGCCTCCAGTGAATTTCAGGTGTATGCGTGGTGTCTTTTCACACAGGGCTGGAGAGCAAGCCTTTCCCGCATTCCCGCAGCAGCAGTGACTCCTGTCCCATGGGGCTGGGCCCAATTCCCTGCTCTGGGTCACAGAACCATTCAGGTTTGGCCCTAAGTCTCACTGAAAGTAAATAAGACCTAAGTGCCTAAGATATGTTTGAAAAGGGGACTTAGGATCTTAAATCCATTAGGTGCTTTTGAAAACCTAAAATAGACTGGTAAAGTGTTGCTTTGCTCATCTTAGATGAGGGCCTGTTCCCCTAAATCAGGGGTTCTCAAACTGTGGGTCGGGACCCCATTTTAATGGAGTCGCCAGGGCTAGTGTTAGATTAGCTGGGGCCCAGGACTGAGGCCGAAGCCTGAGGGCTTCAGCCCTAGGCAGGTGGGCTAAGGTTACATGCTCCTTGCCCAGGGCAGAAGCCCTTGGGCTTCAGCTTTGGCCCCCCAGCCAGGGTGGCGGGGCTATGGGCTGGTTCGGGCTTCAGTCCCCCCTCCTGGGGTTGTGTAGTAATTTTTGTTGTCAGAAGGGGGTCACGGTGCAATGAAGTTTGAGAGCTGCTGCCCTAAATTATTACAAGTTCTGGATTGCTTTGTAGTTACTTCTTAGGTTTTAAGGTTAACATGAAGAGAGATGACTGGAATTCAGGTCTCAAGAAACTCCGCAGCTATTGCTTTTTTAATACCTGGGCACCACATAGCCACGGACAGCAGGCTAGATAACTCAGGAAAGCTGTGCATACCAATAGTGAAGGAACTAAGTCCAAAATACAAGTGTAAAGGTTTCTTATTGGCTAAGAAACCACACTCCTCTGTCTCTATGGCTTTCTTACTCTGCTGGCAGCATTTTCAGTATTGCTCTGGCGGAGATAAGCAGCAACATGATCTTGGCATTGGGTTGAAAAACAGTATTTCAAAAACCCTGCTAAAATCTTTAGGCAAAATCCTGCAGTCCGTACTCATTCAAAATACCTCTCTTACACCAATAGGAGCTTTGCACGAGAAAGAACTGCAGTAGTGGGCCTTTTATGAACAACTGAATGTTTTTGGAATGTAACACAACAGTTTATTAAAGGAAAATGTCAGTGTTTTTCTCTCAAAATATTTATTAAAAATAGACCTCAGCATAACAAGCATTATTAAAGCAATAGATGCAGGAATTGCAACATTTTAGTGGCATTAGATGACTTACTGGAAGCTGGTATCTTCCCTAAGGATCCTAAAAATGTGATTAACTGAGATGGAAAATAACTCTTTCAGCAGGAAAAGCACATAGTTTTGAATGCTGTTTACATATGAACATGGATTTTAAAAATGTGTGCAGAGGAGGAAATGTAGCATTATTTTATTTTTGGTCTGCTTTGGGCTCCATAGTGCCATTTAAGGGCTGCCGTGTACTGCCCTGGTGGAACACCAGGAGGCATCTTACAGAATGTCTTTCAGAGCCCCCTGGTGTACAAGGGAAGCATAGCTGCTATTCCACCCCATTGTGGGATGCAGTACACTGCTCCACTCCCAAGGCAATGTGGAAGAATAGAGCCATAGTCCTACCTCCTCCCTACCTGCTTTGGGACAACTTGCATCTAAGGGCACACTGAAGGCGTGAGCATAAATTAATGGAGATATCTTATCTCCTTAGAACTGGAAGGGACCTTGAAAGGTCATTGAGTCCAGCCCCCTGCCTTCACTAGCAGGACCAAGTACTGATTTTGCCCCAGATCCCTAAGTGGCCCCCTCAAAGATTGAGCTCACAACCCTGGGTTTAGCAGGCCAATGCTCAAACCACTGAGCTATCCCTCCCCCTGCCTTGTGCCACCCTGAATGCAGGGACTGCATGCAACTGTGCTGTGAAAGGAAGGTGACTTGCGACTCTCTACCACCACTGTGATAAATAAAGGGGCCGGGGGTTTGCTCCCTTTGATTGACACCCAGCCAGCCAGTTAGCTGTAAAATCCCTTTTGATAGCTGTTCTTTACTTGTTTTACCTGTAAATGGTTAAAAAGTCCCCCAGGTAAAGAAAAAAAGTGGGCACCTGACCAAAAGAGCCAATGGGAAGGCTAGAACTTTTTTAAATGGAAGAAGAAACTTTCCCTTTGTCTGTTGGTCTCTTTGGGCTGCAGGGACACAGAGCAGCAATGCTATAAGTATGAATGCTGTGTAAGGTTTAAACCAGGTATGAAAAATTATTTTCCATACCTAGCAGGACTTATTGGGATAGGGCAGGGGTGGCCAACCTGAGCCTGAGAAGGAGCCAGAATTTACCAATGTACATTTCCAAAGAGCCACAGAAATACATTAGCAGCCACCCACCGATCAGTGCCTCCCCCTCCCTCCCGATCAGCTGTTTCGTGGCGTGCAGGAGGCTCTGGGGGGGAGGGGGAGGAGCGAGGGCATAGCAGGCTCAGGGGAGGGGGCGGGAAGGGGTGGAGTGGGGGCAGGGCCTATGGCAGAGCCAGGGGTTGATCAGTGAGCACCCTCCGGCACATTGGAAAGTTGGCGCCTGTAGCTCCAGCCCCTGAGTCGGTGCCTATACAAGGAGCCGCATATTAACTTCTGAAGAGCCGCATGTGGCTCCGGAGCCACAGGTTGGCCACCCCTGGGATATGGAATGTTTAGGTAGACCCAATCAGGTGGTTTTTTTTTTTTTTTTTTGGCTTGTGGATCTCCTCTGTGCTAACCCCAGATGCTTTTGTTTGCTTGTAACCTTTAAGCTGAATCCCAAAAAGCTATTTTGGGTGCTTAATTTTTGGAATTGCTCTTTTAAAATCTAGCAAAAGCTTAAGTTCCAAATGTATTTTTTTTAATAAAATTTACCTTTTTTACGAACAGGATTGGATTTTTGGTGTTCTAAAAGGTTTGTGCATATGTTGTTTAATTAGCTGGTGGCAACTGCTAATTTCCTTTGTTTTCTTTCTCAGCTTTTCCCCGGAGAGGGGGTGAAAGGGCTTGAGGGTACCCCACAGGGAGGAATTCCCAAATGCTCCTTCCTGGGTCTCAGGGGGTTTTTTTGCATTTGAGTGGTGGCAGCGTTTATCAAGCCAAGGTCAGAGAAAAGCTGTAACCTTGGGAGTTTAATACAAGCCTTGAGTGGCAAATATTAATTTTTAGAATCCTTGCAGGCCCCCACCTTCTGTACTCGAAGTGCCAGAGTGGGAATTCAGCTTTGACAACCACCATGCCCAGTAAAGGCCAACCACAATCTCACCCTTTAAAGACAGATGGAGGCCGAGATTTCTACACAAAGATAGATCACAAGCACTCCCACTCTCCTTTGAATGGATTTTGTCTGATAACCTCCTCCCCATTTTCTGCTTTCTTACTCTGTCGAGGGCAGTGGTGGGAAACCTGCGGCCTGTCAGGGTAATCTGCCGATGGGCCACGAGACAGTTTACATTGACCATCCGCAGGCACGGCCACCCGCAGCTTCCAGTGGCTGCAGTTCGCCATTCCTGGCCAATGGGAGTTGTTTACATTGACCGTCCCTGCAGCCGCTTCCCGCAGCTCCCATTGGCCGGGAATGGCAAACCACGGCCACTGCGGGCGGCCGTGCATGTGGACGGTCAATGTAAACAAACGGTCTCACAGCCTGCCAGCGGATTACCCTGACAGGCCACAGGTTGCCCACCACTTATCTAGGGTCACAAGGTCAGAGTGAGATGTTTCCTAGCCAGACAGCTCCTTTCTCTTTATTCTAACTCCCAAGTCACAGTGAAATTAACAAAGGCAATGCATCCCATGGTTAGCTAGTGTTCACTACTCTTCCAGGCTTGAGAAAATGTTTTTGTTGGCGTCAGCAAAAGTTCAAAAAATTATGGTTATTTACCAACACCTCTTAGGTTCCTTGAGTACATTAACTGTACAGATCCCAACTCTTTAGCATCGAGTTGCAACCTGCTAGAAAATGGTGAACAGTGAGGCCATTTTCACAATCTGTCACTGAGCTGAACATTTGAGCCTGAGAGTATTAAAGGAAACCATGGCTTAGCCATTTTTCAATTCCTCCCACTTCCTCAAGAATTCCTAGAAAAGCCTCTGAAGAAGTGAGTAAGGAGTCTGAAGAAAATGTACCATGATCGAGTGAAATGCCATTTTTCAGTTTCAAAATCTCAAAAGGAAAAACCAAAGATGGATTTTTCACATTTTATTCCTTTTAGCTAACAGTCTTAGGCAGCCTGATGTATCGGTCTGTAACTGTTTTATGAAGTATAGCAGAGCTTATACAGAAATGCAAAACAAGATGTTTTCTTTAGAAACACCACTAATGATGGCCAAGGTTAGAAGATTCAAGGCAACTTCCTTCCTTTTCTTTTTCAGTCAACAATATTTGAGAGAGAGAAAAACATTGACTGGAAGCAAGAATGTTTTGATGGCAGCTTAGAAACATACACCAGATTCAAAGTAAACATGGCAAATAATTTGTAAGGTTTAATTTTAGGATTTTTATATATATCTGACTTTTGATCACAGAAGATACTCCAGAATGCCCAGAAATTAAAAAGTGCATGTCACCTTTTAAACCCATTTTCTGTTCTATATTGCAGCCTCACACATTCACTGTTCTCCAGCTTTGAAAAACCAAATAAAGATCTGTTTTCAAAGCTGAAAAAATATATGGAAGAGGCAGTTGGCTTCTGCAACAAAAAAATGTTTCCATATAATGTGAAGATCGGGCTTTTATTTCCAAATCCAGTCATCTTTATAGAAAACAGAATCAACTTTTCACCAGTGCCAGGCAACATTTCACAAATCCCACCTTACTCCAAGCTATTACCATGGATGTTGCCTCAAGGCATTTCCTCTTGCCTACATCCTATAATTTTCTTCAAACATAACAAATTGAATTGCTGTATAACTGCATTACCCAGACTGTGGATTGAGATCCCTAGGGAGATTGGCATGGATTTCTGAGTGTTGAGCGGTTTAAATTATTTAACTTTTAAGATAAGAAAATGTCCATTTTCACAATACACAGAAACCTCACACTAATTAAATACAGAAATACAGTGATAGCCATTAAAAACTCAACATTTCTCACCAATTTCCATGCACCAATATAGCCTATTTAAGCATAGGTAAATACTATGGTATCTTGGAGACCACTGTATGGTAACTGTTGCAAATACCTACTTTTTAATGCAGTCCATTTGTCTGGTGAGCTGAGGGGAAAGGAAAAAACCCACAAGACTATGGGTTGTGCTGCAGATAGGTAGATTTCTCCTCTGGTGCAATGAGCTTATTTGACTCAGAGGCATGAATTTTCTCACAGCCCACGTCCATTGATCTTCATGGGATAATGTAAAGCCTATTTGTTCATGCAGGCTTTTGCCTGTGGGGTTGATAATGGGCTATCTCTGTGCGTATAGTTGAATTTTGCAGTGGAGTCTCTCTGTATAGTTGACATTAGTAATCAACTATTTTTTGTATTTTTAAAAGTCTTTGTGAATTAGCCAGTGACAAATGTAATTGGTACAATTTTTAAATTAGAAAACCACTGTGATTACACATGTAAGTGGTTGGATGCCTAAATATCCATTTTTGTGTATAATTACAAAATTTGTACAAGCACTTGCGGTAACTATACAGTCAGTGTAGGTGCAAATCTCAGTCTTCCTTTAAATATGTTGCTGAGCTACTGACCTCAGAGGTCTGTACCTTAACAAAAGCCTATCAAGCCAGATGGTCTGAGCCAGTGAGCTCACAGCCTTGTCATCAGACTAGCAAGATAACAGAAACGAGTGCCATAAAATCAACCTAGGAGGCCAGAGATGCTGAGCTAGTGACTTCACAGTGGTCTCTCCCTTGCCATCAGACCAGTAATCTAGGGTTCCTGTATTACAGACCTCACAAAGACCTGCCTCTTTACATCACCTAGCAAGCTATAGGTGTTGAGCCAGTGATATCACAGAGACCTAGACCTTACCATAACCACAGAACACTCTAGCCTGACATAGTAATGGAGCACAGTCACTCATGTCACAGAGGGCTGAGGCTTGATATAAATTCTGTAAGCTAAGAATGCTGAGCTACTAACCTTAAGGAGGCATGAGCTTTGGCATCAGTCTGACGAGCTATAACTGATGAGTTAGTAATTTCAGAGACCTGAGCCTGCACATCAGTCTAACAGCTATAGATCCTGAGGTAGTTACCTCAAAGAAGTTTACGCCTGGATATTAGTCCTGCTAGCTAATGGTGCTGAGCCAGGGATGTCACACAGGCCTACTTTTGACATGAGACCAGTAAGCTAGAGGTGCTGAGCCAGTGACCCTAACAGAGTCCTGTGTCTTGGTACCAGCCCAGTACCGTAGAGCTGCACAGCCAGTCAGCTCCCAGAGGCCTGTGGTTTGTCATCACAATCCAGCAAGCTAGAGATGCTGAGCTAGTGAACTTAAAGAAACCTAACTATTTACATCAGTCCAACAAGCTAAAGCTGGTGAACTAGTGAAATCTCAGAAACTTGGCCCTTTACATATATCCAGCACACTACAGCTGCTGAGCAAATGACATAACTGTGGTCTGTGTCTTAAAATCAGTCCAGCAAGCTGAAGGAACTTTTCCCTTAGCCCAGCTAAAGGGGCTGAGGAACCAATCTCATATAGTCCTGGCCTGGACAGTAGCCAGAAAAGCCAGAGATGCTGAGCCATGACCTTCACAGAGTAACAGCCCAGCATGCTAATGCTGCTAGACCAGTCATCTCACATATGCTTTTGGTTAGCTCAGGAGCTAGCGCTGTTGAACTGATATAAAAGCTCAGGCTTCTTCCAAACTCAGCTTTTACAGCTTACTGGACTTATGTCAAGACACAGTCTTCTGTCTCCTCTTTCTGTTATTTATGTATTGGAAAGCTCTGTGAGCCACTTTAAGTAAACAGTGCTATATAAATTCGATAGCCTTGTGCATGCATAAACAGCAGCAAGGTTGATTTGGTACCTATGGATATGGTCACATTTGCTATTTTGTACTGTTCTAAAGTGAATGAGGGGACAGCAAGCCAGGGGACAAGGGAGATACGGTGAGCAGGGAGCAGATAGAAAAGGCAAGTTTTTACATGTTCTCCATCATTAAAGGATCTAAGAAAAGCCAAAACTGATGGCCTAATGCTGCAAACACTTGCCATCAAACACTGTGCTTACCATCTGAGTAACCCTATTGAGGGTGTGAGACCAGGAAAATGGAAATGCATTGTTATTTGTAAAATCCTGCAAAAACTGGATGCATGTTAATACTCAGAGTCCTGATAAATCTCCACAGGATTCTGACACACCTGAACAGAGTCCCAATGCATATTGGCCTGTCTCATGCAGTTCCAACACACTGGACAGCGCCTTGGGCAGGGCCGGCTCTAGGCACCAGCTAAAGAAGCAGGTGCTTGGGGCGGCCAGTACCAATGGGCGGCACTCCGGCTGCTATTGGGGTGGCACGTCCGGGGTCTTCGGCGGCAATTCGGCGGCGGGTCCCTCAGTCCCTCTGGGAGCGAAGGACTTGCCGCCAAAGAGTGGAGTGGCGCGATCGCACTGCAGCGGCTTTTTTTTTTTTTTTTTCCCGCTTGGTGTGGCAGAAAACCTGGAGCCGGCCCTGGCCTCGGGATCCAGATACTTCCTCTGCGGGGTTGTGAGGTGTCTGCCACAGTGACAAGGTGCTTGACACATCTCATTAGGTGCCCAATACATCCAGCAGGACCCTGAAACATCCCTGTTTGCTTGACATATCCCTCAAGGTGTCCATAATCCCCCAAACATCCCACATGGTGCCAATATATGCTGCGAGTGCCTCACATGCCCACTGTTTGCTCAGCACTTCAGTGGGGTCCTGCCATATCCCTCAGGAGGCTGACAAGTGTCACATAGAATACAAATACTTTTTAAATTATCCAGCCATTTTTACTAGCACATGGTGGGGATCCTGGGGGGGGTGGGGGGAGGGAGGGAAGAGGACAAAGCTGATAGAAGGCAACTGCCCAGATTAAGCATTCTACAGCCAATTGCCACTCCCCATTTGCTCTTTAGAACATATTGCTAATGAGGGAGTTGTGCTGCAGGCTTCACTGCTATCAGTGTGTGTTTGGAGCAGGAGTTCTATGTAGCACTACCACTGTGCTTACTGCAGAGAAGTCTTTGAATCATGATTTGAAGATGTCAGTAACTCAGCCAGAGGTTATGGGTCTATTACAGGAGTGGGTGGGTGAGATTCTGTGGCCTGCAATGTGCAGCAGGTCAGACTGATCATGATGGTCCCTTCTGACCTTAAAGTCTATGAGCATGAGAGGGTGGGGGAACAGACTACCACTATCAATGTAGAGAGAGAGGTTTCTATGTTCCTATGTTCCTGTATCTGTGGGTTTGGGGGACTGGGAAATCCTATAGGACAGCGGTTCTCAAACTTTAGCAACCTGAGGACCCCCATTTTTATTTAATTTTTTTCATGGACTTCCAAGCCCCCTGCTCAGTCCTAGGCCCCACCGTGCCCTGCCCCTCTCTTTCCTCCCTGAGCGTGCCCCGTCTCCACTTCTCCCCCTCCCTCCCAGCACCTCCTGCATGCGGCTGAACAGCTGTTCCGCGGCTTGTAGGAGGCACTGGGAGGGAGGGAGAAGAGTTGATCAGCAGGGCCGGTGGCCCTGGACATGACTCATGGACCCCCTGAAGTACCCTCACAGACCCCTGCCTGAGAAACTCTGCTATAGGATGTATTTAGTGCCAGTGTGGCTTCCTGTGGATTGTACCATTATCAGTGTGTCTGAGGGTTTCCTAAATGCTATCATTGTATGTGTGTGGGGAGGGTTCCTATGGATTGTACCATTATCAATGCACGGGTCTGTATGAGGGCAATTTCCTATGCAATGTACAGTTGTCAACAATGGGGACTTACATGTGTGTGAAGGGGGAGTATATGACATGTACCACTATTAATAATGTGTAGGGGGTGGGGTTCCACAATGATGCTCCTCAGTTATTTCCCACATATCCAATCTGTCATCAAGTGTCTGATCCATAGTCCTGGTGCTCTCTCTTCCTCTTTACACTTACCACTCCTTTGTCTGCAGGTTCACCATCTCTCATAGCAGTATTATGCTCCTTTGTTTCTCCCCATTTGCTGCTCCACTCTAGCCAAAATGCCACTTAACGTGTCATCTTTCTCACCTCATTCTGTGTATCATTTCAGAGCTGTAACCATACAATTTTATGTCTGTGTGGCACAAAATAGGCACATTAGCCATTTGCTACGCATTTTGGAGGCTTCAACTATATATCCAATGTTTAGGAGGATGTAAATTGGAGGTGGTAGTGATGTGGCCTAAGTTGTCAGTGTAGCAGTCACTCATGCTGAGGACCTGATTTTTCCTTTACCCCATACCATATGTAGTGATTTACTCCACTGTGACATTAATGCAAAATTGATTATGGGACAGCATAATACACCCACTTTGAATTCACATTGCACTGATATAAATGACTACAGAAGGTGCAATGGAGAATCAGGTCTAAAAATACAAATGACACATTGATCATGGATGGACTTTGATGCATTGTCCCAGCAGCATCCCAATCCCTTTCACTTCTCTGTTTTGCATTTGGTGAAACAATTAGTTTTTTGTCCCCTTTAAAACTGATGACACAATTCTTTTAAACATCAAGACCACAGGTGAAAATGTTTAACTCTTTACTGAATCAACTCTTTAGCAGGTTGCTACAACCTGCTCTAATAATTTTATTGTGAGTCTTAAGATAGTTTGTGTTTTTCTTAAAGCTTCAACTCCTGGAGTCAGTGATTAAGTGAAAATAGGTTTCAGTGGTAGCCGTGTTATTTTGTATCAGGAAAAAAAAAAAAAAAAAAAAACGAGGAGTCCTTGTGGCACCTTAGAGACTAACAAATTTATTTGGGCATACGCTTCTCTGGGCTAGAACCCACTTCATCAGATGTATGAAGTAAAAAATACAGGAGCAGGTATAAATACATGAAAGGATGACCTAACACTTGGTAAAGCACCCCCATCCTTTCATGTATTTATAACTGCTCCTGTATTTTTTACTTCATACATCTGATGAAGTGGGTTCTAGCCCACAAAAGCTTATGTCCAAATAAATTTGTTAGTCTCTAAGGTGCCATAAGGACTCCTCATTTTTTAAGTGAAAATATTAAGTCCCTGTTGCCAATGCTTGCAATTTTTATCACAACTTTTGCAATATTTTGTATTTTTCTTCTTAAACCTCCAGATGCTAGAGTCAAGTCATTCTGTGAAAATCTCAACTTTCATCTTGCAAAAAGGAAGTTTCTAAGGCTGATGGTTGCAAAGAAATCCTTGAAAACATGACCCACGTCCACCTTAAAAGCTCACAAACCAGATGACAAAAAGAACACCGTTTTTAAAAAATAACAGTCTCATGATTGTAAAGCAAATCTCATGATTCTTTCAGCCTGTTGTGATTCTTAAATGCTAGTGGCTGGCAAGGCTGCAAACACCAACACCAGATCCAAAAATGTTTAACTTTTGGGGGACAGGTACGACAGGCCCTGAATGGGCTCTTCAGCAAGCAACTTCTGACTAGGGTGACCAGATGTCCCGATTTTATAGGGACAGTCCCGATATTTGGGGCTTTGGCTTATATAGGCCCCTATTACCCCCACCCCTGTTCCGATTTTTCACACTTGCTGTCTGGTCACCCTACTTCTGACACAGATTATCTAGGGTGTTGGGCTACATTGTGCCTTAAATGCCCAGCCCTGTATGGGTTACTGCACCCAGCTACAGCATCCAAGCACCCCCAACCCTGCTCTGCCCCCTGTGCCCCTATTTTATCCCATTTTGCACATGGGGAGGGCAGCAGCAGCAGCTTCGCCAGCTATTACTGCGCATGCGCAGTCTCTCGCTCACAAATTACACGGGTAGCACGAGCTGAGGCTACACCGGAAACAGCTGCTCTGCATCTGGGAGGCGGCCGGAAGTAACCGCATTGCCCCCCCTCTTCCTGCGCCTGCCTGCCCCCTCCCTCTGCGTGACGTGGGGAGGAGGCGAGGTGGCCCCCGGCTGCTTCCTTATTGGTGGCTGCTGCGCGGCGCGCGGATTCGGGATGTCGGTTCCGCTGCGGCGGCTCCGCGAGACCCCGCGGCACCTGCTGGTGTGCGAGAAAAGCCACATGCGGCATGAGCGCTCCCGGCACGCGGCGCACGTGCGGAGCCACGCCTACAACTGCCGCGTGAGTGCGGGGCGGTTGGTGGCTGTTGGGGTGCGGGGGTTCTCTGGGAGGGGCCCCCTCACCGCCTGGCTCGGTGTCTCCCTCCCAGCCCCGCTTCCTGGTGCCTGTCAGGGGCCGACTTCCTAGCCGCACCCGTGCGAGCTGCCCGGCCCTTGGCTACAAACGTGCCCCGGTTTCATGGAGCAGACTTAGAAACCCCTCTGCCGGGGGCAAGCCCCTGGTGTAGACGCGGCTCTGCTGCCACATCTGCGGTACAGGGACTGTAGGGCAGGTGACCTGAATTATAAGCGTAGGCTGACATTAGGGGTCGTCTCCAGTTTGACCTGCTCAGTTTCAGAGGGGCAGCCTTGTTAGTCTGTATCAGCAAAAACAACCAGGAGTCCTTAAAAAGAACAGGAGTACTTGTGGCACCTTAGAGACTAACAAATTTATTAGAGCATAAGCTTTCGTGGGCTACAACCCACTTCTTGTGGCACCTCAGAGACTAACAAATTAAAGCTTATGCCCAAATAAATTTGTTAGTCTCTAAGGTGCTACAAGGGCGCCTCATTGTTTCTGCTCAGTTTGTAAGGCTGCTCGTGGGACTGGTGCACTTGTCTAATGTAGACAAGGGCTCAAGCCTGGATTGCACTTAAAATTTAGGGAGGTACCGCTCTGGCACTCAGGAGTGTGAACAATCCCGAGCCTATAGCTACGCTGACCTAACCCCCGTGTAGACACTGCTGGGAAGGTGCCCGTCAACCTTGCTCCTGTCCTGTGTGGAGGTGGAGTTCATACACCAAAGGGAAAAACCCTTTCAGTTGGTGTTGGTTGCATTTATGTTACAGGTTATGCCGGCCTAGTTACAGTGACAACTATGCTGCTGTAGTCTCTGTAATATAGACATGGCCTTAGACTGAAATACTAACAACCCAAAATCTACCAAGTGGTGTACACAATGATCTCTTTTTCCCTTTCTCTTCAAAAAAATAAAAAAAATCTAAAATTAAAATAGCTGAGCAACAGCCTCTTTTTTGTATAAAGGTTTGTATTGCCAATTTTTCCATGTACATCTGCTCCATTGATTATTTCAGTTCAGCTCAGCTCTTGGGACAGTTCTTCACAGATGGATGAATAAAGTTGTGTGACTATTTCTCCTCCCCCCCCCCTTTTTTTTTCTTTGCAGAGTGCTGGATTTTTAAAGCAAAGGGGGAAAACCCCCAAAACTTGATATATTTTCAATCCAGAGCAAAACACTTTTTCTCCCATCCAGTTATAATTTGTCAGTGGGATTGTAGATCATATTTTTAATCTAATCATGTCCTTCTAAAGTATCATTTGGATGAAGTGATGATATATCAAGCTTGTAAAAACAAACAAAAATAAACATCACTTCTCTACTGGCACCTAAGGCTTTGAAATTGGTTATCCAACAAGATAATGTTGAAGGGGGAAGGAAAAGAGATCAGTGTTTACCAGCTGGTAGATTTTTGGTTGTTGGTATTTTAGTCTAAGGCCAGGTGTAAGCTCAGAAATTTGAATCTGTCACAGAAGTTGGTGCAATAAAAGATATTACTTCACCCACCTTTTCTGTATAATTCTATGTATGCATTTCTGAGATGCTTCTTTAAAGGACATGCAGTTGCTTCTAGAATGTCTCTTACGCTGGGACTGTTAGTTTTAACCAAACTGGATCCATTATTGGTCTGCAAGTTGCTGTGTTTCAAAAACTCCAAAACTTGCATCACATTTAACAGCTATATATGATGTATTGAACAAGGTGTCAAAAACAGATAAACAAGCCAACAGCAGATAGGTATTGTGATGCTTTCTTGAGGTGGTCCAGAACTGTAAGTCACCCTGTTATCCTTTCTGCCTTAGCAAAAGAAGGTTTGGTTGGTGTTATTCTGTGTGACAGCTCCCTGCCACCACAGTCTCCTTTTAGCTAGCCAAAAAAACTCCTTAGGATGCTGCCACCCCAGACTGTGCCTTGCAAATTAATCCTTGGTGCACTACAATTCTCAAACTCTCCAGAAGCATCTCTCTGCAGCATCCAGCCCCTGTCACTGGATGCTGACAGAACTACCAACTCTGCTGCCGCCAAAGAGACAGACTACACACCTGCCTGCTGGTTCGGATGAGGATGCACACCTCTCTTTATTATAACAGCACTGAGATGAATTTATAATAAAGCAAAAGTAAGTTTATTAAGACCAGAGATTTAAGTGAAATTAAGCAGAGATAATAGAAACAGAAAATGGTTACAAATGAAACAAAAGTATAACATGTTTCTGAAGCTATATATAACCTTAGCAGGCTCCATGCTTTGTCTAAAGCAGTTTTCTCACCTACAGCTACTTCTCAGCATCATCAACCCATCTGGTTGGAGATCCACTGTTCATAGATGCAAAGAGCACTGACCTCTTTGTTCCCTCAGTTATGAGTAGCAAGATGTCCTTTTGCTGCTTATATTCCCCAAAGTTCATAGTCTTTGTCCCAAGGGTCAGGCTGACTCCCTGCGGTTCAGATTATGAGGTGTCCTCTGGTGTGCTGATGCTGTGCTATTGCATCATCCTCTTGATAATTGGTGTTTACCTTGGATGCAAATGAAAGGTCCATTGTCTCTGGCATCCCTGTGCTCAGTTTACATTATAGACACAAGCGAATCAACATTCCCTTTGTCTAGGACAAATGTGATCAAATCTGCCCCCAGAACTTATTATAGAAACATATTTCCAGCACACATACATAACTCTTTATACTGCATCCATGCATCATCATGCAATGATATTAATGACTAGTGTGTCACCAGCTTTCACTGGATACTTTACACAACACTCTTTGCAGAAAATAACATGACAGCAATGTGGTAGATGTAATGAGTGTGTCATTGGAATTGGTATATTGGAATTGGAAAAGGTACAGAAAAGGGCAACAAAAATTATTAAGGGTATGGAACAGCTTCCATAGGAGGAGAGATTAAAAAGACTGGGACTTTTCAGCTTGGAAAAAAGATAACTAAGGGGGGATATGACAGAGGTCTATAAAATAATGACTGGTGTGGAGAAAGTAAATAAGGAAGTGTTATTTACTCTTCATAACACAAGAACTAGGGGTCACCAAATAAAATTAAGAGGCAGCAGGTTTAAAACAAACAAAAGGAAGTATTTCTTCACACAATGCACAGTAAAACTGTGGAACTCCTTGCCAGAGGATGTTCTGAAGGCCAAGACTATAACAGGGTTCAAAAAGGAACTAGATAAGTTCATGGAAGATAGATCCATCTATGGCTATTAGCCAGGATGGACAGAGATGTTGTCCCGAGCCTCTGTTTGCCTGAAGCTGGGAATGGGCAACGGAATGGATTGCTTGATGATTACCTGTTCATTCCCTCTGAAGCACCTGGCATTGGCCACTGTCGGAAGACAGGATACTGGGCTAGATGGACCTTTGGTCTGACCCAGTATGGCCGTTCTTTATGTCAGGCCTGATAGGAGTTACAGAACAGTGGGCCCTCTGCCATTGGCACTGAGTGCTTCTTAGGGTCACAGTATAGTTTTTAGACTTATTAGTGTGTAAGTTATTTGTAAATTAATCTTCCTGGCTGCAGCAGTACCTAAAGCCCAGATCCTGCAAACTGCTGCACACAGCCAGAACGCCATTGAAATCAGTGGAGCTCCATGCGGGTGTAAGGGTGCAGAATTGTGTCTAAAGATTAAAGGTACCAATCCTACAAGTGACTCCTTGGGGGTTGACCCCATTGGTCACATAGAGCATTATCTGGAATGGGGCCTAAGATTGCATGCAAACATCTGTAACCAAAGATTGGAAAGAGAGAGCTTCTCTCTTAGAATCAAATTGAGTTGCATTTTGCAGCAGCAAGTAAGCAAATTGTAGTTGAGTTTACTAAGCCCTCTCTGGTTTGGCTGCAAAATTAAATGGTCACTTGCCTTTCTGGCAAAGTTTAGTAACTGCAGTTAAACCATCTGAATGTTGCTGAAAAACCCAAATCCATTCTGTCCCCTCCCTTGTCACCACAGACCCCTGTGCGACCCTCAGTGCCAACTAGCAGAGAGCACAACATACCATAAGTCACATCAGGCCTGAAACTCTCATTGCCCCAACATACTGTGGTCATAATCTGTGTCTAAATGGTGTTGTGTAAAGTATCATATGCAAACTGTTAACATGCTGGTCCTGAAAATCATTGCATGATATATGTACGGGGTGTTACAAGAGTTAGAAATGTGTGCTGAAAATATGTTCTTAAAACATGTTTGGCAGGCAGCACATAAAGCCCAGCCTGCCCTAGACAAAGGAATGTGTTTTTACTTGTCTGGCCAGCTTGATCACAGAGGACAATGAAAAGTATATGTACATACAAGGTAAACAAAGCCATCAAACTAGCAAGTGGGGAGATGATCACTTAATGATCACGATGGGGGATGGAGTCTGTACCCTCCTGGCTCTTGAAACAGAGACAATGAACTTTGGGGTAATATAAGGGGGACAAAGAGAGATTTGAGTCATCTGTCACTGAGGGAACTTAGGGTTCAGTGTCCTCTGAGCCTATGAAAGCTCTCTTGGCCTAGAAGGCAAGAGTAGCTGGAAACTGACTATAGGTGAGAAACCTGCTTAGAAAAGGGAACTTGCTGAAATTGTTTGCCACAAGAAAGCATATTTTGTTTTGTTTTGTTTCACTTGTAACCATACCTGGTTTTTTTATTCTTATTTATTATCACTTAAATTTGTTCTTTGTTAACAAACTACTTCTTCTTTTATTACAAAACCATGTCAGTGCTGTGTATTAAATTGGAGAGTGAATCTTCAGCTAACCTAACAGGCTGATATGCATGCAGTCTTTTTTGGAGGCAGCAAACTTAATAATTTCTGGGAGTGTCCAGTGAGAGGGACTGGATATGGCAAAGAGATGTCTCTGGAACTTGGGAATTGGGGTTCACTGGTTGTTACATGCAAAGCAAGTTTTGGACTGGCAGAATCCTGTAGCGTTTGCTGATGAAGAAGAAAAGCTGGTGTGCCAGGCCTCTGACACATTACTTAGCAGCAGCAAAGCTCTCGCTTGCTGGGTCTGAGAGGGGGTAACACAGTGGCTTATAGTTCTGGGTACCCCAACAGAAGCATCACACCCTGATTAGAAAATTAATGGATAAAACATTTTAACTGAGGCTCAGCGTCAGACATTCTCAGCAATACACTTCTCCCGAGTCTCACCCCCTCCCTTTTCCAAAGCACTACTTTTGTGTTAAGGTCTATCTCACTCTCTTCTGAAGGGCAGCTCAATGCTGCCATGTCAGACTCAGCCTATTCCCAGCTCCCCTGTATTCTATTCTGTATGGGTTCTTATACTATGTTCATCACCTTAGTAGCTGAGGACTAGATGCACAAAGGTATGTAGACACCTAAATATCAGACTTTGGCACCTAAGTCCCAGTTTTAGGTTCTAATGCAATTCACAAAACTCCAGCTGAACCCTGTAGGCGCCTAAACTCACTCAGCACCTAAATTTTCAGGGTAAAAATTCCATAGCTACTTACGTTTCTGCCTCAGGGCCTGTGCACTGCTGCCTTGCTCTAACTATCTGGAATCCTGTCTCCTGCAGAGCAACTTATGAACGGGGGAAGATAGGTGTTCACCTGCCTAACTTGCTGGTGGAGCTTGATCCAGTAGGTGTGCTCAGAGGCTATTCAAAATCTAGTGTTTGGTTATAACTTTTAGGCCAGTGGTTAGAGCACTCACCCAGGAGGTGGAAGACCCAGCGTCCAGTCCCCCTGCTCCATTGACTCTCTTTAATTATTTAGCTGCAGTGAAACAGCTTCAGCATGAGAGATTGAGGGAGCGCTGTATCAGATTATCCCATAGCTCAGTGGGTAGAGCACTTACTTGAGAAGTGGGAGACCCCTGTTTAAATCCTGGTAGAGGGGGGAATTTTGAACCTGGGTCTCCCTCATCCTGGGTGAGTGCTCTAACCACTGGTCACAAGGAAGACAGCAGCAGCACCTCCTCCTTTGATTGTCTTGTGTAGCATTGAGAGCTTGCCTCATTCATTCTCATAAGAAACAAATTAGGCCCTAATCTGCTTGAATTTGGGAGAATAGCCAAACTACATTAAATGTACCTGATCTCATCTGAGTTTTTATCAAGCAGGCTTAATTTGGGGGGTGGGGGCGGTAAATCTGTGTCTTGCACCATGGAATGTATTCGTTTTAAAATGGACCAAATCCTACCCTGATTTCCATTCGTGCATGGGCATAACTAAGGACAGATTTAACCCATTATGTGGTAAATGCCCCAAATAGCAAAGGTAAAAAGCATTCAAAACCTTTATTTTGTCTTAAAACCATACCCTTTGCAAAACCATGCTGTGCAATAATATCCCTTTCTGTAGTGCTTTAAATGGCACTGTACTGTGTATGAACTATGCAAAATAGAGAACTGAGTCCTAACAATAAGGTTTAGTAATTGTGAAACTCAAGGGCATCTGGGGTGGGACTATCTTAAAATTAGTTATGTGCTGAATTCGCCTCTTGGTATTTGGGGAACTCACCCATCTTCAGATACCTTTAACTCTTTAATTTTATGTGCTAACCTCTTTGAGGAGCTGAATTTTTGTTTGCTTATTTCTTTTCTTCAGCCCAGTTTTGTAATTTCGATTATCTATGTTTATATGTAAGATCTAATTTGCATTACAAATATGGTCTAAATAGGTGTCATTTTTGATCCCTGAATGTGGAATTCTTCCAGAAGCACTGAAAAGTGTTATCACAGACATTGGAGAGTATTATTTGGTGAAGAATTTATCCCTTCATGAATTGGTTACACATGAATTTATCAATACATTCGTGAAGAAAGGTAAGGGGGAGCTAAAAATACATACAGTGAATATGAATGAAACCGAATGTCTTGCCAGTGCTTCCTGGAATAGTAAAAAGTGCTTGTGATAACATCAGGTTGTTGTTGTTGTTTTTTTCTATGAGTTTTTTGTACTGTGACATTCTTGGCATTTGGAAGAGACGAACAAATAGAGAAGTCTGCATCACTCTTCTCTTCTCTCTGCTCCCTGGTAAATGGGCTATTATACCTGTTATAGTGCAGAGGAGAAAGGTTAGTGGTAGAAGAAATGGTGGAGGATGGACAGAAAATGTGGGGAGAGAGCAAGGTCACTGTGGTTTTTTTAAAAATTGAATTTCCTTATTTTTTTAAGGGTGGGAGAACTAAACAAAGAGAATCCTGTAGTACACTCAGATCAGTTTATTCTCTTCCTCGTTAGAGTTCTTGGACAAATGCCTGAAAATGTACACTGCTCCTGACAACGTTTACCTTTACAACAGCTTTCCCCACATAATTCTTAACAGGAATGATCTCATAAACCACTAGCTAGAGAGTAAAGCGTTAAACATTTGAAAGCAATAATTCCAAGATTTCAGAATGATATTTTTTGGATTCTAGCTCTAGAGGGCTTGAGGTAACAGTTATTTAGGGTGTGTCTACAGTCCAAAAAAAATCGTTCTTAACTTGGATTAGCCAACTGTGATAGCTAATTTGTGTGAAAATAGCAGTGAAGACACAGCATCTTGGCTTTTACTTAGGTTAGCAACTCAAATTAAAATCTATAGGAAGAGGAGCCTAACTGCTAACTCAATTTAAAAGCCAAGTTGCTGTATCTTCACTGATATTTTAACACAAGTTAGCTACCACAGGGTAACTAATCCAAGTTAAGAACACACCTTTTTTTGTAGTGTAGACATACACTATGGTAGTGTTTTTCAAACCGTGGGTCGTGACCCAGTACTGGGTCACGGCATGTAAGGCACTGGGTCGCCTTGCTGTGGTCAGCACCGCCGACGGAGACATTAAAAGTCCCGGTGGTGGTGGTGCTGCCCAGCTAAGGCAGGCTAGTGCCTACCTTTTCCGACACCGCACTGCACCCCAGAAGCGGCCAGCAATGGGTTCATCTTCTAGGAAGGGGGGCCACGGGGCTCTGCATGCTGCCCCAACCCCGAGCACTGGCTCTGTACTCCCATTGGCCAGAAACCAGCCAATGGTAGCTGGGGGGGGATAGGTGCCTGCGGGCAAGAATCGCGCGAAGCCGCTTGCGCGCCTCTGCCTAGGAGCCAGACCTGTTGGTGGCCGCTTCCAGGGCGCAGCGCGGTCCGCGGTGCCAGGAGAGGTGGGATGCCTGCCTCTGCACCCCAGCTACGCTGCTGACTGGGAGCTGCCGGAGGTAAGCCCGCGCCCCAACCCCACGCCCCAATCCCCTGCCCCAGCCCTGAGGCTTCCCCCCCCACACACACACAGAGCCCCTTCCTGCACCCCAAGCCCCTCATCCCCAGCCCTACCCCAGAGCCTGCACCCCCAGCCCTGAGCCCTGACCCCTTCCGGCGCCCCAACCCCCTGCCCTGGGTTGCGGGCATCAACAATTTTCTTCAACTGGGTCCCCAGAAAAAAAGTTTGAAAACCCCATTGCACTAAGGTACAGCAAGCATTGATCTCAATAGGTGAACATGTGTAAGGCCTGTGGCATTCTTTACAGAAATGGAATGAAGGAAGGTTAGCCCTGGTGCTCTAGCTCAGTTCCATTTGAGTAATTACAGTCTGCCTACCTGAATTCCTGAATTCTCCTTGCACTTTCAATTGGGTATGATTTATGCTTTGCTTTATGTCCTGAACTGTAGTGATGTGTTGCTGTTATTGTTTAATCGCAGCTATCTTCCAGCCTAGAGGTAACTGCATTTCAGAGATTAGTGACGTGATTCTTCTCCATATAGTTTGTAATCATCTTGTGAAGTTCTGGGTCTTTCGTTAAATGTCATTATAGAGATAGTAATTATGAATAAAATCTGCAAGTTCTAAAGAGGGCATGTAAATCTGCACATAGAAATGGTTTCTCCCTCTGGTCCTTCTTCCATCTTGAACATTAAAGATGGAACAACGTGTCTCCTGCCTTTGATATTTAACACTCTGAAGAAAAGGCATGTTGATGGCAGACATCCAGGGACATCCACCACTTTGTTGATGCCAAAATGTTCCCTATCACTGAGGACTCAATCGTGGAGCAAAGGATTTTTTCAAATAAGCTCTTTTAAAAGGAAAGTAGTTGTCCCTCCATTAAGGATTAATTACTTGCTAAATTTAGGACCCTCTTTCTTACTGCTCTTATTCTCTTGAATAGTACTTGTGCCAACAGTTCCTATTCAAGCAATGGGACCACTCATGTGCCAAGATTACAGGACTGGGCTCTTGATTTTAGAAGATGAAGGTGGTTGTGGGATATGACTAAAAAAAAATGTCCACAATAACAACAGCGTCCTCTCTATTTTTCAATGTGACCCAATATCTGAAAAATGGTTGGACCAATTTTTTTTCTAATTTGGTGAAAAGAATCACTTCCAGGGTGAAATAAAGTGTTTCAATTTTGGGCCTGGAATGAATTTCATCTGGGTTATAAAACCCTGAAAATGTCACTGTCAAATTTGTAGAGGCAACGTGAAAGTACCATAGTGGGAGAAGGCTAGTTAGTTGAAGTGCAGAAATCAAGCAGGATCTAAACAGCAACTGACTGATCTATTTATCTTGAGATGAGTCTAACTTAAATATTGCCAGTATATCTTTTGCGAGCTGTATAACCTCAGATTGTACTGTTCCTTTGTGTTAAAGGTTCATGCTATGCGCTTACATACAACACAAAAATTGATCAAGATAATGCTGCTGCTCTACTACCAACTGGTATGAATTCATACTATTCATTATACATAGACATTGACTAATGCCTTTGATTGTTTTGTTTTTACTTGGGTTTTTGAAAGGGGTACTGTCAACTGGAAAAATCATGAGTACATTTCTTTACCTATGTTTACTAGTAATTATTAAAATGAAATATTAAAAAAATGAAAGTTACTCTTTGTTGTTCATGCTCACGATTTATTTCATTTCTTACATCATGGAAAGTAAACTCAATTAAGTCAGTTTCACTTTTACTTATTTCAAATGGTCAGTGCTGCAAACCTTGGGTTGCTAATGTTGTAGAAGAATGTTTGTGTAAAAACTGTTTTCATTGGAATTAAAAAACAAGCATTTCTGTTGGTCTGAAACTTTATTGAAGGCTGCTTCTTACAAACCCTAAAATCGAAACCATTTTAAGTTGACGCTGCCCCCTTAAAAAATATGGGTCAGGTGGTTTTAGTATATTTCTCAAAATACTATGATGAAATATTTAGTACTTAAAAGTACTGACTAATACTTCTCTCTAAGTATAATTAAGCATTTCACACATGAGAGTAATGGAGAGCTTTGTTTTGATTCACTGTTTTCCAAACGTCTTGAGATTTCAACATATTACACAATACATATTACAGCAATTACAGTAAAAATGTAAATCTTTTCATATCCTTTTATTTTTGGTCTCATTCGCTAATTGTCATAACCCAGTTGCCCCCCCCCCCCCCCAAAAAAAGCAAGTGTTTGCCAGAGCACAAGTAAACTGAAATTCTTCATGTAAGCTCTTTGCGGCAGGGATATCATCTTTTGTATGTATATACAGCCACTAACCCAATGGAAATCTGATCCTGATTGTGGTCTCTGGGTGCTAGCAATGTGTAAATCTTTCAAAATAATATTCACAGCCATTCTGGAGTCCATGATTTAGGCACTGGGTGATATCACAGTTCAGTCCTTTTTGACACTCAATATTATTATTTTGTGGTAGTGTCCAAAGACCCCAGTCAGGATCAAGGGCTCCATCGTGCTAAATGCTGTAGTGGCAAAGGATGTCGCCGTGAATGCACCAAAGTGTTTTCAATCTAAGCCGCAAACCTTCAGACACTTAAGTATGTGCTTAACTTTACTCACCTGAGTAGGCCCATTGAAGTCAATAAGTTTAAAGCACAGCAGTAGCTTCAAGCATATGCGAGTGTTTGCAGAATCAGGGCCTAACTCAACACAAGATTCACAAATGAATATAACAAACACTAGGGAATAGCTGGGAGGAGGGAAGATATGGGTGACAGAAGTAACATGGCAAAGTTACATAGGGTAATTGCACAACTCAGGAATTATGTTATTTAGGGTTCACTCATGCTAATTCATAAGACATATTTTGACAACCAACAATAATCTACTGTTAAGATTTTCCAGGGTTACTCTTTGTGATCCATTTAACTGAAACTGAAGGAGCCTGGATTACATTACTAACACCTAGTGATCCAGGTTTAACTTTATGCAGCATGAGACTCTCAAAGACTTTAAAGGGGGAGCTATGGAAGAGATAACTGGTACTAACAAAAATCCTTTCTGTTCATAGGAAAACTAATTATATCAGTAGACAAGGACACATATGAGGAGCTTGGACTACAAGGTCGTCCATCTCAGTATTCTGGTAAAAAAGTCATGAGATATAGTAAGTATTGTTTACACTAACAGCACCTATTCTAATAGTAATATCCATTTATAAAGTGTCTTAATAGGACACCAAACTATCTCAGTTTAAGCTTTGATTCCTCTAAATTTGGTTAATCTCTGGGATGTTTTCTCCCTGTGTACACACACTATACACGTATTGAGAGAAATATGTAAACTACACAAGTAACAAGAAAAGCACAAATAGAACATATACATTTAAAATTTGGTTGATATTGTAAGAACTTAATTTCTGCATTTCTTGATTTATTTTTAATTATATATCCCTTTTATTGCAATAATGTAGGATGTGAGCATTTTTGCATTTTATATATTGTATGCAATCTCTGTATCTTCACAGCAGAAAAACAAAAAACCTTAATCTTTTTTTAAATGAAAGCTTGCACCTTGCAGAATGCTGCAGAAACTGCAAAGAAAAAACTAAATTTGAGAGACCCCTTTTGTTGAGAGAGAGAGAGAGAGGATTTTGTTCTGTGTGTTTGAGACACTTAAAATCTTTCTCAGGCAAATTGTCCTTTCAGTAGCCTCCATGCCTTGCACACTGTAAAGAAAATTTGCAGTTTTTAGCAGATAACCTGTGGACATGCTTTTGACTGATTTTTTACAAATCACTAACTCTCTTAGTTCATATCCTCCCCCCACAAACCTATAAGGGCCGTACATATTGAAAGCTAATTACAAGCAAAGATGAACTTTCAGAGTTCTGTTGGCTTTAAGTTATCTGAATAAAAACAACTGGTAGCAAAATAGGACATAATGCTAATTCATCAAACTTAAAAATGGCTCAATAAAATTTCTTCAGTTTTTTTTTAAATTCATCTTTGAACTGGGACCAATGGGTGTGGGAAAACAGGCTCATAATGGAAACAGTGCTGAAGCCATAAGTATGGCTTTTCCTGGTACTGTAAGCTATAGCTTTTTTCTTAAATGCCAATGGTCTGTTGCCAGTATTTTTTTTTAAAGCCACTATTTTGGCATGACAGCCCCCCTTTTCTCATTTCCCTCACAAAAGTGAGCTGCTCATTGCTGGTTTTTAGAAAGCAGTTAACTTAAAAACAAACAAACAAACAAAAAAACCACCAAACAAACAAAATCCCACAACTTTCCCTTGATTTCTGCACAGTGAAGCTGAGACACAAGCAGAGAAGTTAACAAAATGCAGCAGTTGTAATGTCTTCTACATCAGAATAAAGAGAGAAAAATCTTCATTTGCAAAATGGAGAGCAACAGCTATATGACTAAGATTTTGAGAGAGTGCTACAAGGCGTGGAGGGTTAACTTAAAAGGAAAAACAAAGTGTCTCCATAAAAAGTAGTTGACAACGTCTTCTAGTACTCTGATAATTCTTATAGAATCTGAATATTAAAGCTGAGCTCTGTTGAGTAAAATTTGCCCTTTCATCTTTTACAGTTGTTACCATTGACTTGACTGACTCGGCCTTTGATCCTGATAGTAAGAAACATAAAAGAGTGCTTTGGGCCTTGAAAGAGAAGAAACCTTTAGAATTTGATTTCCTGCTGTCCTGGTATAACACAGGTAATAAGAATGAACTGTAATATTAGAAGAATATTCAAATATTAACTATGGATGACATAAAATTAGATGAGTGAGATAATATCTTTTATTGGACCAACTTCTGCTGGTGAAAGAGACAAGCTTTCGAGCTTACAAAGAGCTCTTCCTCAGGTCTGGGCTGTGTGAAGAGTTCTGTAAGCTAGAAAGCTTGTCTGTCTCACCAACAGAAGTTGGTCCAGTAAAAGATATTACCTCACCCAACTCGTCTCTCTAATATCCTGGGACCAACACGGCTAGAACAACAATGCATACACCAATAATTAGATATCATTCTTATTTGGGTTGTAAACTTGTAATATAGTGGCATTTTGTTACTTAAAGAACAAACTCTTGTTGATGGCACCTCAAAGGTGCAGTGACATGAAGTAAAATTGATCAGGAAGAAAACTGCAATTGCTGTTTGATTTTGAAATTAACGTACAACCATTGTATGTCCTGTTATTGGGCTTGTGTAAGGCTGGTTAAAAAATTTCCATTGAAACTATTTTTTGACAGTTTTGTTTTTTTGATGAAGAAAAAAAAAAAACATTTTTATTTGGAAGTGCTGCAGTGGTGCCTCATGGGAGTTGTAATTTGTTTGCCTCATATCCCCGTTTTCCTCTATAGGCCAGGCTCCTTGGCCTGGCTTCATCTGTCATGATCCACTGCCTCCCCTCTCCAAAAGGGGAAACTGTGGTACATTATAGGAGTTGTCCAACATCAACCAGGAAGCCTGGCCTATAAAGGAGCACAAGGCACTGCAGCAGTATTTCCAAGTCAAAAAAGTTTGTTTTTCCACATAAATTTTTATGTTTTGAATTTTTGCTGAAAAATTGAAATTTTCCATGGGGAAAAGTGACCATTTTTCAAGCAGCTCTATGCTGCTGTTCTTCTGACATGCAGAGTACAAGCTCTCTTGTTGGTGGCCTATATAGAACATCTCTTCAGGAACAGCCTGCCACTGTCTTTTTCAGAAGGAGACTTAGTATTGTTTTTCTCCTTTCATCCAATGATCTCAAAGTGTAGGCAGGGACACTATAAAAATTGCTTTTTACCAATTGGATATCTTGCTTTTGAGTCCGTTAATATATCTTGAAGAGATGGTGTGGGAGAAAAGAGGACAGACTCAAAACATAATGTTAGTGATAAACTATATTCAGGTGATGGTGGTCTATTTGTAATAAACTGTCATCTAAGCCTCCAAATCTGGTTAATGTTTCAGTGGGATGATCAGATTCTCCATTTGCATTCTTATAGAGAAAGAACAAGTGGAAAAGCATAATTTTTTCCTTTCCTATGGCTATTTATTTGGAAACATTAAACAAACACTCATCCTTGAAGATGTTCTGTAATACATGAGTTTAATTTTTATTTTGCCTTAACTGTTGCTAATGACAAATTGAACTATACAAATATGGCTCAATAAGGTTTCTGAACTTGCTGGATCTGAAACTGTACTTCATTTCCAAGAAAAGAGGAGAAGATAAAAAATCTAGGGCTCTGGCTCAGGTAGATAAATAGCATGTAAGCAGTTTTAATTTCAATTCATCATATAGAGCATCTCACACATCTTTTCTTTACAGATGCATGTAAAGGTTTCAGTTTAGTTTGATACTCAGTGTTTCTTTGTTGTTGCAGTTTTATAACAACTTTTTGTGGTCTGTGTTGTTAGGTGCAGAAGGATCAACACTGATGTCATACTTTTCCAAAAACCAAATACAAGCCCATCAGCCAAAAACAACATTCAGCACATTAAGAAATTTGCAGTGTCCAGTGTTCCATAGTAATGAACTGCAAGGAAAGCTGGAAGAGTCATGCAGTGCACAGGAACTGTTTGAATGGCTAGGTGCCGTTTGCAACAAAGTTGGTTTGTAAGTATCTGAACTTGCCTTGATCTTAAATATTTTTTAAAAAACATAAGCCATAATTTTCTGCCTTTGATGCCTGACAGTAGGCACTTCAGTCTTTAGGTACCTTAAATAAGTGACTTGATTTTTCACAGGTGCTCAGCGCTTCCGAAAAGCAGACCATTTATTTAGAGGCCTAAATATGTATTTAGGTGCTTCATGGTTGATGCACAACTCTGAAAATGGTAGCGTTGGTGTAGAAAATGTACAGTGTACCTTATCCAGCTTATTTCTGTTTTCAGAGACAACAAGTCATTTAGCTTCTTATCAACCTATTGCTGTCCTCAGCCCAGAACAGTAGTGGAGCAAGCCTATTTGTGCACAATCACTGGCTTTATAGTCCCAGAGAAGATAATTCAGTTATTGGAACAGCTATGGTAAGGGCGATCAGAGGTACATTATTATAACATACTTACAATTTTAATACTTTTCCCCTTCAAAGTGTTTTCCAAAGACTAATCTTCAGCACCCCACAGAGGTGAGTAAAGGATATCCTCCCCAATTTACATATAGGGAAACTGAAGCAAAGAGGTTAAGGCCACAATTATCAACAGTGACAACTGATTTTGAATACCCCAGCTTTGGGGGACCCAACTTTGAGATATTCTAGTCTTGTTGTTGTTGGTTTTTTTAGTGTTAAGCAGCCACAACTCTCGCTGAAGTTATGGCAGCTGTGGGAGCTCAGCATTTTTGAAAATCAGGCCCACTGTATGTCATATTGGACAAGTCACAGCCAAATTTTCAACTCCTAAAGCAAGTCACACTGAGCTTTGATTAAAACACAGACGTTCTGGCTCCCAGTCTTAAGACCACTGGAGAATGCCTGGCCTTTATTAATATCAGTTTATGATTTGTAGTCTGGTTCCCTTCTGGTGGCTGAAGTACTAATCCACAAAAAGAGTCCGTTCACCAGATTTTCTTTCCATATGTCTTCCACTCTGACATTGGATTGTTCTATTATCCCAGTCACAAATAATGCCAATTCCCTGCAAGATGGTGGCTGCCAGAGGCGGCTCAGAAAAGCTGGTTTTATTAAAAACAACAAGTATTTCTAATTAAAGTACAGCTCAGTTACATGTGTCAAAGTACATAATACAATATAAATCTTCAGGGGTGAAGTTCTTCATTGTGAAATGCCATTTGGTCCCATTTCTTTTGTTTTTCGTTCAGTTTTACATAAACAGTTAACATTAAAATATTTAAACTGAGCAGTCTCATAAATATTTTAATTTAAGGCAGTATTAAGGGTCTGAAGGAATGCTAGTGCCTCAGCAGGAAAACTACAACCCTTTGTGCTCTCCATATGTACCTTCTAAAATGATGTGACAGCAGTTGGAATTTCTCATTACACTACTGTGCGTCCCACATTTCAGTAAAAAGTGATTTTTAACTCCTTTAGTTATACATTTCAGTTAAGTAGTTAGGTCTCTAATTCCATTCTGGTGTACTTCAACATAACTTATTGTTCCATTCTAATTAGCAGTTAATGTATTTTTCTTTTCCAGTTGCTATTTTGATGAACCAAAATTGGCGCAGTGGGTGACCTTAACCGTGCATGGCTTTGCAGACAGCCCTGTTTCCTGGAGAGAAAGTGAACATGGTTTCCAAAAGGGAGGAGAGAACTTGTACAATTTTGTTGTTTTTAGGAACCTGGACTATTGGCTTCAAATGGCTGTTGGAGCAAATGATGATTGCCCACCTTAAAAGTTCTGCCTGTAGCAAAGTTTCTTAAAAAGAATTATCTGAGAAGTGCTTACAAAAATATCAGACAATTAATTAGCCATTGAAAGGATCTATGTATATAGGAAGTTTTTCATGTTAGCATCTTATTGCTTCCACATGACAACTGGAGAAGTCTTGTTTACTGGAATGTGTATTTTTGTCATATCTATTTTTAATAAAAAGTGAAACATCTGTTCCTTAGAAATCTTGTTACATATTCTACAAATGTGTAATCTTGACAAAATGATAAATGGTTTTCTAAATCATGGCCTTCTGTGTTAAAAACAACAACAAACAAACAGCACACCCTCCACTAATCAGATACCAGGAACAGAAATTCCACCTTCCAACACAGAAAGAAATTAAAGCAGCAACAAGGGGTCTGCAGTCTGGGAAAGTTCTTAGCTCCTATAAATATTGAATATGGCTGGCTCACTTGACAGAAGCTTTATTGGATGTTGTATTTTGTTATGCATGCATGTATGCAAACTGCTGCAGTTGTTGGATAAGTCTACCATGACCCTGCTTTATAAGTTTTTGTTTAGGACTAGGTCATGCCACGTTTCAACTTTCACCTGTTTCTGTTGTCACAAAAGATTGAATTTTTCTTTAGTAGGAAAAGTGTTTGTTTTTTCCCTGCCCTCTCCTTTAAGTCAAGTGGCTAAAGGGATTTGGCTCAGGCCTTGCTGAAAAATTCATCTTCAGCAAGAGATCAAGCATAGAAAGGCTTAAGGGTAAGAGTTAGATCTTCTTGGAGAATTACAAGCATTTGAAAACCAATGCTTAGCATGGAAAGTGTTTTGTAACTAGCTAGAAAGGCTGCTACCAAACCCTGCTCTGATATACCTCTCAGAATTATTTCTTTCCAGTAACTGCCCCCAGTGTGCTAATTATTTTCCAAACAAAAGAAAGGAATAGTCCCAGCCCTGAAGAGCTCTTACTGTGTTTAAAAAAAAAAAATGGACAAAGGAAGAAATACAATGTATACAGACAAGGTGGCTAAATATATAAATGTTAATGACTCAAACTCTCCATTAGCCATCAACTAGTTTCTATAGGCATAACACCAGAGGTGGATCTTCAGGAAGGATCTGAATGGAGAAGGAAGTGGCTTTGCAGCTGATCTCAGGAGGGGAGGGGGGCATAGCTGTCAATCAGGTGGACCAGACTAGCAATGCAGAACAAGGATGGATAAGCAGTGGAAGCAGCATTATGTAGAGCTTACAATGGAAGGACAACAACCTTAGAAGCTCAGACCTGCTAACTGCACTGATCTTCCACATGGACTCTGGGTTTTCAGACTCTTTTATGGTCTGTAGGGAAATTCCCTTCAGATTGGCCACTAGTTCTCCATACCGTTTAGCTGTGTAAACAAAGGACTGGGAGCACTACCAAAGCTCAGCCCTTTGGGCAGAGAGCCACTAGGGTGCGGCTAATTCCTACTGGTTCTGCAGCTCCCCACCCCCTCTCTAGCCATTCTTACCATTCACTAGTGAAGATACTAGCACTGCTCACCCCACACCAATCCCTCTGCTGTAGCTGCCTTCCCATAACACCTGACCACCATGCACCCAGCTTGCTCCCTCTTACCATGGGAGTTTTCTGTAAGAAAAGGACTGATAGTATTCCCCCCCACACACCCCTTCTGACATCTGCAGGGGTGGGTTGTTAGCCTCTTCCTCTCCTTTCAACCCTAGGGAATACCACTGAGGGCAACTACCTGCTTCCCCCACCCCTCTAAAGCACTCAGCTCTTCAGGGGAAGAGGATTGCTAAAATCCCTGCCTGTCCAAAAGTGCGCCAGCTAGTCTCCTGCTGAGATGGGAGAGATCACTGGTGCCCTCAGAAGACTCCTCTGGTAGGTGAGGGGGTGGAAAGGCGCTGGGAGCAGGTGTGGGGGCAGTGGCATGTTGGGGAGTGGTACATGGAAGAATGGGTGGGTGGGTGACATATGTAGTAAGCTTCACTCCTAACCTGCCCCTTATATGAGGGGCTCGGAGTGGAAAGGCAGGTACTGCTGGTATCTTTCCCCCACCTCCTGACCTACGGGGAGGCTGCAGGAGAATGCGGAGCGTGGGGAGGAGCTGGCTGTCCGGCAGGGAACAGCTGCTGCGCTGAGATCAAAGGGGTGAGCGCTCAGCGAGCAGTCGGGACGCTGGGGAGTGGTTTTCTGACCGCGGGAAGGGATGCCACATGATTGACTGGTCAGATTCAAGCCTGGGAAGAATTGGTTGTATGAGGCACACGGGGCTTGTTTACCAGGGAGAGGGGAGGCAGGCATAGGAGCCGGCAGGCAGGGGGTTTGGAGTGGTGACTGAGAGGGGATAGGGACTCTGCACTCATGGAGCCCCCCTTCCTCCCCCTGTGAGCTCTGCTTATCATAGGAAGGCACGTGTACTTCCCCCCTCTCCCTTGCAGCTGGGAGTAGGCGATGGGAGGGCTGGCTGGCTTGAGAGCCTCAGCCGCTGAGCTGCATTTGGGGTTGATTGGACGTGTGCAGAATGGGTGGGTGTGGTGAGGGCGGGAAGGAGTGGCTGTGCGCATTCAGCGCAATGTGGGTGGGGAATGAATGGGGCTAGGAGCTGAGTAAGCGCTCTCTGGGGAGAGAGTAATAATAGGTGGGGTGGACTAAATGGAAGCTGGGGTGTATGAGACTATCAGATAATGCCCTTTATGCACATGAATGCTAATTAGAATGGACCAGTGTTTTGTCAGCAAGTATGAGAGCTAAAGGAGAGAGTTTTAGTTGTAGTGTTTTTTGTGTGGGGTGATGTGGGAATGGGGGAGATCAAAAAGGAGATGAATTGAAGAAGAGTCTTTACTGAAGGGACAGAACAAGACAGATGTCGTGGAGGTAGAAGCAGCAGGATTTGGCATGGTTTAGATATAGGGGGCAAAGGAAAGAGTCAAAGATACTCCACAAGTTATAGCAGTTAATTAAGGTGGGTGGGGGGTGATGTTGACTGTGACGGGAACTGGAGGTAACAGAGGATGTGGTAGAGAAGAAAACAAGTTTGGGTTTGTCCATGTTACATTTAAATTGATGGTGAAACATCCAGCAGATGTTGGAGAGATTGAATGACATTCAGAGTTGAGTGGATGGAGAAAAGTCTGGAACCGGTAGATTCCCAAGTCACTGATATGGAGATGGCAGTAGTAAAAATCATCTCAGTGATTGAAGTTTCCTAAAGATAGGATGTAGTAGTCTTTTTCTGAAATAAGGCCTGCCCCCTTATTTTGCCCTATAGTAGGCTGCTTCGCCCCCCCTTCCCTCTCCCCCCCCCCCCCCCCCCCAGCTGCACAGCCTCTGGCAGCACATTTCAGAACCAGCCAAAACTTAGTCCAGCCAAAATACTGTTTTGTGGTAAACTAATTAACTGTTGTTTGTCTTGTATTAACACTTGGAGGCCTAACCAAACAAACACACAGTAAGAGACAAGCTTACAATGTAAACAGGAAAGACAGACAAAGGGGGAAAGACAGAGGCACAAAGAGATGAAGTGACTTTCCTAAGGTCAGTGGTGAAGTTGAAATTAGAACCAAGGTCTCATTACATGTAGTCCAGTGCCCTAGCTACAAAGACCATCCTGCTTCTGATGTTGTTAACCATATTATTAACATAGGCTCTCAGCTCTATCATTACCATTTCTTTATGCCAAAGAAATATTGGGACAAACTGAAGTGTTTTCCTTGATCTATTTCATACATAGAATAGAGCTTGAATGTTCTTCAAATGTTGGAGTATTTAAATATTTGGTCTTTATGAGTAGTAACAAGAACTTCAGAAAACTCCAGTATAAACTGTGGCAAGCTCTCAAAGATCATCTCTACTAGTAGGATAAACACTAGAAAATGGCTATTGCCTCTGTTTACTCACCCTCTTTTGAAGTATGCTACCAAAGGTTGCTAAAAGGATTTTAGTTTAAATGTACTAGTTTCATGTATTGGAGCTAAAAGGGGAGCTAGAGCAAATTACAAAATTCTTCTGTCTCTCAGAGTGAAAATGGCATAACTGTGACAACTTTGTTAGCTAGCTGCTCAAACACAGTTGGGTCTTGATTGTTCCACTATAGACACATAATAGCTATTCAATTGGAGCGTAGTCTAGCTTCATAAATCTATTCTAGTGTTTTTTTAAAAAGAAACAAAGAGAAAATAGAGATCATATAATTATCTCCATTGTTAACATCTGTAGATGTAGAGACCAACAAACTAATATTGTGCCCCGGTGTGGTGGTGTAGGGGAAATCATTTCTTTTTGTAGGTGGAAAACTGAGCATGTTCTTATGTTAACTGATTCATTGCATGGGCAGGAGTTTCTAATCTTCTCAGTCTCCGTTTTTTTGTTGCTGCTGTTGTACTACCAGATCAGCCATGTAATTTATAATAGGATGTTACTGAAGGATCTAAGTAATGAGTAAGGCTAATATTTCGTTAGAAAATATCTTCAGGAATATACACCTGACACTGAAGCAATCACATATCTGAACCAGGCCCTGAAGCAAGAAATATAAGCAACTGTAATTGGGCCAACATAGCTTACCCCAGCACTTCCATGATGATAAAATCTTTTCTGGCATTGAAGTCAGGGCTGGCCTTATGAGTGGGCAACCACCCAGGGTGCTGGGGGGGGGGGGAGGTGGGGTCAAGAGGCAAGGAGCAGGGGGGGGGAGGTGGGGTCAAGAGGCAAGGAGCAGGGTGGGCCTGCGGTGCAAGCTGTGGAAGGGTGGGGGGAGGCAGCAGGGCCTGGGGGTGATGGGGTTGGGGGAATCCGGGGCGTCAGTGGGGCTTAGGGTGCCAAAATACAAGTGTGCCCAGGATGCTATTTTCCCTAAGGCTGCCCCTGATTGAAGCATTGGAGTTGAGGGCACTCATTTCTACAAGGGGCTCACTCCAGGGTAAAGTAGAAACACAGCTGATTATAGGCTAGATCCTGATAGATGCTGAACCTCCACAGCTGCTATTAGATTCCAGTGGGACTTGTGAGGGCTCAGCAGCTAAGAACTTCAGGCATTTTGAGAGGAAATTTGAAATACACAGGATGGCAGGTCAGAGCAGCCATACAAACCCAAACTTGGATCTGCTAAGGCCGACCTGGCTATAGCTTATGCCCATGTCAGCTCCATTTAATTGGACACAAGCTTGCACCAGTATCCTCTTAAACTATGAAAGTACAAACTGGTGAGCCTGTTATCTGGCCATGAATGGAAATGTCTGGGAAGGTGAATGTTCTCAGTGTATTAGAACGCTGCCCTCTCTTCTCCCCTTCATCCTCTTAAATCAGTTAGCAAACTGTAATTTTATGTGTATATATATGGAATTGCTCTTCACGAACAAAACAAAAATTGCTCTACTCAGCACACCTGACTTGCCCAACAATGAGAGATCAATTTGTGCAGGTGCCTAATGCAGGAGCGTCAAGGGGAAGGAGAAACAAGTTTTCAAGATCTAAGGAATTATGCAATTACTTGAAAGGAAACTAAAGGTGTCTTTCATAATTTAAAAACGTATTCACGTTCTATAACGTGAAGTGTACTTCCCCCTTTATAAAAGTTCTCCTGAAAAAAAAAAAAAAAAAAAGTTCTTGCTATACTAACTGAACCAGGAAAGAACACAGACAGTAAACTGCTCCTAGATTAACGAGGAATTGCTAGTATGTCACTCTGAGCGTATTCCTGAAGTCTGAATGGGAGGTACAGCATGTGGATTGGGACAGAAGTCTTTCTGTTGAAAACTCAGTCCTAAGTCACAGTGATAATGAAACAGTTAAAGTTCCAGTAGGTGTCCTGGGGCAGCACAAAGATACAACAGAAGCATGTTCTGCTGATTTTAATACACCCCTTAGAATTTTATATATGGCATTTCAACCATGTCCTCTCTTAATCTGCTCTGATGGGATTTTAGATATATGGAGGCAGTATTGTCTAGTGACAGGGCACTGACTTTGTCAAGTCTCTTTGCCTCTGTTTTCCCCCTCTGTGAAATGGGCATAATGATGCTTGCCTCTTTTGTAAAGTACTTTGAGGCCTACAGATTACTACTTATTTTTGGCTTACAGAATTTACTTTTAGAACCTTAGGCAGCTAGTATTTTCCACTTAGGAACAGATTAGTAACCATGTTGTTTTGGAGGCTGCCAAACAAGGCTGGCCTGGATTCCATAATTTCACCACCCAGCTGGGGTTTTAGCTGTGTGGTGCCAATTGATATCAAGTGGAAAGAGAGGGCTAAATTCCCTTTTGCTGCTTTGTCAAAAGACACTTATAATATAAGCCATAATTAGTTGATAATGTCAGTCATGTTTAGCCTCAGCAGAAACTGATGTGGTTAGTATCAAGTTGCCAAGGCTCTATTCCTTGTGTTTCATTCATATGTCAGGGCTTGAAAGAAAGGGCTCTATCAATAGAAATTTCATGGGCTTGCAGGATCATACTCTTAGGGACAAGGTCTCAGGTTTTCTGGCCCCTCTGTGCTGCTTGAAAATCAGGCCTTCTTTCCCCCCCCCCCCCCCCCCCCATCTGCTCATCCATCCATGCCTGGTATTTGTAGAACGCTATTCTACATAAGGCACTTAAATACAGACACGTTAAGGTGACATCAGACCCAGATCAAAAGCTTAATCCCCCTGCACAGAGGTTTTGCAATTTGGAGCAGCGGGATTCAGTTGAGGTCAAAATAAAATTTGGAGAAAATATTCAGGACTCAAGCCACCCCCTCTTAGGCCTGGTCTACACTACGACTTTAATTCGGATTTAGCTGCTTTAAATCGAATTAACGCTGGACCCGTCCACACAACGAAGCCATTTAATTCGAATTAAAGAGCCCTTTAATTCGATTTCTGTACTCCTCCTCGACGAGAGGCGTAGCGTCAAAATCGGTATTGTTAATCCGAATTAAGGTTAGTGTGGCCGCAATTCGATGTTATTGGCCTCCAGGAGCTATCCCACAGTGCACCATTGTGACCGCTCTGGACAGCAATCTGAACTCGGATGCGCTGGCCAGGTGGACAGGAAAAGCCCCGGGAACATTTGAATTTCATTTCCTGTTTGCACAGCGTGGAGAGCACAGGTGACCACAGAGAGCTCATCAGCACAGGTAACCATGCAGGCTGATAATCGAAAAAGAGCACCAGCATGGACCGTACAGGAGGTACTGGATTTGATCGCTATATGGGGAGAGGATTCAGTGCTAGCAGAACTTCGTTCGAAAAGACGAAATGCCAAAACTTTTGAAAAAATTTCCAAGGGCATGATGGAGAGAGGCCACAATAGGGACTCAGATCAGTGCCGCGTGAAAGTCAAGGAGCTCAGACAAGCCTATCAAAAAGCAAAGGAGGCAAACGGTCGCTCCGGGTCAGAGCCGCGGACATGCCGCTTCTACGCCGAGCTAAATGCATTTCTAGGGGGGGCCGCCACCACTACCCCACCTCTGACTGTGGATTCCGAGATGGGGATAATCTCATCAGGTACACCTGATGATTCCGCAGAAGGGGAAGAGGAGGAGGAGGAGGACGAGCTGGCAGAGAGCACCCAGCTCTCCGTTCTCCCCAACAGCCAGGATCTGTTTCTCACCCTGACTGAAGTACCCTCCCAAGCCAGTACCCAAGACCATGACCCCATGGAAGGGACCTCAGGTGAGTTTACCTTTTAAAATATAAAACATGGTTTAAAAGCAAGCATTTTTAATGATTAATTTGCCCTGAGCACTTGGGATGCATTCGCAGCCAGTACAGCTACTGGAAAAGTCTGTTAACGTGTCTGGGGATGGAGCGGAAATCCTTCAGGGACATCTCCATGAAGCTCTCCTGGAGGTACTCCAAAAGCCTTGCCACAAGGTTTCTGGGCAGTGCAGCCTTATTCCGTCCTCCATGGTAGGACACTTGACCACGCCATGCTAGTAGCAAGTAATCTGGTATCATTGCATGACAAAGCCTGGCAGCGTATGGTCCCGGTGTTTGCTGGCATTCAAGCAACATCCGTTCTTTATCTTGCTGTGTAATCCTCAGGAGAGTGATATCGCTTAGGGTAACCTGGTTGAAATACGGGAATTTAATTAAGGGGACAGAGGTGACCGTTCCTACTGGGCTGTTTGCCTGTGGCTGAAAAGAAATCCTTCCCTGCATTTAGCCAAGTGCAAAGGGGGGGGGGAGGATTGGCCCAGAGCTTTTCGCATTTTGCTAGCAGGGATCTTCCCTGATACCAGCCACGCGGTGGGGGGAGGGATAAAGCACTCATCCCAGAGAATTCATGGCGGGTTGGGGGGGGTGTTAGTTTGGTTCCTGCAGGGATCTTTCCTGATACCAGCCACGCGGTGGGGGGAGGGATAAAGCACTCATCCCAGAGAATTCATGGCGGGTTGGGGGGGGTGTTAGTTTGGTTCCTGCAGGGATCTTCCCTGATACCAGCCACGCGGTGGGGGGAGGGATAAAGCACTCATCCCAGACAATTGGATGGTGGGGGGGTGTTAGCTTGTTTTCTGCTGCTGAAGGTTAACAGGAAAACTGCAGCACAACGGGCTTTGCTTGGTATGTGGGAAAGCAGGGCGCAGAAGCCTAAAGACAGTGGCTTACCATGGCAGCATGCAAGCTGAATTCTGTTGCCCGGACCTGCGTCTGTGATCTCGAGCAGCAAAGCCACAGGCACTCAATATTAAGAGGCAAAATGCGACCTTGCACAGAAATCACATGTGCTATGTAATGTGAATAGTATTTGTCACCGTGAAAGAGTATAAGCATTGTTCTGAAAAATGTATCTTTTAAAAAAATTATCTCCTTTTTTCACTCCCTCCAGCAGCTGCAAATGTTTCAAGCCTCCCTCCTCCTTCCCGAAGGCTATCCCAGATAAGGCGTCGGAAAAAGAAGACGCGAGACGAGATGTTTGCAGAAATCATGCAATCCACCAGGAGTGAAAGAGCTCATCTGAATGAGTGGAAGGACACGGTTTGCAAGTATAGGAAAGAAGCCAGTGAACGTGAGGACAGGAGGGACCAACGTGAGGACAGGAGGGACCAACGTGAGGACAGGAGGGACCAACGTGAGGAGAGGAGAGACGCTCGAGATGAGAGGTGGCGTCAGGAAGATCAGAGGAGGCAGGATGCAACGCTGGGGCTGCTGCGTGAGCAAACAGACATGCTCCGGCATCTGGTGGAGCTTCAGGAACGGTTGCTGGAGAACAGAGTGCCGCTACATCCCCTGTATAACCCCCCTACCTCCTCACCATGTTCCATAGCCTCCTCACCCAGACGTGTAAGAACACGGGGGGGGGGGGGGGAGGCTCCGTACACCCTCCCATTCCACCCCAGTGGACAGCCCAAGCAAAAGGCTGCCATTTTTTAAACCTTTTTTTAGTGGGCTTTTCCTTCCCGCTGATCCTCCTCCCAAACCCCACTCAGGTTCTCTCCCTCTTTTTATAATCAATTAATAAAGAATAAATGATTTTTAAACAATAGTGACTTTATTTCCTTTGAAAGCAAGCTGGGGGAAGGGGGAGGGTGGGTTCCTTACAGAGAATGAGTCAATAAAGGGGGCGGGTTTTCATGAAGGATAAACAAACAGAAATTTCACACTGTAGCCTGGCCAGTCATGAAACTGGTTTTCAAAGCTTCCCTAATGCGCAGCGCTTCCTGGTGTGCTCTTCTAATCGCCCTGGTGTCTGGCTGCGCGTAATCAGCAGCCAGGCGATTTGCCTCAGCCTCCCACCCTGCCATAAAGGTCTCCCCCTTGCTCTCACAGAGATTGTGGAGCACACAGCAAGCAGTAATAACAATGGGGATATTGGTTTGGCTGAGGTCTGAGCGAGTCAGTAAGGATCGCCAGCGACCTTTTAAACGGCCAAATGCACATTCTACCACCATTCTGCACTTGCTCAGCCTGTAGTTGAACAACTCCTGACTCCTGTCCAGGCTGCCTGTGTATGGCTTCATGAGCCATGGCATTAAGGGGTAGGCTGGGTCCCCAAGAATAACAATTGGCATTTCAACATCCCCAACAGTTATTTTCTGGTCCGGAAAGTAAGTCCCTTGCTGCAGCCGTTTAAACAGATTGGTGTTCCTGAAGACGCGAGCGTCATGAACCCTTCCCGGCCAGCCCACATGGATGTTGGTGAAACGTCCCTTGTGATCCACAAGTGCTTGCAGCACCATTGAAAAGTACCCCTTGCGGTTTATGTAGTGGGTACCCTGGTGTTCCGGTGCCAAGATAGGAATATGGGTTCCATCTATCGCCCCACCACAGTTAGGGAATCCCATTGCAGCAAAGCCATCCACTATGACCTGCACATTTCCCAGAGTCACTACCTTTCGTAGCAGCACCTCCGTGATTGCTTTGGCTACTTGCATCACAGCAGCCCCCACAGTAGATTTGCCCACTCCAAATTGATTACCGACTGACCGGTAGCTGTCTGGCGTTGCAAGCTTCCACAGGGCTATCACCACTCGCTTCTCAACTGTGAGGGCTGCTCTCATCTTGGTATTCTGGCGCTTCAGGGCAGGGGAAAGCAAGTCACAAAGTTCCATGAAAGTGCCCTTACGCATGCGAAAGTTTCTCAGCCACTGGGAATCGTCCCACACCTGTAACACTATGCGGTCCCACCAGTCTGTGCTTGTTTCCCGGGCCCAGAATCGGCGTTCCAAGCCTATAACCTGGCCCATTAACATCATAATCTCCAAAGCACCGGGGCCCGCAGTCTGAGAGAATTCACGGTCCATGTCCTCATCACGCTTGTCGCTGCGCTGCAGTCGCTGCCTCCTCCTCCTCGCCTCTTTTTTTCTGGTCCTGGGTAAGCATAAACTCCACGAGAACGCGCGAGGTGTTTACAATGTTCATGACTGCGTTCTGGAGCTGAGCGGGATCCATGCTTGCTGCGGTATGGAGTCTGCAGAGTTCACTCAGGAGAAAAGGCGCGAAATGGTTGTCTGCCGTTGCTTTCAGGGAGGGAGGGGGAGGCTGTACCCAGAACCACCTGAGACAATGTTTTTTGCCCCATCATGCACTGGGGTCTCAACCCAGAATTCCAAGGGGGGGTGGAGACTGCGGGAACTATGGGATAGCTATGGGAAAGCTACCCACAATGCAATGCTCTGGAAATCGATGCTAGTACGGTAGCTTGGACGCACACCACCGAATTAATGTGCCTAGTGTGGCCGAATACATTCGAATTTATAAAATCGGTTTCCTAAATTCGAATTATATAAATTCGGATTAATCCCGTAGTGTAGACATACCCTTAGTGCTTGCATCTCTGGCCCCTTTGTGCTAGAAACCGCCTCAGAGAGAAGTGCATGCATCTTTCACTTATGGAACAACATGCCTTTCATTGCCTTTCAGGTTCCTGAGGTACTGCTGAGTGGGCCCTGTTTGCACAATTCCTATGGAACTGGGAGCTAGGTGCGTAGCCATAGTGCTCCAGAGCCCTTGTGCAATCACATGGTGTCCACGTGAATAGCTCTGGCTTCTTCCTGACCCTTGCAAGTTCTGGAGCAGAATTGCCACACGTTCTTCAGTAAACCCCTCCATCCGGCAGAACAACTTGCTTTTGCGGAGCTTTCCTTCCCTCAGGTCTGAAAATGGACCTCGCGCTATGTTTTAACTGAACTGGAGACAATCCTTTACTCCCTCAATTCCAAAAGGTTTAATCCTCCTGTCAGTACACAGCCTGACTATCTGGGCCCTGTGCTGAGTCTCTCCAGGAAGAATGGCTGAGGGAAGAAAGGAATGTTCATGAGGGCTGTGAAATGGCCATGCAGACCCTCTCCAGGGTCACTACTGCAACCTCAGAGATGCAGCAGGTTCTGTTCCTGTTGCCACCCCGTCGCCCTATATGACTGGGTGGGATTTGTTCAGTGGATTCAAATAACCATGGAGTCACCTGCCCCTTTCTAAACCTCCCTGCTGAGACAGAGAGAGTCCCTGTGGAGGTGGTCTCTGCTGCACGTAAGGGACCTGTTGAGTGGTGGTGGTGGTCATGTTTATCCCAACCAGGAATTGATGTCCCATTCACTAGGCACTGTACAAACACAGTAGTAAAACGGTCCCTGCCATGAAGAGCTCACAATCTAAACAGACAAGACGGGCACAGGGTGCAGGGAGGCGTCTAAGACACCAGCAGTGTAAACAATGTGATGGTAGCAAATGTCTCAGTAGTTCCCCAATTTTGTTTTTTTGGTGAGTTTAGTTAGGAGGGGATATGCTGAATGGGGAGGCAAGGGAGATGAGGCAGGTGTGGTGGGAAGCTGTGATGGAGAGAGGGGGTTGCAGCAAACAGCCAATCAGCACAGGGCAGAGAAAGTCCAGACAAAACTGTAGAAAGTTCTCTGAATGTCCACGGTGTTAAACTTGGCAAAACAAATTCTTCCATCCCTAATGAGAACTGTGGTTTAAATAACTCAGCTGGCCAAATACCTAAGAGGACCTTTTTGCTAGAATTCCACATCCAGCCAAGATGGTGTGAAAGGCACCAGTGGAGGGAATTGTTATGAACATCAGACCTAGGACTACCTGGAACCAGGGTGGATAAAAATCTATGTTTTTTTTTATTATTATTTAAATCAGATTTTTTTATGTTTTTTTCCTCAAAAAGCATTTTATCTAAAGATATCTTAATTAAACTACATTATAGCTCAAAGATATCTCATCATGGAATAGGGATTATAAATTCTATTTCTATAGTATGAGACAATAATATATTCATGTAATGCTTAAGAAAAGTTTTGTAAATTAGTTCCAATAGTTCATGGATTAGTGAACCAATCTTATGGGGTTCCAGGGGCTTCTGTATAGATTATTTAGGTTAATTGTTTTATCTACCCAATGGGATTCAGTGCTCAGTCCAGAACAGGGGTAGGCAACCTATGGCATGCATGCCAAAGGCGGCACGCGAGCTGATTTTCAGTGGCACTCACACTGCCCGGGTCCTGGCCACCGGTCCGGGGAGCTCTGCATTTTAATTTAATTTTAAATGAAGCTTCTTAAACATTTTAAAAACCTTATTTACTTTACATGCAACAATCGTTTAGTTCTATATTATAGACTTATAGAAAGAGACCTTCTAAAACGTTAAAATGTTTTACTGGCACGCGAAACCTTAAATCAGAGTGAATAAATGAAGACTCGGCACATCACTTCTGAAAGGTTGCCGACCCCTGGTCTAGAAGATACCATCAGAGATGCTTAGTTTTGCAGTTCTCAAACTGTGGATTTGTCTCTCCAGAGATGACATGCTTGTTAACAGCAAAAATGTTTTTAAATAAATATAGAGAGGTGAGAAATAACAACCTCAACCCTATTGTCCCTTTGCAAATTTGTGTACACTGAGTCAATCCCTTACCTCGCTCTAAAAGTGCAAAGCTTCAAAAAGTTCAACAATAGAAGATTGTTGGGGGCAGTCTGGAGGTAAATGTGGGAAGGGAGGGACAGGCAGTAGAAACAAAAGTGAAACTGTTTGAGCAGCAAGTCTTGAGGTTTTTCTGAGTGGAGCCTTCATTGATTTGAGATCTACCATACCATTCTCTCAGAGAATAAGTTTGGGAATAAGAACCATTCAAGAAATATGTTTGCCAATGATGTTTTAAAGAAAGTCACACCAGTGAACTGGTGGAAGTCACTTACGCACTTGGATTCAGAGACTGTTGAAGTGATAATCTCACTTTTAACAGCAATAGCTTCTTCTGCTGGTGTAGAAAGAATATTTTCTTCCTTTGGACTAATTCATTCCAAATTGAGAAATCGTTTGGGACTTGAAAAAGCAGGAAGCTTGTTTTTCTTTTCCAGATTATGAATGAATATAATTTGAATAATGCGTACTCACAAGAGATATGCATCCGAAGAAGTGGGTTGTAGCCCACGAAAGCTTATGCTCTAATAAATTTGTTAGTCTCTAAGGTGCCACAAGTACTCCTGTTCTTTTCGCGAGAGAAGGATGGTCTTGTGGGTGAGGGACTGGAACTTGGAAGATCTTCGCTCCATTACCAGCTCTGCCACAGACTTTCTGGTGACCTTCAGCAAGGGATGTGGGGCCAACTTTTCAAAAGAACTCTGCTCCCATTTAGGCACCAAATAAAGCAGCCAGATTTTGAAAAAGTCTCAGTGTGTTGGGTCTCAGCAACTGAATATCTGGCCCTTATCTTTTCATGCCTCAGTTTCCCATCTATAAAGTAAGGATAACATTACTTTTCCTGGCCTGTCTTGTTTATTTAGACTGTAAGCTCTTTGGGCCAGGATCTGACTTACTATGTGTGTTTGTACAGTGTCTGGCACAATCTAAGAGCTACCTTAATGCTGCTGCCTATTAGCAGCAGGACTGTTGACATCAAGACTATCTAGAACTTTAGCATCCTTAGAGATGCTCTAAACAGTGTGGGGCTCAGTTCTCAGAATTTGACTCTTCAAAGTGGTGATGCAAAATAAAAACGCCCTGGAAACATTCATGAGTGAAGGAAGTAAAGTTTTGAAACAGGCAGAGCCAAATTCATCCCAGATGTAATTCCACTGGCTGCAGTGAAGTTACACCAGGAATAAATTTGTTCAGTTTTCATCTGAACAAAACAACTGATCACACGCTTACGGACTCTTTCCTCCATCTTTATATAGATTTAGGCCAATACTTTAAAATGATTACACTGCACTTTTTTTTTATTTAAATAATTGTCAAGGAAAAAGCATGAGAGTGGGAAGAAAAGGACTACATTCTGAAGTTAATTTATGCATGTTTTCAGACTTGTCTGCCTAAGACTGGGCACTGCAATCGCTTGACTTTCGGGAGTGCTGAGAATCACAGCTCCCATTGACTTCTCTGGGAACGGTGGATACTCAGGATCTGTCTAAATCAGGCTACTTATTTGGGTGCCTAAATAGGAATCTAAGTGCTTAATTTTTGGAGAAAAGTTTTTAAAAATTGACCTTATTTCATGGTAGCATGTTTAGATTTGTTCTCATTGTTCTATACCCCCGTTACTGCTCAGAGTATGTTATTACCAACTGAGCACTATAAATGACAACTGATGTACATTGGCCAAAAGACTCTCATCTCTCTCATTTTTCCTTCTCCCCTAATGAAAGCATCTAAATCACACTGTAGGCTTTACAGTTTATCAACCCTTTTGATCAACTGTCAATAATGATGACAAAGTTTTCAGATTATGAAAACCAGTTCCAAGGTATTGCAAAGACCAAGGGGAGATTTTCAGAGAGAATCAAAGCCAACAAGAGAGAACTGGAGTGTTATATTAATTAGCCTGGAGTGAGGCTTCTGAAAGCAGAATGGAGCTGTATCAGCATATTGGCTCTAAAGCAAGAAAGAGCTGGCTGAAGCCCATTCATCTGCATGTAGTTTTAGGATGAATTAAAGTTTTGAAACCAGGGGGGTTTACTGAAAAAATGACATTTTGGAAGAAGCAAGTTGGCTGCTATGAATATGAATGGCAGCAGAGCCAACATAAGCTCATGTTTCTTTTATTCTTGGACCACTGTGAGGTCCAGATTTTCCAGCATGACGTGCTCATGCAAAATGACTCTGCAGAGTGATCTGCCAATTTTTAGTGAGAGGTAAATATGAAAATAAGCCATTAAGTTCTCTTATGTAAATGTACTGCATGTGTCTAAAAGGCCAAGTTACTCAGACATGATGGGATATGTGTGTGCACTAGGAAAAGGAGCGGAGGTGAGAGTGGACAGAAAATATAAACCATTACTTCAGTGTTTGGCAGAAGACAGGAGAGTAAATAAAGTATTGGGATGTAAAAAGGAAAAAAACAGAGCAAAAGAGGTTATTACAGTAGTATACAATGAGCCAGTGAGACTAGACCAGGGGCATCAGGATAAATTTGTGTGAAGGGTACAGCCGAGGGTATCAGGAATGACAAAGGGCCTGAAAGTTAAGGGGACAGGCCAAAAAAATTATGCTGTGGTCCAGATACCTGTATAGATCAGATGTAACTCAATGACAGTCAATAGCAGTAACTTGCAAAAGTTAGTCTAGAAAGGGGCCATATATTAGGCAAGAGGTTAATTAGATATGGGGATGTGACTGAGTTCTACACAGCTCTTAAGATACATAAGGTGGGTGCCAAAAACCTATCTGAGCAGCTAACAAGTTCATAAAGGGACACAAATGAAAGCAGAGAAGGTCCAGACTCTAACTATCAAAGCAGTAATAGTGGATGTAGTTTAAGAATTAAACTGACGCTTAAAAGGAAGGAAACACTGCAGGGTAAGTAATGCTAGTTGCTAGATAGGTGGATTGACCTAGATGGGCCACCAGGCCTCCTTCAATCCCCAAATGTTGCTGTATCAGAGATTGCTGAGTTCACCAGATGTTGAGTAATTTTATATATTGTTGTGAAGAACTGCTCCTGTAGGATTCTGCTACCATGAGTTACAGATGTAGATTAAAGAAAACACAACAAAAGGGGGCAAATGGCATTACATAAATAGAAATTAATAATACAGTTATTCAGATTACTTCAGTGAGTCTGACCAGGGAATAAATATCCCAGCTAATAGACAAAGCAAATATTCAGGCTTAATTTTTAAGGTGAGGCAAAACAGTTCAAATAAAAATAATGCTGAACTTTTGTATATCCCCACTTCCTATTTTAAACTGCTGAAAATTTAATTTTGAGGTTAGAATAAAGTACATCAAATAAATGCAATGGGAGTTGAGAACCCAATTGCCAGTGGTGTGTCTGAAAATCTCCCCATTGCCTGTAATCTTGGACCAAGACTTTTAGAAAGAGGAGCCCAACTTTTTGGCATTCAAGTCCATTGTTAGGTACCTAAGTCAGAGTTCTAATCTTCAGAGGTGCTGAACAAATCCCATTGAGATGGAAACAACATTAGCTCAGTGTGATGTGGAGATAAAATTGTTTCTAAACTGAGATGCTTTACATAAGTAGGGTGACCATATTTCCCAAATGGAAAATGGGGCATCGCGTAGGGCTAGCCTGAGCCCCCACCCCTGCCACACTTGGGGCTGGCCCAACCCGTTAGCCCAAGCTCCCTCCCCACAGGGCTGGTCCAAGCCACTCACCTGAGCCCCCCTCCCCGTGCAGAGCTGGCATCGCTGCTTGCCTGAGCCCTGCCTCCCCTCTGTTCAGGACTGCATTCACCACTCGCCCCTGCTCCCGGCATGTTCCGCCGCACCCCACTTTTCCACTTTTTTTTGCAAAAGTGGGCATTTGTCCTCTTTGCTCTTGTCAACTATCAGTTGGCAAGAGCAAACAGGACAAATGCCCACTTTTGCCAAAAAAGTTGGGATGGCCGGGACAGGGCTTAAAAAAGGGACTGTCCTAGCCAAAGTGGGATGTATGGTCACCCTAATAATAAGGAATGGTTGGGAGGCTTGTTAGCAACACAAAAAATTAATGAAATATTACTTAAGGGGTGGGATTTTCAGCAGCACCTACAGAAGTTAGGGGCAAAATTTTGGAAAATGGTTGCATAAGCTGTCTGTGCAAAATATACATGCAAGGATCACAAACAGGTAATTGTGCATTCAAAATTGGATGATACCACTACATATCTTGCACACACAATTCTTTATTTGCACACCATGTGTGTATTTAGCAGATACATACTGAAGTGTTTTGGTTTTTATTTTGAAATGTGGACCTTTGCTTTCAGTGGGAGGTGGATGTCTAACTCCCTTAGGCACTTTTGAAAATTCCATCCTAAATTATGATCCTAGAGCTGTTTAGGTTTAATTAAATTTTTATTTAAATGAAAAAGCTAATAAATATGCTTTTTGCAAACTTTTTTTTAACACTTTCAAAATGACCCATTTCTTTTTGAATTGCTTCAGAGGGCTGTTTTCCTTCCAAATTGCAAACTATAATATGCTTGTCAGTTGAACTGACTCAGTGGTGTTTACCATCCTGGGCTTCTAGCCAGGCTAATCTTAAAAACTGCAATTACCATTGTTAGGAATAGTTACAGTTCTCATCCCATTTCCTCTGCCTTCTTTCTTTTTTCCCCTCAAGGAAGTCCTCCATTTTCCTGTCAGAATCCTGAGGAGCCCCTTAATTTCTCCTTAGCGGGTTCCCACACTGCACTTCACAAACCTCAAGGGTGTGGTTGTAGTCACAGTGACTCCTTTTCCACCCAACTCTTTGGCACCAATTCCACACTTCTGCTTACACAGAGACCTCACTGGGAAGCAGTGTGAGGCACTCCTTTCCCCCAGGATTGACATCCCTCGCTGGCCTGAGGGGTTTAAGATGGGAACCAGGAATTGACTCTACTGGTTTCCTGTGGAACAGGGTATTATCATTAAGACACCTACCAGGTCAACACACTCCATCTGCCTGTGTAGCACCAGGGGTCTCAAACTTTTTTCATTTGATGTGAATCCTAGTTAAATGCATTTGTAATCACATGGTCCACCTCCCCTCCCATTCATGATCATATAAGCAGTTGCTGCAGAAATGCTCACCAGGAAAAGTAATGCTAGAAAAACATATAATGTAAGTGACCTTCTAATGTAGGTTAAAAGTGGGGGTCGGGGTCGGGGGGAAGAGCTAGCACCATGTAGGGTTACCACCTGACCAGTACTTGACAGGCCTAGCTGTTTTTTTTTTTTTTTATTAAATAGATTTGCCAGTTGCCAGAAAAATAATTTAATCTGCCAGGTTTTTTTGACATGGGTCTAAAGATTTGCATTATTATCACAGTACACTGGGCTACCTAATGTTAAGTTTCCGTTTCCAGCTAAAGATGCTGCAGTGTTCCCACTTCTGCAGTTTAAGTAAGAAAATGTTATCACTCTTATCTATATGTGTTCTCTCTCTAGATACTATAAGTGACTGTTGAAGGGGGGCTTGCAGAGTTGGGGTTGCAGTGGGCTTGCCTTGTGCGGGAAGGGAGGTGCTAGGTTTTTTGCATTTCAAAGTTGGTAACCCTAGCACTGTGTGACCAGCCAGTTGTGTGTGGACCACAAACATGTGCTGTGTGGGCCACAGTTTGAGGACCTGTGACCTAGCATGTAAGCAAGGTTCTGTTTGCTGCTGTGTATCTTGAGAGGATTGGAGGATAACTTTCTCTTTAAATGTCCATTCAGTTCCACAGGGAAAAGACCACATCTTTCTGTTTGTCTGCTAGAAAAGCCACCTCCAACTCTTCTAATGTGCGTGCATCATATCATTGTTGTAGCCACCAGGTAGACACACACATGAGGGTTACAGCACCCTGGGTGCTGGCTACCAGGCAGAGCAAGTTGAGTGAATTCTCAAGTGGACAGCCAAGTCAAGACATCACAGCTGGATTCATTAGAATGTCTGGAAGGTGGAGATAGTTCATTGATCTATTGAATGAATTTGGTGTGCTGTAATTTTAGCTAAAATATGTGCTGGTATTTTATCATCAGTGATTTGCAGAGTGGAATATGGCAGTAATCCAGGAATAGGGAAAGTACAGCCTTCTCAGTGAAGCCTTTAGAACAAAGCTTCTATTTTATGCTATAGCACAAATGAATGTAAAATGTCCTTAATCTCAACTGTCACCCTCAGCTCAGCAACTGTCTTATGTTGTGAGATAGGTATGGGTTGTATATCCTTATGATTGTATGAGGAGCAGAATATATTCACCCCCCAAAAAAGTTTTTCACTTTGTGAATTCCAGTCATGCTGCAAGAAAGAGAAAACCGTGGTTATCTTGTTACTGCCTCTTACTCTAAGGCTTGGTCTACACTACAGAGTTATGCTGACAAAAGGCAGTTTATGTCTTCCTAACTATGTCATTTGTCTACACTACACACTGGCAGGAGCAAGACTAAGGGCATGTCTACACTTACCTCCGGAGCGATCGATCCAGCAGGGGTCGATTTATCGTGTCTAGTGAAGACGTGATAAATCGACTGCCGAGTGCTCTCCCGTTGACTCCGGTACTCCACCGGAGCGAGAGGCGCAGGTGGAGTCAACGGAAGAGCGTCAGCAGTCGACTTACCGCAGTGATAAGTAGATCTAAGAGACAGTGGTAAGTAGATCTAAGTACGTTGACTTCAGCTATGTTATTCACATAGCTGAAGTTGCGTAAATTAGATCGATTCCCCCCTCTCCCCCCAGTGTAGACCAGGCCTGAGTGCCCTACTATCCCAACATAATAAATCCACCTCCACGAGCAGTGTAGGGCTTATGTTGATGTAATTAGGGTGATGCTTACATTGGCTATTGGCTGTCATACATGTCAATTTCACATCTCCAGCAGAGCCATGAAGTTGGCAAGAAAGCTGACCCCAGCCGGGCTGCTGCTGCGTCTCTGCTCTAAGCCGGGCTGCCATCCAGGGTCCCCCTGGGGTCCCGGGTCCCTGTTCTCTCCAGGGAGCCCGGCAGCTGACTGGACTCTGGGCACAGATCTCTCTGCCAGTTGAAGCGCTCCTGGGGAGGACACGCGCCATTGACAGAAGGAGGGTAGCGTGGACATCAGCCACCGCAGTAATTACTGTGGTGGCTGTAAGTCGACCTATCATAGGGCGACTTAAGACTGTGGCGTAGACAGGCCTTAGGCTGCTCAGCGTCTTCACTGAGAGGTTTCTGAGGAACATGTGGGGCTAGAACTTAGAGTACTTCCACTAGCACTGTAAGCCTGCTCATGTAGCAGTTGCTCTTCATCTTTGTCATTTGTCTACACTACACACTGGCAGGAGCAAGACTAAGGGCATGTCCAGGAATGTAGCAGAGAGCTGCTAGCAGATCAAGTCATACCAGTGGAAAGTATCAGAGTCTAAAGGCAGATAGTGGCTAGCCGGCAGGCAAGTATGCAAACAAAGCTTGTTTTATTCTAATCCAATCGTCCTTTTCACACATGCTCTCTGGAATGCTTGTTGCATGGCTTATTACTCTAATAAAGTCAACAAATAACCACAATGATATTTAGCAGTAGTGAAGCGCTCTTTGTTTCAAGAGCTTTACAAAGGTGTATAAGCATTACCACTACTTTACAGATGGGGGAAATTGAAGCACAGAGATAACTGACTTGCTAAAGATCAGTGACTCATCACTGATGAACAGGGTGGATTGATTTAAATCAAGCTAAATAATCCATTTTAATCCGCTTTTCCATTTGTACTTGTTATTTGCTAAAGAAAAGTGCACTCTCATTGGTTGATATAACCCTTAAAATAGGTTGATTTACAGCTAAATAGAGTCATTACATTAGCTTTAGCACATCTTTTTTGCTACCTAGGAGGGTACCCTGTAACTACATATACATTTAAGCAATTATGTAGCTTAATATTTTCAGATTCTTATTACTTGTACATCTTTAGTATGTTAGAAAATGGTGAATGAGATATTGCTTATTTACTAGATAATTGACATTTTGCTGATTTGTGTCAAGCTGCATTAGGATGGTAACGGGAATTTACTTAAACACGCACAACAGCATATGAAAATTATTTTGATTAAACAAAACAACCTTAAATGTTTGGGATACATAAACTTCTCTTATTAAAACTAAATGAGGCCTGGTCTACACTAGGAGTTTATGTCGAATTTAGCGCCGTTACATCGAATTAACCCTGCACCCGTCCACACCACGAAGCTATTTAGTTTGACATAGAGCTCTCTTAAATTCGACTTCTGTACTCCTCGAAAACGAGAGGAGTAGCGCTAAATTCGAAATGGCAATATCGAATTAGGCTAGGTGTGGATGGAAATCGACGGTAATAGCTCCGGGAGCTATCCCACAGTGCACCACTCTGTTGACGCTCTGGACAGCAGTTCGAGCTCGGATGCTCTGACCAGCCACACAGGAAAAGCCCCGGGAAAATTTGAATTCCTTTTCCTGTCTGGGCAGTTTGAATCTCATTTTCTGTTTGGACAGCGTGGCGAGCTCAGCAGCACTGGCAACGATGCAGAGCTCTCCAGCAGAGATGGCCGTGCAATCTAATAGAAAGAGGGCCCCAGCATGGACTGATCGGGAAGTCTTGGATCTCATCGCTGTGTGGGGCGATGAGTCCGTGCTTTCAGAGCTGCGCTCGAAAAGAAGGAATGCAAAGATCTACGAGAAGATCTCTAAAGCCATGGCAGAGAGAGGATACAGCCGGGATGCAACGCAGTGCCGCGTGAAAATCAAGGAGCTGAGACAAGGCTACCAAAAAACCAAAGAGGCAAACGGACGCTCCGGATCCCAGCCCCACACATCCCGTTTCTACGAGGCACTGCATTCCATCCTAGGTGCGGCCGCCACCACTACCCCACCACTGACCGTGGACTCTGAGGATGGGATATTGTCCACGGCCGGTCCCTCGTCGGAAATGTTAGCGGACGGGGAAGATGAGGAAGGAGATGAGGAGGACGAGGCAGTCGACAGCGCTTGCACCGCTGATTTCCCCGACAGCCAGGAGCTCTTCATCACCCTTACCGAGATCCCCTACCAACCGTCACCATCCGTTACCCCGGACACCGAATCAGGGGAAGGATCAAGCAGTGAGTGCTTTAAGCATCTAAACATTTATTTTTAACATAACTGGAATATTTATATTGTTAACAATGGGGTTTTCATTCACTCATTTAAACATAGAAACTTTTATTTATAAGACAACAGGATTATTAATAATATCAGCAATTGGGTGTTCATGATTTCTTTGCCTTAGGCAACTATTTAGTCCCAACTATGTAAAAAAAATCAAATAATGTCCGGATTTTCATGATTAGGCAACCACAGGACGCTCCACTCTGTAGTCCCTTCCAGTGCAGTTACACCAAAATACGGTCTATATGTCCGGGAATTGACACAAAGTCCTCCTGGGAGAGCTCAGCATAGCTCTCCTGGAGGTACTGCTCAAGCCTGCGCATCAGGTTCCTTGGCAGGGCGATCTTGTTAGGTCCACCGTGGTAGGACACGTTCCCACGCCATGACTCTATCAAGTAGTCCGGGATCATAGCACGGCAGAGCATGGCGGCATACGGCCCTGGCTTCTGCATGCTCTCCCGAAGCATCCGTCCCCTGTCGCTCTCCGAGATCCTCATCAGCGTGATGTCGCACATGACGCCCTGCTTTGAATTAGGGAGGGGAATGTTAGTATTGGGACTGCTTTACAGCCACGCGGTGGAGGCGGCAGAGGGGCAGCATACAGGGACCTTTCCCTGGGACAGCCGCGAGGTGGTGGGACAGGGGCAGAGCTCATGCTTCCCTGATTGCTGCCAGCAGAGAGTGGCATTGCTTTCAGTGCGAAAGGAGCCCAGTGCTACTATTAAAGTTTTAAGCTGCCACAAGTCTACGGCTTACCATGTTTTCCTGCTACAAAAGTTGAGGTGTCCTGCCACGCTTCTCAGATTGCAACTGCAAGACCCCAGGCACTGAAGGCGAGGGCCGAAAATTCGACCTTGTCCTGAGTGCGCATGTGAAAGGTGCAGTGCATGGTGTTGTTCACAGAGAAAGACTATGTTCTTTGTTAGCAACTTCATTTATCTGTCTCAGGAATTCACTCCCTTTTTCCCATTCCCACAGACACATCTGCGACTGTCTCCCAACCCAGCCTGGCATCACACTCCCAGAGGCTAGCGCAGATTAGGAGGAGGAAGAAGAAGACGCGTGAGGACATGTTCTATGAACTTATGGACTGCTCACGAGCGCAGGCAGCCCAGACGACACAGTGGAGGGAGAACTTGTCAGAAATGCACCGAGCAGTCATGGAACGGGAGGAGAGGTGGCGCCAGGAAGACCAGCAGGCTACTCAAACCCTGCTTGGACTAATGAGGGAGCAAACGGACACGCTCCGGCGCCTTGTGGATGTTCTGCAAGACCGGAGGCAGGAGGACAGAGCCCCGCTGCAGTCTATCTCTAACCGCCCTCCCCCGCCACAAAGTCCCACACCCCCCTCACCAAAAGTCCAAAGAAGGAGGGGCGGCAAGGGCCGTTAAAACTTTCAGTCAACCCCTGCAGACTGCTGTTGCACTAGAAGGCTCTCGTTCCACAAAGTTTGAAAAGTCCTTTCCTACCCATCTCACACAAGCCCCCGTCCAAGTTTTCTCCCCCCCCTTTTCATGTGCGGTTCATAATAAAATATTTGTTTCTGTTAAGTACTGTTTCCAAGATTTTCTTTTAGAGGAGATTGTGTCTGAAGGGGGGGGGGAAGGGGTTTGGTAATTGGACAGGACAGTCACCTTAAGGAGGCTACAGAGGCGGGGGCAGGTCCAGCATCAGGACACATACACAGTGCAGTCACCAGTTACCCTGGTGAGTCTGGGAGGTGGTTTTCATGTTCTGGGGGGCGGGGGGGTTGATCTGTGACTTTGTGGCGGGGGAGGGCAGTTAGAGAACTTATGCCGCGGTCCTTATCCTGGATCACAGAGCCACGCAGCAGGGGGTCTGTAACCCTCCGCCCCCTGCCAGAAAGTCACTTGGCCGACACATACACGCAGTCCCGCCCAGGACTGCTGGCAGGCTCCGTTGAAACAACCAATCCACCACTGCGGAGCCTGTCATTCCCGGAGTTTAGAAGCATCATTTGCATCAGAACACTAAACCCGCCCCCCGCCACAGTCTGCGTCCCCGGTTTAAAACATTCCCGCGAAAACAGTAAGAAAGAGAACGTTGTTCATTAACAAAACGGAACAGATTTTATTTGTTGGGAAGGTGGTGAAGGGGGTATGTAACTTGGAAGGATAGTCAACAGTAACTGGGTAAAGAAACGGGGGCAGGTTCAGCATCTGTGTCCACAAACTAAACAGTCACTGGAGACCCTGCTCAGTCAGGAACCTGGCTTTCAAAGCCTCCCTGATGCACAGCGCGTCCCGCTGTGATCTTCTAATCGCCCGGCTGTCTGGCTGGGCGTAATCAGCAGCCAGGCTACTTGCCTCAACCTCCCACCCCGCCATAAAGGTCTCCCCCTTGCTCTCACACAGATTGTGGAGCACACAGCAAGCAGCTATCACAATGGGGATATTGGTTTCGCTGAGATCACAGCGAGTGAGTAAGCTTCTCCATCTCCCCTTGAGACGGCCAAAGGCACACTCCATCACCATTCTGCACTTGCTCAAACGGTAGTTGAAAAGTTCTTTTTCTGAGTCCAGGGCGCCAGTATAGGGCTTCATGAGCCAGGGCATTAGCGGGTATGCAGGGTCCCCGAGGATCACTGTAGGCATCTCCACATCCCCAAGACTTATTTTGTGCTCTGGGAAGTAAAGACCTTCCTGCAGCCGTCTAAACAGACCAGAGTTCCTGAAAACACGAGCGTCATGAACCTTGCCCGGCCATCCGATGTTGATGTTTGTAAAACGTCCCCTGTGGTCCACCAGTGCTTGCAGCACCATAGAAAAGTAGCCCTTTCTGTTAATGTACTGGCTGGCCTGGTGGTCCGGTCCCAGGATAGGGATGTGAGTCCCATCTATAGCCCCACCGCAGTTTAGGAATCCCATCTCGGCAAAGCCATCTATGATGAGCTCCACGTTTCCCAGGGTCACTACCTTTGATAGCAGTACCTTGACGATTGCCTTGGCTACTTGCATGACAGCAACCCCCACGGTAGACTTGCCCACACCAAAGTGGTTCGCGACTGACCGGTAGCTGTCTGGCGTTGCAAGCTTCCAGAGGGCTATGGCCACTCGCTTCTGGACAGTCAGGGCTGCTCGCATCCGGGTGTCCTTTCGCTTTAGGGCAGGGGACAGCAACTCACACAGTTCGAGGAAAGTCCCCTTCCGCATGCGAAAGTTTCGCAGCCACTGGGATTCATCCCAGACCTGCAGCACTATGCGGTCCCACCAGTCTGTGCTTGTTTCCAGGGCCCAGAATCGCCGTTCCACAGTATCCACAAGACCCAGTGACACCGAGATGTCCTGGGCGCAGGGTCTCGTGGTTTCTGAGAGCTCTGAGCTACTCTCCGACTTCATGCCCTCACGGTGGTGGCATAGCCTCCTCTCCTGATTTCTCTGCAGCTGCCTCTGGTAAAGGTGGATGAGAAGCTGCGAGGCGTTGAGAACTGCCACAACTGCAGCGATGGTCGCAGCGGGATCGATGCTCGCACTGCTGTGGCGTCCGCGCTGTCACTGATCAGAAAAGTGCGCGAACTGATTTCCCGCCGGCGCTTTCAGGGAGGGACGGAGGGAGGGCGGGAGTGACGGACGGATGACGACAGGCACCCAAAAGCACCCTCGACACATTTTTTTACCCAGAAGGCATTTGGGGCTCGACCCAGAATTCCAATGGGCAGCGGGGACTGCGGGAACTGTGGGATAGCTGCCCACAGTGCACCGCTTCCAATGTCAACGCTTGCCCCGTTAGTGTGGACTCACAAAGTCTCACAAAGTCGAATTACTGTCCTTAGTGTGGACACACACGTTCGACTTTGTAATATCGATTCCACATATTCGATTTAACTAAAATCGAACTACTCTCGTAGTGTAGACATACCCTGAGTTATTAATGGAACAGAGAGATTAACTATCAGTAAATTAAACTGATTATTTCATATCAGCCTGAGAAAATATGCATAAGTGAAAGTGACTGGAGATTATATTCCTACTTGCCTAAGTCTCTGGAAAATGAGAGCCTACACAACTTAGGAGACTTCTATCCTGCAAACTTTTAAAACTAGTAGATCTCGTTCCCTTCCTTGTTGTTTATTATTCATAGACTGGAAAAGTTTTCCTGCTTTTTTTTTTTTTCCAACTCCCAATCAATTTCTCAACATTGAGTGAATTAGTCCAAATGAAGAAAATATTCTTTCTGTGCCTGCAGAAGATGCTACTGCTGTCAAAACTGGTTTAGCATGTCACAAAGTCTGTTTCCAGGTGCTTAGCTAGTGACTTCCACTAATTCAGCGGTGTGACTTTCTTTAAAGTAACTATTGCCAGCAAACAGGTACTGCTTGAATGGTTCACCTCCAGCACTGAAATTTATTATGGGTGACTAATAGATGGTCGTGTCATAGCTGCAGCATCTTGTTCAGCAGTTAGGAATCCACCCTGGTACTTTGGGTTGAGAATATTGCCAAGAAAATGAGGTGGAGTAAGTACTTGATCCATCTGCTTCTTTACTGCCTGCAATGTAAAACTGTTATTGGGTATTTCTTTCTTCAGTGTCTCTTGATGTTCTTGCCAAATTTCAATGGCATCAGCAATACAGCCGCAATCTTTCTACAGTTTGTCCAAGGCTATGGAAATAGGTTTCAGTATATTAGCATATTGTCTACTTTTCTCTTTAGTCTGAGTTGATTAGTTTGGTTGTGAAGTTCCATCTTGAAAGTTCTATTTTGTGATGATTTTCTTCACAAATTGTCATCAGAATAGGCCAGCTTTTAATAAATAGCTCAAAACAGTCAGCCGCTGAATTCTATTATACATCTTTGGGGCTAATTAGTTTGGTTCCTCCTGTTTCCTTCAGCAAAGCTGAAGTGAAGTGGCTGTTATGGAAAGATTTTTCAATTTCAACAGCATTTTCTTTTATTTCTGGAATTGTAGTTACATCTTTGGCTAAAAGGTGCATGAAATTAGCACTGCACCCCTCTGCTATAAGTTTCAGTTTCCCTCAATTATCTTTTTCTAGATTTCTTCTCACATTTATTACATTGGCAGTAGGACTGCCGATTCATTGCAGTTAATTCACGTGATTAACTCAAAAAAATTAATCGTGAGTAAAAAATTAATCGCGATTAATCGCACTGTTAAACAATAGAATATCAATTGAAATTTAATAAATACTATATTTTGGATGTTTTTCTACATTTCATTTATATTGTATTCTGTGTTGTAATTGAAATGAAAGTGTATATTTTGGATTACAAATATTTGCACTGTAAAAATGATAAATAAAAGAAATAGTATTTTTAAATTCACCTCAGACAAGTACTGTAGTGCAATCTCTTTGTTGTGAAAGAGCAACAAGAAGTAGGACTGAGTGGACTTGTAGGCTCTAAAATTTTACATTGTTTTATTTTTTAATGCAGTTTTATTTGTACATAATTCTACATTTGTAAGTTCAACTTTCATGATAAAGAAATTGTATTAGGTGCATTGAAAAATACTATTTCTTGGTTTTTTTACAGTGCAAATACTTGTAATAAAAATAAATATAAAGTGAGCACTGTATACTTTGTATTCTGTGTTGTGATTGAAATCAATATATTTGAAAATGTAGAAAACATCCAAAACTATTTAAATAAATGGTATTCTATTATTGTTTAACAGTGCGATTAATCACGGTTAATTTTTTAATTGCTTGACCGCCCTAATTTGCAGCATTACCCCTGACAAAGCTATTATTGTTCATAGTTTACTGCTTTTACTGCTACTACTTTTAAATATTCTGCTGTATGAATGTAATTCTAAGAGCTCCTCAATGTCAACTGGCAGAAGGCCCACTCATATTGTTACCCACACAACTTTGGGGCTCCCACCCCCTTTCCAGGGCCCAATGGCCCTCCACAGGTTAATGGGACCTTGTCCCAGTAAAGGAGCCTTTATCACACAGAAAATATTCTTAAATATGCACATTTATTTATTAGTAATTAACAATCAATCAACAGAATACACACACCAAGCATCTAATGCTCACCAATCCCCATAATTCAGACTGATGTCTCCCAATGGCCAGTCACAATTTGATCCCGTCCAGGGCTCCAGCTTCCACAGAAACCAGTCATGCAGGGGTTAAAAATCCTACCAGGTCTGGTCTTGAGCTGTATCTCGGAGTTAAGTTCCAAGGAGCGTGTTTCCTGATGCTCATTATATTGTTAAAATGAGAGTTCTTCTTATCAATACCTTATCCAATTATTTTACTCAAAGCATATCTATGCAAAAACACGAACCAATCATTTTCACTATACAGGGGTTCACATGTCTAAGACAGCCTACTCATTAACTTTTGTATTTTTCATAGTTATTAAAATTTCTGAATTTATGCTTTGTTAGTGGAATACATTTGAAACAGCAAAGCCTTATACTTTTTATTATCAGGAAGAAGCTGCAGAAACTCAAGGCTAGCTTTTCCATTCTCATGACTTTGTGAATATATATCTATCCCTGTTAGGAATGCTACAGCGGATACTTTTCTATCTGCCTGCCTACATCAAAGCCGAATTCTCCTGACTCGGTAGTTTTTTTTGTTTCCAACTTCTGGTGGCTGAACATAGCAGATGGTTGCAGGTTATGCTAAGTCCATAGGCTGAAAGTCATGTCAAGTCCAGGCCTCTTATTACAATATCAGGCTTGACACACTCACTATCTCCCAACATTTTGCTGCCATAGGTATCCTGTAAGGTATTATATGTAAATTGGTGACATGCTGGTCCCAAATATCATTGCTTGATGAAAGTACATTTACATATGAGTAGGGCTGTCGATTAATCGCAGTTAACTCATGAGATTAACTAAAAAAAATTAATCGCGATAAATCACAGCTTTACTCGCACTGTTAATCAATAGAATACCAATTGAAATTTCTTAAATATTTTGGATGTTTTTCTATTATGGTTTAACATTCTATGTATTCTATTGTTTAACAGCACGATTAATAGTGATTAATTTTTTTAATCGCGTGGCAGCCCTACATATGAGGTAAACAAAGCAATCAAGTGTAAAGGAGTTAAGTGAGCACACCAGCGAAGAGAGTCTGCACGCCCAAGAAGTCTTCCTGGCTCCTGAGGCAAAGACTATCGAGTTTGGAGAAATAGAAGGAGAGCAAAAAGTTGGCTCCCTGGGCCTGCAGGGCTAGAAACCCGGTAATTTGGTGTAAATGAGAAAAACTGTTCAGGCAAAGATTGTAAGTTGCTAAAAATTGTACTCACTAGAAAGAGTGTGATGTTTTGTTTGTAACCATTCCTGTCTCTCTCACTCTTGCTTAGATCTGTTCTTTAATAAACTTCTTAGTTTTACTAAGTTTTACTATAACCCATCTGAGTGCTGTTATATTGAAGTATAAGAGTGAATCCTCAGCTAACCTAACAGGCAGGTGTGTACTCAGTCTCTTTGGAGACAGCACACTTAATTTCCGTGAGTGTCCAGCGAGAGAGACTGGACACTATAGAGAGACATTGCTGGGGAACTCAGGAACTGGAGTTCACTGGGTGTTACTTGCAGGGCAAGGTTTAGAGTGGCAGAGGTAGGAGGAGTTTTGGGGGCAAGGCAGACAGGCTGGAGTGTCAGAGAGCTGACTAGCAGCTGCAAAGCTCTCCCTTGGTGAGGCTGAGGGTTAACACAATGGCTTATGGTTCTGGGTTCCTCGAGGAAGTGTCACAGTGAGCGTTTCCAGATTTATGAATTGTTTCTGTAAGCTAGACAACCCCATCTTCTGTTGTCACACAAGCACTTATTGGATCGCTGGGTACATTGCTCTGTCAATACTGATTGATGAATTTCCTGTTAATGCTTTTTGCACCTTTGTTCAATCTCCTTCTCATACACTGTATCCAGCAATGTCTGCTCTGCTCTTGGAGTGTAGCCTGGGCGTAATGCTTGAATCATGTCAATTAAATGTTTGTTCTGAACAAGACAAAAGGGAGAATTTGTTGTGTAAATTAACCAAAGGATCTTTTGTTTGTGGAGTCTTGCTGGAATTTGCTGGTCCTGATTAAAACCATGGATGAGTTCATACTGGATGATGATAATGAAAGTCTTTTGGATACAGGTAACTTACTGTCTGATGTTTAATTGCAGCACTTCTGGTGGTACCTGCAGATGACTCTCTGAAGTTGTAGACATTGCAGATGATGGACATTCATAACCTCATATGTTAAGCTGGACCCTGACACACAATGGTAAATCACTGACTCACAGAGTATTAGTCAGTGCACTGCTTTAAAAAAAAAAAAAAAAAAGAGAGATTGTAAATGAAGGATTCATTCTACTACAGCTATTTGTGCCACAGTTTAAATGATAGTTTATTCTAAACCCAGTTTTATAGGGAAAATACAGACGCTCCCCGACTTACGCAAGTGTTCCAGAACGCCTTGCGTAAGTCGAATTTTGCGTAAGTCGGGAACGTATCTCCGACAATTACGCCAAAAAAAAAAAAAGAAGAAAGCTGGAGAGTATGGTGTGCGGAGTCAAAATATTAATAATTTTGAGAACTGAGCCAATCAGAGTTCAGGTAGGGAGAAGCTATAAACTAGGAGTATGAGACCACCCAGGTGGGCTCAGTAGATGATCCTGATGAGGTACATGGTGGTATCTCCTGTAATCGGAGGCTGGGTCGCACATCCACTGGCATGGCCCCACAGAGTCAAGCCCTTAATAGAGTAATTGACATATTGTGCCATGTTTATAAACTTAGACCTCAAAAATTAGATGTCTTCCCCCTAATCCTTTCTTTATAGAGAAAAGCAGCCTTTAACTCAGTTTTTGATAGAGGCTTATGGACCCAGCAGATTTAAATTAAATATTTTAAGAGATTATAAGTAGTTTAGGCCTTAAAATATTTTGTATCAAATTCAGATTTCATGGTAAACAGGTTTATTTTTAAGAGGAAAAGTGACTAAATTTAAAAAAGCTGATTTGTAGCTTCCCTTGTACAGAGCAATAGATTGATTACTATTTCTGTAGGTTGAGAATTGTCTAGAGGGAACAAACACCACACATTTGACTGAGTTTCAGCCAGTTTTACTCAGAGTTACTGGGCTTGTTGCAGGAGCTTTGTGCTGGACCAGTTCTGCTCGTGGGGAATATAACTGAAGAGTTTGCCTATCCTGGGAAACAGAGTGGCACTTTAAAGTGTGTTAACTAGAGCTGGTTTTATAAAAAGGAGAGGGGGAAAAACCTTTTTTCCCTCCTGTCATCTTCAGACTTTGAAATGTTTAAATGATGGATTTTTCACAATTTGTGTGAAAAGTTAATTATTTTTGCATTGAGAAATCAAACCATTCTAGTGCTAACTAAACATATTTTAATTAGCACCTAGTGTAGACACAGTCAGCCATAGTTGTTTTTTGTTTTTAAGTATGAACAGGTTATGATTATCCCTAAGTGGTATTTTAAGAACTTCTTAGTTAAGACATTTTAAAATGCCATTCATTTTAAGTGTAGAGAAACCCAGACAGGGAGGTTTGTTATAATTGGACTTGAAAGGATTACATTATCAGTAAATGTTGATTTCACCACACATGGAAACTGACAAAATATTTTCATCAGTGATAAGTGAAATTCACAGATAGGCAAAGTAAGAAAAATGCTGCTTGAGAACTTATTTAGAGTTTGATTTCAGGATATTTACTTTGTATATTGTGACGTGATGTTGACAACTTGTTTTTAACAGTTCTATAAAGCTTTATGACAGGCTTGCTTGTGTAGTTCTACTTTCCCCTCTCAAGAAATTTCCAGTAGGTTTCATTGGATAGCTGCTCATACCCCTCTAGGCTCCTTTGAACAAATGCATGAAACCTCATTATGGATGCTTAAATTTTCATAAATATCTATCAAACAATGGCTAAATTCAGCAAAGCTAGCATAGGGCTGTGAAAAGTGGCACATCCCTGAACCAGTCATGCTCATCCCAACAGAAGGGAGCTTTGTTCTCCTGCAGGACAGCTTCCAATCCTCTTTTCCTGTCCTACTGCTCGGCATGATTCTCTAGTAACTATGTAATTGGTGCTTTCAATGGCTAATACAAAGCTAGTAAGGTGGGGGATGTGACGGTGAAACCAGCAGAGTCCTCTTATTTTAGGGATGATGGAGACTACAGTTCTCCGGTTCAGTAGAGCTCTTGTAATGCTCATGTCACCAGCTCTATTTGGTTAGCGGGTCAGTTAGTGTATTCTCTTGCACCACCACTGTTTGATTATACCATGTGCCTGTTTTCCAGAATACAAGAAATATATCTGATTGAAGTAGGTGCTGGGAAACTTTCCATTTTTATAATAGATAAAATCCCATTTTTGAAAAAACTGTGCTCTCGTTTTTGATACACCAAAACCCTCCAAGAGGTTGTGACCCACACATTTGGAATCACTGCTCTATAATATGTATACATTCTATCTACAGGAGAAACCACCCTTAGCATTGTCTGATGGCTGCCTCATCTGATGCTCTCTCACTAAGTGTCAATAGAGGTGGCTGTGATGATGGCAGGCAGCCACTTTTACCAGAGAATTAGTCTTCCTCAGGGGCCTGATGCTCTTAATCTGTTAACCACAAGATACAGTGTAAAATCCAGCTATTTACTCAAGCTGATACCTGAGGAATTGATGAGGGGTGTATTTTTACTTTCATTCTGAGATTGAGTCAGTCTATTAATGTTGTGACACTGATCAACTTGTATTGTCTAAAAATTAGTTTATGTGCAACCAGCAAAAAATGTGATGGGTACACTTCAGGCTATAACACCTCTGTCCATAGATATACTGGCACTAGAAAAGGTTCAGAAAAGGGCAACTAAAATGATTAAGGGTTTGGAACGGGTCTCATATGAGGAGAGATTAAAGAGGCTAGGACACTTCAGCTTGGAAAAGAGGAGACTAAGGGGGGATATGATAGAGGTATATAAAATCATGAGTGATGTGGAGAAAGTGGATAAGGAAAAGTTATTTACTTATTCCATAATACAAGAACTAGGGATCATCAAATGAAATTAATAGGCAGCAGGTTTAAAACAAATAAAAGGAAGTTCTTCTTCACGCAGCGCACAGTCAACTTGTGGAACTCCTTACCTGAGGAGGCTGTGAAGGCTAGGACTATAACAGAGTTTAAAAGAGAACTGGATAAATTCATGGTGGTTAAGTCCATTAATGGCTATTAGCCAGGACGGGTAAGGAATGATGTCCCTAGCCTCTGTCTGTCAGAGGGTGGAGATGGATGGCAGGAGAGAGATCACTTGATCATTGCCTGTTAGGTTCACTCCCTCTGGGGCACCCGGCATTGGCCACTGTCGGTAGACAGGATACTGGGCTAGATGGACCTTTGGTCTGACCCGGTACGGCCTTTCTTATGTTCATAGGTGGAGTGCAAGGTGCTGTACGTGGTGATTGTTGTTCATCATGCCTTTATACAGAAAAAGGTGTGCTATACTTTTCCCTCTTCCATTTTAAATAAAATATAGGCTCACACTTACTGTGTGGCTTGCACATCCACATTTCTCACTGAAGCCAACATACCCTTGTTAATGAAATCATTTTTTAGTTCTGTGTCCAGCCTATTCCCGGATGGCTTATTCATGGAAACAGATGTATTTGTTTGTTTTGGGACATTGCCTTAGCCCAGAAATTGTTAGAAGAATTTCTCTGAGGGAGTAGATCTTATCTGGATAGGATTTTCATGCTAAATATTGTTACGTACTTTTAGATTAGTCATCTTTCCATCTTCAAGTGGCATTTAGTTGCTTAAAGGAATCAACCCAATTAAAGGATTTTATTTGCAGTGGTTGCTATCTCCCTGACTGTGGTGTACTCCTCGGTAATCTTATTTTGTCCCTTGTAATAAGGACAACTATCTGGCTGAAATGACATTCACAGCATGTGCATTGGCCTCTCATCCTCAACTTGTGTATGCACCTCAGGCTATTTTCTTCTGACTGATGCAGCAGATGTCAGTGTGTTAATGCATAAGTGTAACAGAGGCAGAGGTGAGGCTCATGTTTAAAAACAAAAGTGCTGTTAACCATTCACTTTACTTGCACCTCCCTCACAGCAGAGAAGACAAGAATTGAATGGGTGTTGAAACTAACCTGCTTCATAACCTCTACTTGGTTTGAGGTGCATTGGTGCTGCGTTGTAGGGAACGTGCACTGCAGGTACAACCTGTGCTACAATTGTTTTGTGGAGACAACATGACTTCTCCGCTTCTAGTGCCAGCAGCGCCTTTCAGAAGCATTAGATTGATTTGGGGTTAAGTGTTTGCTTGTTTCCAGGAATAGACTGTTATGAGCTGTCCAAATATGGATACAGGACAAATCTAGGCCTAGCCCTGCTCTTTATGAAATCACAACTGTAAGGACCTTTTAGCAGCCTCTGGGAGATACTGAAAACAATCCTGCTGGGAGACAAACCACATATGTTATACGTCCAATCTTTCAAGGATCTGGAAACTTGTGCCTAGGAGCTGAAATTCCCTAAAGCAAGAGAGATTAAAGGAGCCAAATTCATGACCTGCGGAGTGCTTGTGCTGGCCATGGAACTCGAAGAATGCAGATGCTGGGTATCTTGCTTTAAAAAACAAAAATGAAGTGGGGAGCAGACAATCTTCTCTCTTGGAGGTGCTGGCTCTGCTTCATTTATAGCCCAGCCCTAAGAAATTATTGATTGTGCACATTATTCAGGACATTACAGTCCTAGACAGAAGGAGAATGGTGACTTGCCGCCTCTAGCCCTTACTCTTGTGGTGGTTATGGATGGTGGCTTTAAGAGCAACAGCTGCTCTAGAATATTGTCCTGCTCCTGCATCATCTGCTCAGTGGTGCATTAAGCAAAGTCCAATGCTGAGTCGAGCCAGCTTTGATTGCTGTAATACAGCCCCCCCAGCTGCTGGGGAGTGATGCTGTCCCCATAGCAGTGCGGCACGCTGTTGAGTCAGTGTTGGCAGCCAGACACTAATTCAAAAATAGCACAAGGTTTTTTTTAGTTCAATCCACAGCATCACTTGTTGGTATCTACTAACTCCCCTCTTCTGTATCCCCCCTCCCAACAAAAGAAAACACCCGTCTTTAGGGCTAGATTGTAGCTGGCCCCTACATAGTTGCACAAGAGCAGGGGGTTGGGTTATGGAACGAAAAGCCAGTGCAAGCTTTTCACTGAGTAGTGGTGTGGATCCTACTCTAAATGTGCATGAGCCTCACGCAGCCAAGATGGGAATCTTCGAACAGGTATGAAGTTGGGCCATGCCTGCCCCCTGTGGATATAAAAGGCAGCTGCAACTGTCCCTTAATTCCCTCTATCTGTGGTAGTGAGATAGAGCCAGAGTGTGTCTACCTGCTACCCCTTAGCACTTTGCTATAAATTTTCATAACTAGGGTGAATTCCCTATATATCCCCCTCATGTTTTTCTTCTAAAAACTTTTTCTTACTTTTATTAAACACCTCCCCCACCCCAAAAACCAAAACAACCCTATCTACGCCTTTCCCCTCTGCTACAAGCGCTGGATGAGTTCAGAGCCTTTCAGGAGCTGCTCTCACAAATTACTGACACACGGGAGATTTAGACCTCACTGATTAAGGGAAAAGGCCGGTAAATAACTTGATATCTTCTGCTCTGGGAAGGTTAGCAATACCTATTAATGAAAACAGTTTGGAGCCAGCTAACAACCTTACTATCCTTTCCCCAACTAGCAAGCAAGCGTAAAACAGATCAAATGCTACATAAGGGCATCTACACACATTCCGTGGATCTCTGCTGGTCTCTACAATCCAGGAGAAAGCTGGACAGCCTGGTCCATCAAAAGCTACTCTCTGAGATAAAGACCCTAAAAAGCTGGATCTCTGGGACAAAAGTTTACTCCCTGCTTCACTCCAGCTACACATCTTGAATTACCAATCACAGCAAGGAGGGCTTCAGGCATGGGGTAGCTCCACCAGGGTACAAAATATTACAGAAGATCTACCCTTTGAGAACACTGACCTATTAAGCAGCCACACAGAACAGGCCCTACATTCCTTAAGAGACTCTAGGGCTCCTTTGGGATCACTAAGCATTGATATCCTGGCCTCAAGATGGAAGTCCTTCTGGTCCCATTCTCAGACCAAACAAAGAACAGTGATCATCCTTAGAAAAAGAGACCCATATTCTCACAAAAGAGGCCACCATCTTCTCAGTCACTGCCACGCTGCAATGTGATGGCCATACTAGAGCCATTCCCAAACCTTATCTTTGAATGCCATCTTTGCCTAGAATAATCACTGCCAAATAGGCATTAGAAGTTGTCTCCCCATGAGTACTTTATTCATTTCCAGTCTTTGCCTCACGGCCCGTCCCCTGTCCCTCTTGAGGGACCCTTTTCACGATCAACTGAAAAGGAACCCTAGAGAAGGTACCTCTGCGATTCAGAAAATGATTTCTACTTCCCATATTTCCTTATTCCAAATTAAAAAGCAGATCTTTATCCTGAGAAGACTGAACAAGTATATACACTGTCACCATCCTGAATCTGAGAAAGTGTCACAGTAGTTAATTAGTGGCTGATGAGACTCTTCAATCCCACCTACCTGACTGCCACCTGCTTTCCCGTCACCTAGCGTGGGATCCCACTAACGAAGAACAACAGAAAGTTACTTACCTTTGCAGTAACCGTGGTTCTTTGAGATGTTGTCAGTGGGGATACCATGACCTGCCCTCCATCCCCATTCTTTGTTTGTTTGTTGAAATTCAGAATTTCAGAGAGACGCAAGGGACTGTTGAGCCACTCTGCCTTTCATGCCCTCAGGTAGTGGTTACGGGAGAGGTGGAGGGAGCAGGTTTGGCCCAAGGGACACTGATGTTCAGAGACTCCAATCTCAATGTGCATGAGGTATATGCACATCTGGAGTGAGCAAAACATCTCAAGCACAGAAGTTACTGCAAGCTACATAACCATTCTTTCTGTAGTTCACTGGAAGTGAAGCAAAACTTGAGTGTGGCCCTTAGAAGCTAAATCTGAAGCTTCAGACTCAGGGAATTTATTGTTGTTTGAGATTTATCTACCACTGTAAATACATACATAGCTTTACAAAAATAGGTAAAACGTATGCTAGAGAAAGAAGGCATCATTACCAAAAGAGGAATGCATAGAGAAAACAGATTTAAAATAACTTGGTCACTTTTTACACGCTATACCTGGTTTATGTGAACTAGGAGGATGTCTCTGTCCTCACAGCTACTGTTTGTTTCTTTGCAGTGTTTTTTACATAGGAGAACAAACCCTGCTTTGATCAGCTTTATTAGATGGTATGGGTTCCTGAATGATTTGCTGTGGAGACTTGCTGGGAAATAAGCCAAGATAGAGATTTTTCAGAATAGTTAAAGGTAAAACTCTAGATTAGGCCAACTTGAATTCAAATACCTGCTGGGGAATATTGGCTGGAAAACTTGCACACGTCTCCTTGCAAACAAAGAATGAATCAAACAATTCTTGCAGAAGGCTAGAAAACTTACTCACTATTGAAAATTCTCTCCAAGAAACACAGGTGTTTCTGGCAAACTCTTAGGATTAGAGAGAGGTTCTGTGGGAAAAGAGGCCCCAGGCTTACTGTGCTGAGATGTCTCCTAAACCAGTGGTTCACAAAGCCGGTCCGCCGCTTGTTCAGGGAAAGCCCCTAGCGGGCCGGGCCGGTTTGTTTACCTGCCGCGTCCGCAGGTTCGGCCAATCGCGGCTCCTAGTGGCCACGGTTCGCTGCTCCAGGCCAATAGGGGCTGCAGGAAGCGGCGCGGGCCAAGGGATGTGCTGGCCGCCCTTCCCGCAGCCCCCATTGGCCTAGAGCCTAAATTCTTGGACTGCATTGCAGACAACTTTTAATTTCAGAAGGTTGAAAAAGCTACTGGGGGGGGAAGCTGTTCTAGACTTGATTTTAACAAATAGGGAGGAACTTGTTGAGAATTTGAAAGTAGAAGGCAGCTTGGGTGAGAGTGATCATGAAATCATAGAGTTTGCAATTCTAAGGAAGGGTAGAAGGGAGTACAGCAAAATAGAGACAATGGATTTCATGTCCCCTGATAGCAGTTTTCAGGTATCTAAAAGGGTGTCATAAGGAGGAGGGAGAAAACTTGTTCACCTTAGCCTCTAAGGATAGAACAAGAAGCAATGGGCTTAAACTGCAGCAAGGGAGGTTTAGGTTGGACATTAGGAAAAAGTTCCTAACTGTCAGGGTGGTTAAACACTGGAATAAATTCCGTAGGGAGGTTGTGGAATCTCCATCTCTGGAGATATTTAAGAGTAGGTTAGATAAATGTCTATCAGGGATGGTCTAGACAGTATTTGGTCCTGCCATGAGGGCAGGGGACTGGACTCGATGACCTCTCGAGGTCCTTTCCAGTCCTAGAATGTATGAATCTATGGGAGCCGCGATCAGTCGAACCTGCGGAGGCGGCAGGTAAACAAACTGGCCTGGCCCGCCAAGGGCTTTCCCTGAACAAGCGGCGGACTGGCTTTGTGAACCACTGTCCTAAACTGATCCACACTTTGAGCACCAGTCCAGTTTTGTGAGGAACCGGTGATACTTCTGAAAAAACACATGCCTTGAAGTGTCTGTGTCAACCCTCCTCCCCCGAGTGTCATTAAACAAGTGGGGAAAGAAGGGTGCCGCTTTGCTGGATATGACTTTGAATTTACATTCATTTAATAATTGAGGCACTCGTTATAAAGCACAAGGAGGAAAAGCTCAAGGTGTGTAAGTACCTACAAGCTTTTGATTTGGAGGCAAATGCACAAAAGAGGAAAAAATCTATTTCTAAGCTGGAACTTTCCCCAAATCATTAATTTGCAATCTTTTTCAAAAGCTAACCTTCAAAAAATAGTGTATCAAATTCCATTTTTGTAATAATTTGTTGATTCGTAGGAGGTAAATCTGGAGTGCCCAGCTTCTGTCTACTCATGCACTTATATGTGTGCAGGTGTTAACATTTGCACATGCAAAACCTATGGGTCCAATAGTTTTTTTTTTTTTTTTTTTAAAGTTACTGGCAAATGTAGTGCACTATCCAATACATACATACAGAGAGAAATCTACATCTAAATGTTAGAATGTGGGAGATAGATTGTGTCTGTCTCCATTCTCTCCCAGGTTTTACATCAGCGTAACTCCACAGGCTCTAATGGAGTTTCTCTTGACTTTGAAGGGAGAGAAGAATCAGCCTAGCAGCGAGAGCTTTTTTTCTATCTAGTTTGGTACATAACAATGTTGTTGCCTATCTCAAAGTATAAAAGCATGTTTTTTTGATGACCGTTGACAGTTTACATGTAGGTGCTGCTTGTGACATTGAGTAGGAAGATTTTTGTAGGCATTGTCATAGTTACAGTATGAACGACTGGGGTAGAGTCCCTGCTGTTTATAAACAAACAGCATAATAGCCAGAACCCATTAATCCCCAAACAGATCTTGGAGAGTTGGATTTGAGCGTCAGTTTAATCTCGCTTTAATTATTTTAATCACATCTCAATTTCAGGGTTTTCTTTTATGGGTCACATTATATGATCATTCATTTTCTTATGGTTCTTAATAAAAAAAAAGGGGGGCACATGGTCAGAATATTATGAAGGTTAGGGGAGCATCCCACAGAATAAAGGGTCAGGTTTGTAATCGTATGTATGTGAAACGGGTTGTACACATGACCAGCATGATTAGATAAAGTTCTGCAGGCAGCCTGGCGAGTGTGCGCACACATGGGCATACAGGATGTTGACAGGTTGGTCACCCTATCCAGCAGAGGTTGGGGCTTTTTTGAGTTCGTTGATTACTATGGTGTAGCAAAAGTGGGATTCCTTTCCATTTGAATTGTCTGCATGAGCATGTTGGAAGAATTACTGACCTGATCCTTATTTACATTAAGGCCCCTTTACAATGCCATGGCAGCATAAAGGAGCATGAAAGTGGATATAGGTGCAATTTATACTCATCGTAAGGCTTATTTAGAATGAGAGAGGGGTGTAATGAGTATCTGGCTGAAATTCTACACATCAGAATCTGGTCTAGCATGCTGGGTTTCTTCTCTCCCTTCAATATGATCACTTCCAAACAAATTTCAGTTACTGGTTTGTAGAACTAGTGGGAAAAACTGTATTCTACCCTTTTGAAATGCCTGGGAGGAGAACCTACCATAAACAGATTAGTCTTTTGGAGATAGAATAGCTTCATGTATTCTGTTTTCCCTCTAAGAGAATAGTTTACAGCATAGACTCAACTTTCCACTTGACACTGAGGGGAAAATGTAATAGATTAAAGCATTAACCTTTCATTGCTGTAATACCATCACTTACAGGGTTTGTTAAAAAGAGGAGACTCCTTTATCTTGGAAGCTTATCTTTGAAAAAGAGGACTGAGAGAGAAACCCATTTAAAATGTGTTAAGAAATATTAGTTTTATTTTAACCAATTTTCACAGCTGAATATTTATTCTATAAAAACTTTACAGATTGTACAGTTTATATATAGTTCAAACTACTAGAACAAAAGTAGGTCCCACAGATGCAAAAATACTGTACCAATCCAAGGTAAAAGCAATTTACATACTGTACAGCTCTCCACTAGGAAGGGAGGTGGTCAGTTCCAAGTATAAACTTCAAAACTGTACAAAAATAAGGTTTGATTTTTCCTTCTTCATAATACATTCAATAAGATTGCAAGCACAGATACCCAAGTAATAGTAGATATCTGCAGTCAGGAATCAGTAACCAGTCCTGAAAGGAATGCAAAATAGGTCTATTTACAGAGGGCACTCTTTTACACCATATTGTGTATATATAGTGTATATTTAAAATAATAAAAAAGCATAGACAAAGAACATTAAACATCTACTATAAGGTAGTTTTTTATAAAAGGAGTTTTTGTATGTAATAGTGTGCCAAAAGAATTTTAACTTATTTAAATAAAATATATTCTAAGTGAACCTAAAATGCATTTTTGGTGTAATACATCAATTAATCCAGCAAATAGAAAAAAAACCATACTGTGTAGAAAGTAGTATTCTCACCCAGCAACAGAAGCACTTATGTAGTTATTAAAAAAAATCAAAACTATTTAAAAAAACACTAAAACTAACTTATAACTTAGGATATTCATATACATAAGATATTCAGTGATTCACTAATACTGCAAAACAAGCTTTTTCCCCCCCTAAGAGACAGTGGTTTCTTTATGCTATCTAAGTAAGAATTAGACATGTTCCCCCCCAAAAAAGGGGTTGAGTGTTTTCTTAGCATAGCTCCTGAGCACACTCTTTTTGGGATATTTATCTAATTAAATCTTTCATTATAGGGTTTTATTCTCAAACAAAAAAAAATTAGAATGTTCCATTAGTTGAGGTATTTCAACCTTCTTCTGAGATCAAGACAATGCCTTATCTTAAGCCACTTGTTGGGTCGTGAAAGTAGGGGCTGGCTAATACCCGTTTCAATTCTGTATTTTAGTGAAGGGGGGGAAGCATTATTCAGACTTCCCTGCCACACAGAAAATAATACAACACAATTCATTCCCCCTCCCCCACCCCATTCTTTCTGATACAGTACTAGCCAATGATAACAAAAACTAGAGCCTCAAAGAGATGTTTGGTAGTGCACTCCATTATAATTTTTAGTTTGTGTATATAAAGATATATATATATATATATATATATATATATATAGGGAGAGTTTTTTGTTCATTTCTTTTTTAAGATACAGTACTTTACAACCCCTTGACAATAAGCGTGAGGGTCTTTCCAATCCCATCCCCAAGCTTTGAGCTATGGGTGACTTGGTAACAGGTTTTCAAAATAAAATTGGGGCATTTTTATGCCCCAGATGTCCAGGTAAATACAATTCCAGTGTCAGTGCACATCTCATCAGAATTCATCGATTTTCCTTTGCAGGTATTTTAACATAGAGTCCATTCCTTGTGCAGAGCCCCAGATTTTCTTTAAAGCTTCACACTCCTTGTCATTTGCTTGTTCTAAGTCCACCTTCATGATATTACGGACTAAAGCTTTGGATTCTTCAAGCACCTGTAACACAAAAACCACAAATGATATTAGTAATCTGTGCTAAATGTTTGTTAGTAAAGTGGAATAGTCACCTGTAGATGTATGTGGGCAAATCCCAATATTGCTAAGAGAAATTATGCACATGAATCTAGGGGACAATATGTCCCACATTGAGCAGTTACTTTTCCATAAAGTAAATACAGGAGCTTCTTCATTCTGTGCCAGATAAAAGTGGAAATATTTGAGTATGAACCAGACTTTACAGATGGTATTAAAAGAGACAGAAGTCATCATAACAACTTGGTAAATTCTGATCACAACACTGTGTTTTCCAGGATTGTCCGAATTATAACCTGGTAGACCTTACATCTAAAAAATAGCTTTTTTAAATTTTTAAGTAAAATTTCATAGGCTGCTTTTAAATGCTAAAGTTGATGATTTTTAGACAATTATTTTGCCCTGCTCCGAAAACAAAGACTTCATAAGAGCAGAAACTGATGTTGATTTGTTGTGAAGATTGTGACTATCTAGTAGTTTAAAATATACTTTGCATTTTGGTAAAACTCCAGCTGGCAGGAGTGCAACCGCCACCTGTGGGCAGGAGCAGAAAGGCTCCTGTATCTTCTTACTATGTGCATCTCTGAGAATTTAAACCTAATTTAATGGAGTGTCCAGAATTTTATACTCCTGGTTCTTATGTACAGGTATATTGATATTAGTCTCTTGATGTGTGATAAAATGTTGGTAAATATTTAAGTTACATTGTGTAAGTGGTTCTTTGATGTGAAAGTGGCGGAGTCTGTTCTTTCTTTCTAGGGCAAATGAAGTGCTGACCCCAAAAGCTACTTTGAGCAGGTATGTCATTAAGGGACTGAGACTGTTAGTACTTAAAGATGGTTAAAAAATTCTCCTCCCCCACCCCACCCCACCCCACCCCACCCTGGTTTTATTAGTATTTATAGCCAGCTGTTGAGATGAAGGAAAAATCACGGATTATTTTCCATCCAAATTTGGAAACTTCAGTGTTGTTTGTTTTTTGACTGATTTTATTGACTACACCAGGGGTCGGCAACCTTTCAGAAGTGATGTGCTGAGTCTACATTTATTCACTCTAATTTAAGGTTTCGCGTGCCAGTAATACATTTTAACGTTTTTAGAAGGTCTCTTTCTCTAAGTCTATAATATAGAACTAAACTATTTTGTATGTAAAGTAAATAAGGTTTTTAAAATGTTTAAGAAGCTTCATTTAAAATTAATTTAAAATGCAGAGCCCCCCAGACAAGTGGCCAGGACCCGGGCAGTATGAGTGCCACTGAAAATCAGCATGCATGCCATAGGTTGCCTACCCCTGGACTACACTATTGCTACTGTTAAACACAGAGGAGTTAGCCACACTGTGGTGTTAAAGCAAAGACTCTTCTCTTCCTCCCCTCCTCCCTCCCCCCACAAATACACCTGCCATTCATTTCTGTATTTCTGCTCAGTTCTTATGGCAACTATTTTAATTTGGAGTGAGTTAGTATTAGTCTCTTTCTATGTGGAGTATACTCTTAATAACTTAGATTTTGCCTTGTGTTATTAATCCTAGAATCTATTACAGCGTGTGATAATTTGAGAGGTGCCTCTCTCCTTGACCTCTTTATTCTTTAATGATGAGCCTAATAATATTGGAATGCGTTATTAAAACTTTGTGCTCCAATCTACATAATTTATCTCAAGTATTCCATGCGAATTGTTTCTAGAAAGATGAGTGAATGATGTAGTTCATTATTAATCTATTTATAAAATGGAAGAAAATAAAATGAAACTTACAACTGAATTACATGTGACAAGTTCCTTAATTCGAACCATTACTTCCTGTGTGAATGTTCCCGGCCAAAACACTTGAGATACCAATCCTTTTGCACAAGCTTCCTGCGCAGTCAACTTCCTTCCACTGAATAACATTTCATTTGCCTGAGGGGATAAAAAGTTATTTCTGATATGAAATGTAATGACAAAAGAAAAGTTTAAAGGAAAATGTTAATAAAATGCCTGCACTAGTTGGGATGCTTGGTTGTACTGTAGCTCTCCAGTGTTAATCCAAATACATCAGTAATATATAAAAAGAAAATAGATGTTAAAATTGTTGTGTTGCCAACTATCATAACTCAGTAGTTAATCAGAGATGCGTCTGATTAAATAAGAAATCACCAGATAAATACTTGAGAAAAGTCACACTTTTTCCATTCATGAATGGTTAAGATGTAATTCACTTGAAATAGTGCTATTTATAACTCATACTAAAAATAAATCATAATTAGATTGCAACATTAAAAAAAAAATCTGGAAAATAGATGGAAGTGATTACAAATAGCAGTTTGATGCATCTCCTGTGTTTGATTAGTTTTAGTGGTTTAATTTTGACTTCTGCAGCACTAACAAACAGTAACATTCCTCCACAGATCACCATTCAGTTGACTCATTTTCTGTGTTGGAAGAAAGCATATTTAAGTCATGCAGCAACAGATTTTGCAGCTTAAAAATTTTACCACTGGGACTTTAAATATTTAAAATGTGATATTCTCACAGGGCCTGATCCCAAAGTCCACTGAAGTCAGTAGGAGTTTTTACAGCAACTTGAATGAACTTTTGATCCGGTTCATAGTATTTCCTCCTTTCTATTAACCTCAGACATATTTTGTTTTAATACTTAATTTAAAAACAGTTGTTTTGAGTAGGTGGATAGAGCTTCTGTTTTTTCTGAATCTTTGAGGCCTAATTTTAAATAGTATTTTTATGAAATGGATTATAGGCATGGAATGAGAAAATATATTGGAGTGCAGGATAATTCTCTCATGCAGGAGTTAGTGCACTATTATAAATAATGTGTATTATTTTCTAATGTTAAATACACCTATGCTAATATGGTAAAATGTATTATTTGCCCTTAACTTTAAGCACAAATATTTCTATCTTTTAACATTCTATTCCATTCTTAGTAGCTGTTGCATCGATAGTCTTTCTTTAATACCGAGTTGCTACTTTCTACATTAAAGGAAATCACAAGGCTATTCAGTAAATTTATTTGCAACTGAAACATTACTCAATGACAAGGCCATTGTATCAGAGCTCATGGAATACAGAGAAGAAATATGACACGGATCTGACAGATTTAGCATTTTTTAAGATAAGCAATTGAATAATGCTTGGCTCTTAGCCTTTCATCCAAGGATCTCAAATAACTTACAAATCACTATCCCCATTTTACAGATGGGGAAACTTAAGGCCCGGCGTGATTAAGTGACTTAATGATACAGTGAAATAAAAGATCTGAGTTCTTGCTAACAAATAAAGTTACTGATGCCCAGTCCACTAAACACACAGACTACACCATGTATTGAGAGGTTTCATAGAATAGTTTCACTATATTTGCAGATCCAAAGGAAGACACTGTAAATAGATTTCCATCTCAAGTTGCAGAAAGAAAGCTATGAATCATATACAAAAAGAGAAAGTGTTGGGTAGATCCACCTATAATCCACCTTGTGTAAAAAGTTTAACAAAAAGTTTATGAACCTGTTTGCAAAATTGGAAAGTATATTTGTGATAGCTGTTAGCTGACAAAATTGTAGCTAAACAGAGTTATAAGAATGTTGCATCATGGACTATCTTATACGCACTCGATGTCAAGTGAACACATCAGGAAAAGGAAGTATCTTTTGCGAGAAGGTACAAAGTGAAGAACTTCTGAACCAACACTGAATTTACTTTTTGTAATTACAAATCTAGTTGGGAGTTTATAAACGTAATTTGTCTAAGTATTTATCATCTGTAGGAGTGTATGAATGCCAGAGTGACTTTTTATTCCTTTAGAACCTGATAGATCTGGCTGAGCTCTTTCAACAAGAAAGAACTGTAATGAAAAATGTTGTGGTCATGTTAAATCTCACTTACAAGCTACAAAACAGCAGAGCCTCTCCAACTTGAAGTAAGCACTCAGTAGTGTTATGGTTTCACAGGTTTTGAAGGGGAATGCTTTCTGCTATGGGCTGGCACTTAGCTCTTGATCTAGCTCCAATACATGCCAAAACGTTAACAGCAATTTGACCAGAGTCCTGCTGTCAACAATATTCTGCAACCAACACCTGTATTTCTGCTCTGAAAATTGACAGCGCTATTGGCCATTTCCCATAGAAATAGAATAAAATGTAAAAAGTAATGATACAATACATTTCACTAACACTCTGAGTGGTAAGTTCGCTTTTGGGTATGTCTACACAGAACAAAACAAAACAAAACAGCAGTGAGTCTGAGCCCAGGGCTCTAGACTCAGGGTTGAGCTATGGTGCTACGAATAACTCTAGGCGTTCAGGCTCAGGCTCAGGCTCTGAAAGCCCCTTTCTCCCGAAGATATAGAGCCCAAGCCCAAATGGCTACATGGCTATTTTTAGCGCTATAGCGCAAGCCCAAGGCTGTAGAACCGGGCTCTGAGATGCGCTGCCATGGGGCTTTTTTGCCATGCAGACGTACTGTTCCTTCATTCCTCTGTTTCCTACTCATTCTGTTCCAATTCCTCTATCCATTTTGTCCTTATTTTTAAAAAATCCAATTAGCACGTGATCCCCTCTCCCAACAGGTTATAAACATGATTCTAGGGGACAATATGTTCTAGAACGTGGTTATTTTTAAAAAACCCCAACAATATAGGAATTTCTATACTGGATCAGACCAATGGTCCATCTAGTCCAGTATTCAGTCTCTGGCTATCCAGAACCAGCTAATTTAAGAATAATTTCTGCTACAAGTAGAAAAATCAATACATTCCCCAAGGAACATGTAAAGTTCATGCAATCTAAACTCAAACTTTCTAAAAAATTATCAGTCACAAACTTTCTCAAAACTAGAAACCAAATACAAATGGAAAGGAATGACTGCTCACTTAGAGTAGACACCAGCATGAAAAAATTATTAATCTAACATTTAAATTTTTCTATTAAAGAACTGTATCTGGCAGTCTCACAATGAGGTCTGTTAATTAGTTATATATATTATGAAATAAAATACACAGTAGTATGAAGCAAAATGAAAAATAATGCAGGTAACTGTGGCTTTTTTCAGCTTTTTTTAAACTTTGCCCCTTCACTTTTTTTTTTTTTTAAGCAGTTTCAGCAGTAACATGATATGGGAACATGTTTTTAACCTACTGATCCTACAGACTACACACTTCCCTGGCATAACACTTAGGAGTGACAAATAAAAGTGTCTTATTGGAACACTTGAGAAATAAAATATCAGGTTATTAATATGTTAATATTAAACAAAGCCACTTCAACTGATATGTGCATCTTAGGAAAGTTTGACGAGGCTACTCATGAGAGAAACAGAGAAAATACATGGACATATTTTACACATTAAGGTAAGATTGTGGGAAGTAAGCAACTATAGGTGGCAGCTAGAAATGCAATACTCCAGTATGGTTGTGCTTGACTTAGGCATTATGCCTTTAGGAGCACTGGGGGAACAGAGCAGTCTCTGCCTCACGCCTTTACAGGATGCAGCATGTAATCCCTCATGTGCTGGCCCAGATCTGCTGGCTAATATGGAGGGAGAGGAAGCATGTTTGTGGCCCAGTTTTCCCTTCTCCTTCCCTTTTGGGGAGACCTCTGCCACTACAACCAGTTAGCCTTGCACAAGGAGAAGGGTTATAATTAGCCCATGCACCCTCTCGCTCCTCTTTTGTATACCCATGGAGGCCTCGTCACAGTCTACTCAGAGTAGATAAGCAAAAAATATATTTATTTCTCATGAACCATTTTCATAAAACAATTACAATCCACACACCAATGAAAACATGACAGGATCACTGTAGATAAAGCACTAACGGGGCAGAAAGCTGATTATTTATTTTTATTAAAGTTACTTACAGAAGCCAGGCCCATTATCCTAGGAAATGTGAGGGATGAACATCCATCTGGACTCTGTCCAAAAGTAGTGTACGGTGTCTGAAACCAAGCCTTCTCATTAGCCCAAACCACATCACAGAGAGATAATATTGATGCTCCAAGTCCAATGGCTGGGCCATTTACTGCTACAATGATGGGCTTCTTAAACTGAATAAAAGTATTCACAAAATTCCTGAAAAGAAATGAACACTCCATCACTACACATTTTAGCAGCAAAATGTATCAGCCACTCAGCACTCAGTAATAAACAGCAACTAGTTGTAAACAACATTTCAAGAACCTGCTCTACTCCCTCACCCTCTGCAGAACACAACCACTGGGTATCTGCAGACCTCCCACGACCCTACCCGGTCCTTATGGAGTGGTTGTGTGTGGCAATTGACACCATTGGTAGCAGACCATTACTGAGTATGCTCAGACAGCATTCCCAGATTTATCTTAAAACAGAGAGGAAGGGGAGCCTTCCCTGAAAAAACAAATCTGCTTTTTGGAAACAAGTGGGAAAAGATCCATCAATAACTTCAGCCCCATTATCAATCACAGATCTTTAAAACCTTCTCCCCTTCATCCCTTGATCTTCCATGTTCATCATGATCCTCAGAGGTCTAGGTGCCTTAAGGATAAGCAAACTCATCTTCCTTTAGCCACCCAGAACAACATCAGTTTATTTCAGTGCCCAATGGTGTCAAAAGCTTGGATGACGCATGGGTTTCCATGTAGAATTGTGGAGTTCAAATGTGTACCATAAGTGCATCTGGATAAGACAGAAGCATGCAATCAATCACAGGGAAATGGCAATGAAGAGGAAATAAAATATTGAGAGCCCGGGGGTGACAGTGGCCATTTAAATGTTTATGTTTATAGGGTAACAGCTCAGAATACCTCTCAACGTATCACATAATTTGGATTTGGTGAAATTTTCTCTCTTCCCATATCCAAAGTTTATTCCAAACTTGATTACCTCGCAAACACGAAGCACCTTCAAGCAACTATTACATTGAAATGTGTAATATTTTTGAGACCTAATTTAGAATTGGGAAGGGAAGATGGGGGATTATATTGTGGGGAGGGGGCAAGAGAGCCCCTGGCATGAGGGAGGGGTTGTAGGGAGTTCCTGAAATAGAGGGAAATGGGAGGATGACACACACGGAACTTGTGGGGATGGGGGAGAAATGGAGGGATGCAACAAAGCATGCAACCCTCAAGTATGTAAACATCTCAGGACAACAGCCCTTTCTGTTTAGCTCGCTGATTCTGGCTTTACATTAAAAATTACTCCTAAGTGAGAAGGTCTGGGATAGACTTGAAAAAGCTGAGTAGTCTTGTCTGCAGTAGAGAACACCACCATCAACACTTTCAAAGGTGTGACTGCCTGGGGTAGGAGTACTGCATGAAAGCATTATACTGGTGCAGCTTTCTGTTCACAATAGCCCTGCAATGGTGCTGGCTATCCTCATGCACTATTGCCGAGGTGCGGTACAAGTACAGCAAGCACTTCCAAAAGTGTTGGCATTGTTTATGCTAGAAAAATTCAGTAAAGTCAACATATTATTGTTTAATCAGGCCAAAAAGGATGGAGACAAAAATGAACATGATGAGACAAAAGGAAACAGGCTTGATTAGGCACTGTACTGTCTGAAACCACAAATGTTTTGAAACAGTGAAATATAGTAGTTGTAAAATAGTGGCAAATCAATTTGCACATCTGTATATAATCTTGCTGCTTCTTTGAGTGATGGTCCATATACGGATTGCAAACGTGGATGTGCAGGTGTGCCATGTACCAGAGCCAGAAGTTTTTCATAGCAGTGCCCGTTGACCCACACGTGCATCGTGCATTCCCTTGTGTTTGCAGCTGAGGCTATAATAGGCTGTGTGGGTCAATGCCGCTCCAGTTCCCTCCTACTGCTGCATGACTGGAGTTGGAACCCCCATTCCTCTACGCTCTTAGCTCCGCTGAGATAGTGATCTTTGCCCTTTTATCTGTATATAGTTGTAAATAGTTTGTTTTTCCTTGCAGTTAGTAGAGTTAGTGTAGTTTTCTCCCTCTTTGGAGGGCAACCCCCCGCCACCCAAATACAGGGACTATGCCCTGTGAGGCTGGCTTCAAGAACTGTGCATTGGTCCCATGCTCATTTTTGGTGAGCGACGAGCAGCAACACTGCTTGTATTGCCTCAGAGAGGCCCATGTTGCCATCCATTGCAGCATTTGCAAAGTGTTCCAGGCCTGAATGCAAGGGCCTTGAGATCATCACCACAGGAAGTTCCTCATGGAGGAGGCCATGTGCCCGTGTGTGCATTCAGACCTGGAACTGGCAGAACTGGTGGTGCACACACACACCCCTCCCTCCATAACCGGTGACCAGCGCTCCTCCAAGCACCGGATCCACGGGTACCGTGGCTGTCGGAGAAGCCCTGCCATGAGGGGAAAAAGCACAGCCATGGCCACTAGAGCAGATCCCCGACCAGGACGCAGCGTTCCCTCCCTGAGCTGTGCCAAGTCGGGTGAGAAGTCGTGCATTGACCTGACCACTCCACCACTTAAGGATCCCAGACTTGAGGGTAAGGCAAAAAAGAAACACGATCCAATGGTACTGTCGGCTCCACCTGTGCCCACGCCGGTGCTCTCCCCATTGCGTTTACTGCCCATCCCACCAGCTCACCTAATGCCGCCTGGACCCTCGGGGCCACCCCACGACACCCCACACCTCTGGTCGCCTAGACCCACTGCTCTCTACTGAGGTCACAGCTCCTCTCCACTCACCCATGGGACCTACTGATAGGCAGAGACTCTTACTTCGGGCCTTATAGGCTGCCCTGTGATCCAAACTCAACTCCCATCACCCATCCCCCGCTCCCCATCTGGCAACCTCTGTTTACGAGGAAGACAAACCAGACGTTGAACCGGTCCCGCTGGTCCCGACTGTGGCCTCCTCTTCCCTGGATGAGGCGCTTATCCCTGCCTTGCTCGCCCCACCTGACAACTACTGTCAATACAGATGCTCCCCAACTTACACAAGCATTCCGTTCCGGAATGCCTTGCGTAACTCGAATTTTGCATAAGTCGGAAACGTATACCCGACAATTACGCAAAAAAACAAAAACACCCCCCCCAAAACAACAAACAAACAAAAACAAACAAACAAACCCTCCTATTTCTAGCTTACGGAACTTTTCCCGTAAGTGCGGATTTGAGTAAGTTGGGTTTGCGTAACCTGGAGGGCGTCTGTAGCAGGAACTGCTCCAGCGGGTGGCAATGGCTCTGGGAATCCTGGCGGAGGAAGTCCAGGACACACACCATCAATTACTGGACATCTTCCAACTGCAGGGACCCTCTTGCATGACCCTTCCTGTCAACGAGGCTATTTTACAGCCAGCACAAGCGGTCTGGCATACCCCGCCTCCTGTGCTCCCACTCCCAAAAGGGCTGAATAGAGATACTTCATCCCCGCCAAGGGTGCAGACTTGCTCTTCACCCACCCATCTCCCAACTCTCTAATGATCCACGCAGCAATGGAGTGGGTCCACCAGCAACCCCAATGCTCCACTCCCCCGGACAGAGGGGCAAAAAAGATTGACCTGCTCAGCAGGAAGGTCTACTCTTCAGCAGGGCTCCAATTTCACATCGCGAACTATCAAGCCCTGCTTGCGAAATATGATTTTCTTAACTTCTCAAAACATGCTGAGTTTAAAGATCAACTGCCAGCAGACAAGCAACAGCAGTTCCAAATTTTCTTGGATGAGGGGAAGCTCAGGGCGAAGTTGGCCTCCAAGTTGCTGTGGATGCGGCTGACACAGCCTCTCGGTCACTGGCAACTGGTGTTGTGCTCCGCAGAGACGCATGGCTGTAGTTCTTTGGTTTCCCGTAGGAGGTCCAAACCACCACTGAAGACCTCCTTTTCGATACATGAAAACAATTCAACGAAAAAAAATGGATGAATCCCTCCATTCCCTAAAGGATTCGTGAGCTATCCTCCACTTCCTCAGCATCTATGCCCCAGCCCTGAGGTGCAGGTAGAAACAATTGTTCTGCCCCTGACCACTCGCCCCCTACCCACCGTATTATCAGCAGTAAAAGGAACCACAACGTTGAGGTCAATAGTCACACAGGCCACAATATATGGCCTCTGCCACAACTACCTCCTTGACCCAGCAGCAGTCAAAACAGCAGTTTTGACACACTAGTCAAGATCTACAAACCACTCCCGATCCCTACTGCGGCACCCCATATCATCTTAGGGGGCCGTCTTGCCCCATTCTCCCACAATTGGGGCAAGATCACCACGGGTACTTGAGGTCATCTATCATGGAAACTCCATAGAATTCTTCTTGTTTCTTCATCACCCTGGACCCCCTGGGGGGACACATCCCATTAATCCCTCCTCCAACAAGAAGCCAATACTCTTCTCCTCGAGGGTGCCATAAAGCTTGTCCTGTTTCACTACAGGGAATATGGCTTTTACTCTGCATACTTCCTCATCCCGCAGAAAGGCAGAGGCTAGAGACCTGTCCTGGACCTCTGAGTACTCAACAGATTCATTAAGAAATCCAAGGTTTGCATGGTGACGCTCGCGTTGATTATCCTCTCTCCCCACTAGGGAGCCAGGTCTCGACATGAAGGATGTCTATTTCCACATTGATACTCACCTGGCCCACCGTAAGTTTCTTCAGTTCATGGTGGGACACCACCATTACCAATTCTGAGTGCTCCCCTTCATTACAGTTATAGCTCCATGAGTCCTCACAAAAGTCGTACACATGCGATGCCTGGGCTACCCCATGTTTCCTTACCTAGACGACTGGCTCCTCATTGCACTTTCCCAAGTCCTCATCGTAGCCATCCTACCTCTTCGCACCCTTCTTACCTCCCTTGGCATTTGCATCAACAAGGAGAAGTCAGTCTTCGTCCCTTCCCAGATGATCAACCTTATTGGGGCCTGACTGGATTGAATCGTGGCACATGCCTTGCTCCCAGAGGACCACTTCACTATGTTCAATTCCTCAATCATGACCTTACGCTGCCAATCCCGCACCACCATCTGCCACTGTCTCTCCCTTCTGGGACATATGGCAGCCTGCACCGACGTAATGCCCCATGCCCGCCTCCACATGCGGTGTCTTCAGATGTGACTCCTCTCCATCTACAAACCACACAGAAACCATACTGACAGTAGAGTTCGACTTTCCCAGACGGTCCTAGTCTTCTTTACATGGTGGACCGACCCCTCCAAGGTCATGACTGGTTCCCCTTTTTTCTCCTCCTACCCCGCAAGCCACCATCACTACAGATGCCTCCCTCACGGGCTAGGGGGCCCACTTGGCTCACTATAGAGCCCAATGCCAGGATGCATATCAACATCTTGGAGCTGAGAGCGGTCTGTTTCGCATGCCGTGCCTTCCTTCCCCTCATATGGTCCTGCCACATTCAACTGCTCTCAGACAACATCGCAGCAGTTGTTTATATTAACAAGTAGGGCAGGGCCAAGTCTCCCTCCCTCTGTGCGGGGTCCATCCATCTGTGGAACTGGTGCATCAAACACCAAGTCACACTCCAGGCCACATACCTCCTAGGCACCCAAAGCTCCCTCGCAGACACGCTCAACAGGTCCTTTCACGTGAACCACGAGCGGGAGTTGCACAACGCCACTCTCCAATAGCTCTTCAGCAGCGGGGGCATCCCCCATAGGGACCTCTTTGGGACCAGAGAGAATCGCAAACTGCTCCTTTATTGCTTCAGAGAGGGCCATGGGCGCTGACTCACAGGGAGATGCCCGTCTCCTCCCCTGGATGGGTGATCTCTGCTATGCCTTTCTCCCCATTCCCCTCCTCCCGCAAGTCTTACACAAAATTCGCAAGAACCGAGCTATGGTGATCCTGGTAGCCCCATTCTGGCCTCGTTAGTATTGGTTCACAGACCTCTTCTGCCTCTCCGCTCGTACACCACTCTGCCTCTGCACATGCCTGAATCTCTTCACTCAGCGCCATCCCAATCCAGGCCCTATCCACCTCACAACCTGGTTTTTGGATGGAGCTTGGGGATAGACAAGAGGTTTTTGACCCTAGTGTGCCATATCCTTATGCAAAGCAGGAGGGTGTCCACCACCTGCTACTGGGAGCAGTAGAAGTGCTTCCCCTCATCGGTGCACCGCCATCACCACCCACTGGAGACGATCTCCATACTCATCATCCTTGATTACTTCCTTGAACTTTAAATGTTGGACCTCACCATCAGTTCCATACGGGTCCACCTGGCAGTGCTTAGTGCCCTTTTCCCCCATTTCTGTACACTTCCTAAAAGGTCTGCTTAATACCTTCTCGCGGGTGCTCAAACTCCCACCTTCATTGGGCTGTAACCTGGTCCTCTCCACCCTCACAAAACCGCCCTTCGAGCCCCTCACCACATGCTCTCTCTCCCACCTCTCCATGAAGGTTATCTTCTTAGTTGCCATTACCTCGGCAAGACGGTCAGCAACCTTATGGCCACAATAGCTGACCCCCTCCTTACACTGTCTTCCACAAAAAGTTAAAGTTTTGCTGTGGCTGCGCCCCAATTTCTTCCTGAAGGTGGAAGCAGAATTCCACTTGAATCAGTGCAGTCACCTCCCACTCTTCTATCCTAAACCTACGCCTCCCATGTGGCCAGAACACTGCATTCCCTCAACGTCCAACATGCGCTGGCGCTCTACCTACAATGCACCTGTGCCTTTTGGGTATCACCAACACTCTTTATCACCATTGCCGATGGATGCAAAGGTCTAGCCCTCTGACAGCGAATCTCCAAGTGGATTTCAGGGTGCATTCATGAATGTTACATGTGCACCGATATCCCCCACCTCTTGGATTCACGGCGCACTCTAACTTGAGCGCTCAGCAACCACATTTGCCTGTTTCATGGACGTTCTGTGGCAAGACATCTGCCGCACAGCATGGCGCTCCGTTCACAGTTTCACGTCTCACTATGCCATCGTCCTGGCACCAGCTGCAGATGCAGTTACAGGCCGTGTTGTACTCCAGATCACACTTCCTCACACCCACCTCCATGCTGATCACTTACCTGTAACAGAAGGCTCTTTGAGATGTGTGGTCTCTATTTGGATTCCAAGACCCACCCTCCATCCCCTCTGCTTTGGCCTAGACTACTTAGTGGTAAGAGGAATACTGGAGTGGCATCGACTCACACATCCTATTATAGCCCTGGCTGCAAACACGAGGATGATGCATGATGCACATGTGGGTCAACGGGCAGTCCTACGAAAACCTTCTCGCTCCGGCGCATGGGACGCCTGCGCACCTACATTTGGAATCCAAAATGGGACCACACATTTCAAAGAACCTCCAGTTACAGGTAAGTAACCTCCTCTTTCTCAAGACAGAAGGGGGTCTGACATTAAAAGAATTCTGTGGAGAAACCTGCTGATATTAAAAAAGTACCTATATTTCCTTAGTTTGATTTTCTTCCCACTATAAAAATAAAAAAAAATCTTTTCCTTAGAACAAAGCCCTAAGAGCAGAGAAGTAGGCAGCAAAGTGCCAAAGCTTTCTTTAAGATGTTTTGGAATGCACAGACTGGGCTGTTACTCCTTTGCTGTCAGAAAGGGTGTTACCTAAGACAGGATTTGAATTTCAGATATTTTCTAAAGCCTCCTCATCTCAGGAGGAAAATATGAGGAAGACAGCTTGGCATTGTAGGGAAAGGGAAGACCTTTTGGTCCAGTATGGTATCTCAGAATCTGATTAAGGTCTTGTCCTATCAGATGGTGGTCCCTGACTGGTATGAACATCAGTACAAATTCTGAAGGAAAACACACTATTCTAGACCATAAAACACTCCTCCTGGTCACTGCGTTGCTAGCTATCATTTTCAGCAGAGGATGCAAAACTTAGCCACAAATGAACCATTATCTTGTGTTATTGCTTCTAATTTGGCTTTCTTGGAGGAGCAAGGCATCTTAATGTCAATGAACTCAGCTGAAAACACTTTTGGCCATGTAATACATACTGACCACAACAGCTAGGCAGCAGACTGGGCTCAGAAACAGCTTAACAGAAGAGGGTTTTAGAAGGCTGAGCCTATATGCCCCTTCCTTAGAGCAAAAAATCACTCTCCTAGAGGGAAGGGCAGAAAAACTGTCTTTCAGGGTTGGCATTTCTACCCCTTTTATCTAATTAGTCTCAGTCACGTTGTGCTTAAAGTCCATGATTCCAGAACAAAAGTTGTAATAGATTTTATATGACTTAAATAAGGCAGAATGGAGATTGCCCCCTTCACCTCAATGGTTTTCTCCAATTTTCAGCTGGTAGAATTGTACAGGAGCTCCTTTTTGCTTCATAATTAAAAAAAATAGAAGATAAAATGTTTGTAAAAATTTGAGAATTTGGGCCATAGCTACAGCGTTTCATCAACATAATGCAGTTGTTGGAAAACAACGAACCGTCCTACTGTAGTTAGGTTATAGTTAGCCTTCTATAACCTATTCTTTCTTGTAATATTTTAATGCTAAGTAGGTAGTGAGTTCCTGTATTTTGACACCTTTTGTTTTCTCTTTGCATTTCTGTAGCTTCTTCTGCCTGCCCATTTAGAATAAACATTGTATTGAAATTTCTTATTTCAGCTATTCAAGAATCTCAGAATAGCAGGCAATATCAAATTTTTTCCTCACTAAAAGATAGAAGGGCAACCTTTAAAACCGAAGGCCTGATTTAACATCCATTTAAGTAAATGAAAAGATTCCCACAGACTCTAATGGAAGATGGATCAGGCCCAAACAGAGTTTAAGAATCTGGCATCAACAGTATTTTTTTAGGAAATGTTTTAAACTAAAAGAACTCTCAAATACACCTACATTTGTAAGGTCAGGTGTTCCCAGTGTTGAGTGATTTTTAACCCCTGATGTTCCTGCCAGACAGAATTGTGGGAAAACTTTCGCACTACTGGTGAAACGGACAAAGAAACCCTATTTAAAAAGAAGCTAGTTCTTGGAGAGTTAGGTGCTAAATACCTTTGAGGAGCTGGGTTTAGAGCTGGTCTCCTGGGGAAACTGATAGGAATAGCTATTTCTATTAGACAATAAAATATGACCTGAAGTGGATTAAGTTAAAACTGGAAAAAGGTATTCTTATTCTAGAATAAGAGTCTCCAAACAGGGAGTAATTCTGGAACAGCTATAGCACTTTAAATTCTCACTCTACCTTTTCTAGGCATAATTTCCCCATGTAGGCAGGCCCTTATTAGCCACTTGTTTCAAATGACTTCACCACTTACATAATCAATGAACACTTGAAACCTTTTATCTTTTTTCAAGAAAGCTAAGAGTGAATTATGAGCATTAGTTCTTCCATCTATATTTTTGGATATTTATGCTACATGTAAACATTCAGGTAATCAAAATGTAATAGGAAACCAGTTTACAAGTTACATGGGGAAAAATATCCTTGAGATATTGTAAGAGGTACACATTAAATGCTTATAATCCAACACAGGCAAAGTGTCCATCTCAGCGGCATGTTTCTTTCATTAAAAATTATGCTTTATAAGACAATTAAGTTCATTTATTTGAATATGGAATTTGACAGCTAGCTAGGATGTTGCTCACAAAGATTAAGCCATCCCTTTAGAATGTCTGTCATTCTACCTTTTTTATATGGACTTTGTTCAATCTATTCTTTCAGCACATTTATATATTGTTTGTACTGCTTTTGAACAATACATTTAAATTAAACTTTTAAAAGCATTTCTCAGGTCTGTGTTGTTTATATTAGGAACACTATCATGCTAAGTTTTTATCAGACACAGGGGCTCTAATTCAACATGGCAAAAATGGAGTAAAAAGCTATGAATAAAATGTAAACTTGAACAGAAAGGTACAATATAAACAAGTTATGCACACTGTATATTATCAAAACTGAACGTTTGACCACACTAAATTCCTACTAAGAAGAATATAGTTAGATCTTTTATGAGATACATTAAAAATAAACTAGTTTAGACAATGAAAAAAATCAACACTTAAATGACTGAAAACAATTTTACATACCTAATAGCTTCTGCCATCTTAGTGCTTTCCCTTTTTCTATCATCTGTTAAACGTCGTATAAAATAAATAAAATCAAGACCACAGCAGAAGACACTACCAACTGCACTGAGCAGCACAAGTTTACTGTCATCTGCAGCTGCTGTATTCAGTGCACTTTGGACTTCCTTCATTACCTGAAAATCAGCAGGAATTAAATTCGTCAGACTCTTTTTATTGTGTTATTAAAAAGTAACAAACTGTTGTTCTTTTTTGACAGGTCTGAATCTGAACTTTTACATTCCTGTGTATTCCCTAGTATCTGGGATACTTGCAAATTCTGCTGCAGGTGTTTGTTTAAACACATTCAAATTTTTCATTGTCCAAAGGAAAAGAGAGTCTAGAAATGTATGTTAAAAAATGTGCAGATCACAAATATGATTACACTGAGATAATGTAATCATTAGGAAGAAATCCAGCAGTCTGCATCTGTTGCTATAGCACTCTCTCAGTATTTCTGTAATTTGAACACCAGGTGGCATATGCAACCAGTTCAGAAAAATGACTTGAATTTAGGCTGAAGTTTATTTCAAGTCGCACTTAATAAACCACTAAGTTTATTATGAAAGGCTCCAACTCTAAATATTCAGATAATGTAGTGTATTGTACAGTGTTAATAAATAAAACTGAAACATACTAAGATTCAGATTTTAAAAGGCAAGAAAGTATAATATTTACACATTTATAATACTTTAAATGCACTAGTATGACTTTTCTGGAACCTACTGAACTATAAGTTGTTTTTTCATATTTCTGTGATTAATAATAATACTGTAATTATTGAAAATATTTGTACCACCCCCCCCCTCCCCCCAAAAGCAAGCAAACAAACAAATCAAACCACATAAAACAAACATTCTAACCTCTGGATTTAGTGAGTTGTTGTCAGATGATTTTGTTGATAGCAAAACGTGCGTGAATCCGTCTTGTTTCCTGACAACAATGTCTCTATACCGGTAAGCACTTTCAGTTTGTCTCACGCTGAAACGTAGCCTCTTGTCAAAAGGTTGGTCTCTCCTATCATCAATAAATCTCCTTTTGCTGGCTGTCACTCCTGTTACAGATGTTTGTATGTTGGTTGTACCGTTGGCTGCTAATGCTTCAATAAAGGTGGATGTACCTGTAAAGAGTTTGAAACAACAGTGTTCTATTAATTTAGTTCTATAGCTGGAAAATCTCTTATCATGGAGACATGTCAGTCAAAGCATACTATGATAACATACAAAAACAAGTGCTTTTGTTCTCTACCATTTGGCAAACATTTAAAAAAATTGTACATGGAACCAAACCTGAAAGCAAAATACTGCAAAGGATGAAATACTTGAAGCGTGAATTTTAAGGCTATGAGAAAAGAAATTTTTAAATGGAATAATTTTTGCCCATTCTTCTTTTATCTGATTATTCCTAAAACTGGAAAACTCTTTACTTGGGGATCCTACCAGTAGTACAATTAAGACATTTTTAGAAATATATTAAAATAAAAGAAATGACAAAGATGCACTACCTGAGGAAATTTGCTTTTCCCCTCCTCTAAGTGGCCTAAAATCTTTAAAACCATATACAAAAGAGAAAGTGAAGGGCTTTGTTTTAACCAAAAGTGGGAACTCAAACTCCTGACCAAACTCACACCTTTGACAAAAATCAAGTAAAAGAGTTGGACTAACAAGACCATATAGAGTATATGAATGTTTACAGAAAGGTAGAACAGGGAACACAGGGCAGTCTTAGTGAGAAAGATACAGAATCAATCTCTGAAGTGGAAGGGTGTAATGGGAGACATGGAAATATGGCCCTTCTTGACCTACATAATTCTTTCCATTAATACTTTGCCTTTCTGATCTTGCTCAAAGTGATCTTAGCTTAACAAAGAGAAGGTTAACATGTGACTTGATTACAGTCAATTAGTACCTACATGGGGATAAAATATTTAATAATGGGGCTCTTCATCTAACAGGATCCAATGGCTGGAAGTTGAAGCTAGACAAGTTCAAACTGGAACTAAGGTGTACATTTTTTAACAGTGAGAGTAATTAACCATTGGAACAATTTACCAAAGGTCGTGGTGGATTCTCCATCACTGACAATTTTAAAATCAGTACTGCATGTTTTCCTAAAAGATCTGTTCTTTATATGGGGATTATTTTGGGGAAGTTCTATAGCCTGTGTGACACAGGAGGTCAGCCTAGATGATCACAATGGTCCCTTCTGGCCTTGGAATCTGAGAGTCTATGAAAATTTTAATTGGTGGAATTTCAAAGAATGCAAGTGAACAAGCCACCCAGAGAGTCACAGAAAGTATCAGGTTTTTTCTACATTCCATGTTGTGAATGTAATATTGTCTAAATTAACATTTATGGGAGGTGCAAAGAACATTATGAGAGATATTCATGTCCAGTAGATAAAGGAGCTTACACACCTTTCAAGATCCATGGGTCCTACACGTACTTATCACAGCATGTGGTGTACCCTCATCCAGTGCACTAAATTTCCCAATAACAACTATGTTGATGACACCGATCACTACATTCTTGCAGGAATTCACACAGAAAAATGATAAAAGACAAAAACATTGTATCACCCGTGGGCAAATGCTTTTCACAAAACGATCGCTCCATAGCTGACCTCTCAGTCCTTGTCCTCAAAGAAACCCTGCACAACACCTTAAAAGACAAGCCTTAGAGCTTAAATTCATAACTTTGCTAAACACTAAAACTCATGGTCTTAATAAAGACACTGTATTTATGACTTATTACAACAATCTTTAATCACTAACTTCCCTTTTTTGTTCTATGGCAGCAGGGGTGTTAATGGGCCAGTTCATTTTGATCGGTCTCTGGCAATATGTGTTAATGACTTATGCTAAACAATCTGTTCCACCTTTAGCTCACACTTTGAGTATTTTTCCCAGACCTGAAGAAGAGCTCTGTGTTGCTAGAAAGCGCATCTCTTTCATCAACAGAAGGAGGTCCAATATATAGGTGCCGACTCCGTGCTCAGCACCTATCAGCCACAGCTGTTTGGTGGCTTGGGGAGGAGCTTGGGGGAGGGTGGAGAGTGATGGACGGGGATCTTGGGGAAGAGGTGGAGCGAGGGCAGGGCCCCGGGGGAGGGAAGAGGCAGGACTTGGGGCGGAGCACCCTCAGGGTAAAATAGAAGTTGGTGCCTGTGGTCCAATAAAAGATATTACCTCACCTACCTTGTCTCTCCAATAGATAAAGGGACATTTCTCAGTAGAGATTTGCATGTTGCCATCTGAAACCTGTGTAAAGCTGCAATTCAAATATGAAGAGCAGAAACACTGGAAAGGTGTACTACCAGGCTAAACCACAAATCTGTTTTTTTTCATATTTTCATGTTTAACAAAAGACGAGAGCCCATTTGTCAAATATTTAAAGATTAACTATGGCCCTGATCCCCCAATGGGATCCCCAGGACCCATAATTGTACATATTATATCTTAAAGATAGCTAAAATGAAACTTATAGACAAGCGTTAATAAAAAACAAAACAAAACAAAACAGTGGTGGATCTTGTTTAATTACTGTAATTTCCCTTGGAATAATTCATCCTGTTTAGCTGAAGTAGCTACATGAGATATTTAAAAACTGTGACTAATGTATAGTGCTGTCACTTTAAAAGAGTATGTGTGGGAGACTTGTGGGTCCCATGAGGACATTATGTACGTTTACCTAAATAGTTTGCTACACTATTACTGTAATTGGGATATTTACTTGTTATTTTTGGCCAGATTTGAATTAGGAATTACACTGCACTAATAAAAAGATATTTCAAATAAAATAAACTTTGAGAGTGCATCAGTTTCTCTAACATTTACTTCGTTACTTTTCTCTTTCAAACAAACAGAACCCTTAAAAAAATAAATGTAGCACTTCGTATGTAATGCATTTGCAAATAAAAGTACTTCTGATTAAAAACCCCATAAGATGATTAATTATGTAAATTGTCAATTCAATTGAAAAATTTTATTTTACTTTTTAATATCTTTTGTATCCTGTGACTTATAGCATTAATAATCTACTGCTCTCTCTCTATAACAATTTGTATGGAGAAGATAAAGAGAATTCAAGGTTTTTCCACAGTCATTTAAAGGGAAGAGATTGAGAATGGTCCACAAACTGAATCCATTTTTTTTCAAAGAGGATAGAGGGAGAAAAGTAATGTGGAAGATTGATGTTATTTTATGTTGTCATAGAAGATTCACATTTATTCCTATATTTTCCAGTTTATCAAATTCTCTTTCACTTCAGCAGAATAAATAAAACTTAATAATGAATACAAAATTTGAAATTGCTTGTAGGAGTTCACATCAGATATTTTTCTCTTTTTAAAACACAACAGGATGATCATAGTTCTATAGAACAGGGGCTCTCAACCTTTTTCTTTCTGAGGGCCCCCCACCATGTTATAAAAATTCCGGGGCTGGGGGGAGGAAGGACTCAGAGCTTCATTCGCGGGGAGCCTCCGGGCTTCAGTGAGGGGAGTGTGTGTGTGTGCGGGGCGCCTCAAGGCTTCTGCCCTGTGGGTCTCCAGTGCTCTGACATCCTACCCACAGGGCGCCAGTGCTTGGGGCTTCAGCTGCAGGGTGCCAAGGCTCAGGGCTTCGGGCTTCATCTGCAGGGCACCACAGCTTGGGCTCTGAGCTTTCTGCCCTGGTCCTCAGCCAATCTTACACTGATCCTTCTTCGCAGATCCCCTGGGGTCCACAGACCCACAGTTGAGAACCGCTGCTATAGTGGAGAAGTTGCAAGAACACAATATTCTGTTTTTCATTAGCAACTGAAGATGAAGTGGTATTAGTTTTTGCAATGATTTGGTTTTCATTATGAAGGGTAAATCAATACAATTCAAAATCACCTCTACTTTGAGACTTAGGAGGTCATGACAGAACAGCAAAAATTACAACATTCAGGAAAACTGTAGAGAACTTAGGTTTTTGCTCATAACTTATACTACTAAAGATGTCCTCTTGTATCAAATAACTGCTTTAGAGATTCTAGAGGCAATGAGATACTTAACATACACCCTCCCCCCCAAAAAACTCCCCCCCAAACCTCAAGCCTTCTTTGTCAAGGTAGACCAAGATATAAAGGTCAAAGAGCAATTTCCCTGCTTATCGGACAACACACACGAGGAAGTGCACACATATATTACAGCACTGGATGGTAGGTATAGTTCAAAACCTAAGACAAAATACAACTGGGCAGCTGCACTTAAATGGAAGGAGATCTATGGTTTAAATCAGTGTTTCCCAAACTTGGGACGCCGCTTGTTCAGGGAAAGCCCCTGGTGGGCCGGGCTGGTTTGTTTACCTGCCGCATCCACAGGTTTGGCCGATCGTGGCTCCCACTGGCCGCGGTTCGCCGCTCCAGGCCAATGGGGCTGCAGGAAGCGGCGCGGGCTGGGGGACGTGCTGGCCGCCCTTCCACAGCCCCCATTGGCCTGGAGCGGCGAACCGCGGCCAGTGGGAGCCGCGATTGGCCGAACCTGCGGACGCGGCAGGTAAACAAAGGCTTTCCCTGAAGAAGCAGCGGCCCAAGTTTGAGAACCACTGGTTTAAATAGTTGTCCACTTTTAATCGCTGAAAACAAATAAACATTCTGACTATATTAATGGACCAGGGCCACAGACTTGCTGACTTAAGAAAAAAGTGCGTATTTTTCTGGCAAGGAATTTCAGCCAATTTCTTTTAATCAGAAAATTACATTCATAGATCAAGAATACTGGATCAGTATCTATTAACACATGTTGGTTATAGGACCACCACGGTACACAATAGGATTTACTGGACCTTGAAATGTAGTGTACAGTTTCTCATGGCTTTTAGTCATAAAACTGAAGAAAAGAATTACAGAAATTCAATGTAAAGCACTACATTATGTCAAGTAAAAATACACACGCATTAATCAAGTTACACCACAGTCCTGAAGTAGTCTCAGATTTTTGTTACAGCAAATGAGCATAAAAGAATCAAACAAATATACCATGGACAAATCTTAGAATTGTATTTGCATAATTAACATGAGATGTGTGTCACTTAGTTCCAAGTAATTTAATACCATCACAATATTTAAACCACAAATTCTGAATTTGTTTTTCACCAAAAGGCAAACAGAAAGATATTCTCTCCATTTCAATTCTTTGAAAAATATATTAGAAAGCATTAAAAAAAAAAATTCTAACCCTGATGGGTAAATGTAAATGGAGTGTTGCTTCAGTGCTGTCTCTGCAGCTTAAAGCTTTGCAGTGCAAAGGCAGAGTGAAATTAACAAGACTATCAGTTTCACAGCTACTGCTCAGAACTCAGCAGCAGCAAAGAACCTCCATTTTCATTCAGCTGCTGCTGACAGAAAAACTATGAGCATCAGCAAAGCCAGGCACAGGTGTCATTCACGGGGAAAGATGACCCAAAATACAGAAGTTGGAAGGGGACAGAGTAGCAGAGATCTCTTCCCCATTCCTTGCTCTTATTTTTACCATAGCCAAGAAAACTTTGAAGTACAGTTTTTATTGTATATTTTTGGCAAAAATCAATGTTTTGTTCTGTAAGAGTGATCAGCAAAAGTTTGTCAGTCATGTATGTAAATACAGTTTGTACTAATATGTGTATTGTTCCAGCATACTGGTATTGGCATAGTGCACAAAATACCTATACAACCAGTTTCAGAGTAGCAGCCGTGTTAGTCTGTATCCGCAAAAAGAACAGGAGTACTTGTGGCACCTTAGAGACTAACAAATTTATTAGAGCATAAGCTTTCGTGGGCTACAACCCACTTCTTCGGATGCAAGTACTCCTGTTCTTTATACAACCAGTAACATTCTGAAGGAACCGCATGTTAAAATACAGTCACCAAACAGAAGAGAAGCTTGAGATGTTCACCCCAATCATCTCTGTCAAAGACAACGCACAAAAATACTCCTTCAAATTATACAAAGCTGAATATTGTATTACCTTGTCAATCCACACTCAGTATAGCTTTCAGAAACAAGGTGTAAAGATGGGCAGCAAACGGATGTTTCCAAATTGTGTTGTCTCCTTCCTTATTTTTATTTTTGAGAAAGTGTTTTTGTTTAAACCCTAATACATACCCTGGTCCCTCAGCCATTCTTTCTGCAAACATGCCACCTAGAATCCCATACACTGGATTCGTCACAGAGTAAGCGGGAAAATTTTGTGGGAGTACTTTATAAAAATAGCAGCAATTCCTAAGTAAATATTACACAATTAAGATAATCTTGCACTGGCTGGATGACTTAATTAATTGGCCATTTCCATCTTAATGTCTATGGAATTGGTTTCCTCAGGAAACATTATGGAAATACATGTGACAGATTTCTTTTCTCTGCTGTATGTTGTGTGAATTTTAAACAACATTACTGTGGAATAAAGCGTTTTCTAAAGTCTATATTTTTATAAAGTATTACTTTTGGAACTGGGTGAAGACAAAGTGAACCTAAGTGTAGGTGTAGAAGAAGAAATATTCTCCAGGCAGAGAATTCTGATTCATGTCCTGCACCAATTTTTATTTAGACTCTCATGCCATATTTAGAGTATTAGGTTCTGTATCAGGATGCAGTACACTAGTGTACAGACTCAATGTACAGGTGGGAAATTATTTTCTCTCTGATTACATCACAGTATCAATATAATATCTTCACAATTTTAATGATAGCAGCATTATTGCTTGCCTTTGCTATCAGTATCTTGTAGCCTATATTGCTGCATTTGCTGTTTAATGTCATTCCTTCTCAAAACAATAATGGGAGCTATGTGCATATTGTATAAATAAAAACAGTCTATTTCCACACATTTCTCTACTAGAAAGGAGGTTAACCAGAGCTTTCCTGAACACCCACAAGATGGCCATCTGGCAGAAGACGTACATCATTTCCTCACCTTAAATTTAGATCAGAGTTTGGGCATTTTAAATTACATTGGTGGAAATAATAGAATTGAAACAGTTACATACTTTTTTGTTTTAATTAAATTACCATACAGTATATTAGATAGACACTTAGTAGTATTATGCCCATAAAAACAGCAGGACTGATGGTATTAACACAGTTTGAGAATTAAGTTCTTAAAAATTGACCTGGAATAATTTTACTAACTCAGAAACAGAATTATACATTTTCATGCATAAGCTACTTAATGACTTCTCTACAAGTTATTTTACATGAAAAATAAACACACCTCTAAGAATTGTGCCTGCTAGATTATCAAAATGTACCAATCACTCATTGTATGATTCATTTATTTTCAAATTTTAAAGAGAAAATAAGTAGTCCAAATTGTTCAAACCACAAGACTCTGCCCTTTACTAATGCCAGTAAGGGCTTGTCTACACTACAAAATTAGGTCGGATTTATAGAAGCCGGATTTATAGAAGCCGGTTTTATGCAGCCGACTGTGTGTGTCCCCACATAAAATGCTCTAAGTGCATGAAGTCGGCGGACCGCGTCCACAGTACCGAGGCTAGCGTCGACTTCCGGCGCATTGCACTATGGGTACCTATGGGTACCTATCCCACAGTTCCCGGAGTCTCCGGCGCCCATTGGAATTATGGGTTGAGATCGCAATGCCCGAATGATGCAAAGCAGTGCCGCGGGGGGTTCTGGGTACATTGCGTCACGCACCTCCCCCGCCGTCACAGCAACGGCAGACAATAGATTCGCGCCTTTTTACCTGGGTTACCTGTGCAGACAACATACCACGCCAAGCATGGAGCCCGCTCAGCTCAGCTCACCGTCACCATATGTCTTCCGGGTGCCGGCAAACGTGTGACTGCATTGCTAAACAGCAGCAGCAGATTACTGCCTTTTGGCGGTAGACGGTGCAGCATGAGTAGTAGCCTTCATCGGCGCTCGGGATGCTGGTAGCTGTGGGGCTGGCAGCCGTAGGGCTGCATTGCACCAGCCCCTTGCCTTTTGGCAGTAGATAGTTTATTACGACTGGTAACCGTCCTGTCAGTATTGTCTGCTGAGCATCCAGAAGAGGCCGAGGGCAATCTGGGTGCTCAGCAGATCTGAAAGAAGAGCTTTCCTCAGGTCTGAAAGCAAGTAAATTTAGAGGTTGCCTGAAATGCTCATAGATTATTGTAGCCTGAGCGCCTTTACCGAGCCTTCTGGCTACTGTACAGCAGCAACCCCTTGCCTTTAACCGTCCTCGTTGGACAATGATGGTTACCAGTCGTAGTATACTATTTGCTGCCAAGTATTGTCTGCTAAGCACCCAGAAAAGGCCGAGGGCGATCTGGGTGCTGGCAGACATGTGGCTGGCACACGTGGGGCTACATTGCTACACAGCAGCAACCCCTTGCCTTTAACCGTCCTCGTTGGACAATGATGGTTACCAGTCGTAGTATACTATTTGCTGCCAAGTATTGGCTGCCAAGCACCCAGAAAATGCCGAGGGCTATCAGTCATGCTGCACTGTCGTCTTAAGATGTAAAAAATAGATTTGTGTTTTATTCATTTCCTTCCCCCCTCCCTCCGTCAAATCAACGGCCCGCTAAACCCAGGCTTAGGAGTTCAATCTCTGGGGGGGGGGGCATTCTGTGTGACAGTTGTTTGTATTTCTCCCTGATGCACAGCCACCTTTCTTGATTTTAATTCCCTGTACCTGTACGCCATGTCGTCAGTCGCCCGCCCCTCCCTCCCTCCCTCCCTCCCTCCCTCCCTTCTTCCCCTGGTCTTTAGATACTAGTTTCGCGCCTTTTTTCAGACCAGACGCCATAGCTAGCACTGGGATCATGGAGCCCGCTCAGATCACCGCGGCAATTATGAGCACTATGAACACCACGCGCATTGTCCTGGAGTATATGCAGAGCCTGGACATGCCAAAGCAAAACCAGGAGGACCAGCTGAGGAGGAGGAGGCGATTGCAGCGCGGCGACGATAGTGATGAGGAAATTGACATGGACCTCTCACAAGGCACAGGCCCCAGCAATGTGGAAATCATGGTGTTACTGGGGCAGGTTCATGCCATGGAACGCCGATTCTGGGCCCGGGAAACAAGCACAGACTGGTGGGACCGCATCGTGTTGCAGGTCTGGGACGATTCCCAGTGGCTGCGAAACTTTCGCATGCGTAAGGGCACTTTCATGGAACTTTGTGACTTGCTTTCCCCTGCCCTGAAGCGCCAGAATACCAAGATGAGAGCAGCCCTCACAGTTGAGAAGCGAGTGGCGATAGCCCTGTGGAAGCTTGCAACGCCAGACAGCTACCGGTCAGTCGGGAATCAATTTGGAGTGGGCAAATCTACTGTGGGGGCTGCTGTGATCCAAGTTGCCAGGGCAATGAGAGGCCTGGTGATATCAAGGGTAGTGACTCTGGGAAACGTGCAGGACATAGTGGATGGCTTTGCTGCAATGGGATTCCCAAACTGTGGTGGGGCGATAGACGGAACCCATATCCCTATCTTGGCACCGGCGCACCAAGCCACCGAGTACATAAACTGCAAGGGGTACTTTTCAATGCTGCTGCAAGCCCTGGTGGATCACAAGGGACGTTTCACCGACATCAACGTGGGCTGGCCGGGAAGGGTACATGATGCTCGCGTCTTCAGGCACTCTCTTCTGTTTCAAAAGCTGGAGGAAGGGACTTTCTTCCCGGACCAGAAAATAACCATTGGGGATGTTGAAATGCCTATCGTGATCCTTGGGGACCCAGCCTACCCCTTAATGCCATGGCTCATGAAGCCATACACAGGCAGCCTGGACAGGAGTCAGGACCTGTTCAACTACAGGCTGAGCAAGTGCCGAATGGTGGTGGAATGTGCATTTGGGCGTTTAAAAGCGCGCTGGCGCAGCTTACTGACTCGCTGTGACCTCAGCGAAAAGAATATCCCCATTGTTATTGCTACTTGCTGTGCGCTCCACAATATCTGTGAGAGTAAGGGGGAGACATTTATGGCGGGGTGGGAGGTAGAGGCAAATCGCCTGGCCGCTGATTACGCGCAGCCAGACACCAGGTCGGTTAGAGCAGCACAGCAGGGCGCGGTGCGCATCAGAGAGGCTTTGAAAACTAGTTTTGTGACTGGGCAGGATATGGTGTGAAACTTCTGTTTGTTTCTCCTTGATGAAATCGCAGCCCCCCCCCCCACGCACCCGGTTAACTCTACTACCCTGTAAACCAAGCACCCCAACCTCCCCTCCCCTCCCCTCTTCAAGCACCACTTGCAGAGGCAATAAAGTCATTGTTACTTCACATTCATGCATTCTTTATTAATTGAGCACACAACTAGGGGGATAATTGCAAAGGTAGCCCGGGATGGGTGGGGGAGGAGGGAAGGAAAAGGACACACTGCACTTTAAAACTTTAAAACTTATTGCTGTGGAAATCATCTAGGGTGGAGTGATTGGGTGGCCGGAGGCCCCCCCACCGTGTTCTTGGGCGTCTGGGTGAGGAGGCAATGGGACTTGGGGAGGAGGGCTGGTGGTTACAGAGGGGCTGTAGCGGCGGTCTCTGCTCCTGCTGTTGGTTACAGAGGGGCTGTAGCGGCGGTCTCTGCTCCTGCTGCCTTTCCTGCAGCTCAACCATACGCAGGAGCATATCACTTTGATGCTCCAGCAGCCGGAGCATCGACTCTTGCTTTCTGAGTACAAGCTGACGCCATTTCTCCTCTTCAGCCCGCGTTTCAGCACGCAACCTCTGCTCTTCAGCCCGCGACTTCTCCTCTTCAGCCCGCCACCTCTCCTCTCGCTCATATTGGGCTTTTTTAAAATCAGTCATTGACTGCCTCCACGCATTCTGCTGTGCTCTGTCAGCGTGGGAGGCAGTCTGTAGTTCAGTGAACATTTCGTCACGTGTCCTTCGCTTCCTTCTTCGAATATTCACTAGCCTCTGTGAAGGTGAAACATTTGCAGCTGGTGGAGGAGAAGGGAGAGTTGTTTAAAAAAGATACATTTTTTAGAACAATGGGTACACTCTTTCACGTTAGATTTTGCTGTTCACATCACACAGCACATGTGCTTTCGTTACAAGGTCGCATTTTTCCTCTTACATTGAGGGACTGCCGGTTTGGTGTGAGAGATCACTCACGCAGTGCCAGGCCACAGATTTCAGCTTGCAGGCAGCCATGGTAAGACACAGTCTTTGGGCTTTTTTAACCTTGTTAACAAGTGGGGATGGTTTAAAACAGTACTGCTCTCATTAACCATACCAAGCACCCGTTGGGTTGGCCATTTAAAATGGGTTTGCAATGTAAAAGGAGGGGCTGAGGTTTAAGGTTTAACATGCAGCACAAACCCAACTAACTCCCCTCCCCCACACACCCAATTCTCTGGGTTGGACACTTCACCCCTCCCCCCCACCGCGTGGTTAACAGCGGGGAATATTTCTGTTCAGCAGAGCAGGAAGGGGCACCTCTGAATGTCCCCTTAATAAAATCGCCCCATTTCAACCAGGTGACCGTGAATGATATCACTCTCCTGAGGATAACAAAGAGCGATAAGGAATGGATGTTGTCTGCATGCCAGCAAACACCGGGACCATACGCTGCCATGCTTTGTTATGCAATGATTCCAGACTACGTGCTACTGGCCTGGCGTGGTAAAGTGTCCTACCATGGCGGACGGGATAAGGCAGCCCTCCCCAGAAACCTTTTGCAAAGGCTTTGGGAGTACATGAAGGAGAGCTTTCTGGAGATGTCCCTGGAGGATTTCCGCTCCATCCCCATACACGTTAACAGACTTTTCCAGTAGCTGTACTGGCCGCGATTGCCAGGGCAAATTAATCATTAATCATTAAACACGCTTGTTTTTAAACCATGTGTAATATTTACAAAGGTACACTCACCAGAGGTCCCCTGTGTGCCCACAGGGTCTTGGGTGAGTTCGGGGGTTACTGGTTCCAGGTCCAGGGTGACAAACATATCCTGGCTGTTGGGGAAACTGGTTTCTCCGCTTCCTTGCTGCTGTGAGCTATCTATGATGTTCTCTCCATCCTCATCTTCCTCGTCCGCCGAACCCGATTCCCTGTCTCCAGAGAGGGACTGATAGCACACGCTTGGGCTACTGGTGGCTGCACCCCGTAGAATGGCATGCAGCTCCTCGTAGTAGCGGCATGTTTGCGGCTCAGCCCCGGACCTTCCGTTTGCGTCTCTGGCTTTGTGGTAGGCTTGCCTTAGCTCCTTAATTTTCACGCGGCACTGCTGTGCGTCCCTGTTATGGCCTCTGTCCTTCATGGCCTTGGAGATCTTTTCTAATGTTTTGCCATTTCTTTTACTGTTTCGGAGTTCGGCCAGCACTGCTTCATCTCCCCAGATGGCGATCAGATCCCGTACCTCCCGTTCGGTCCAGGCTGGAGCTCTTTTGCGATCCTGAGACTGGGACTGGGACTCCATCACGGTTACCTGTGCTGATGAGCTCTGCATGGTCACCTGTGCTCTCCATGCTGAGCAAACAGGAAATGAAATTCAAACGTTCGCGGGGCTTTTCCTGTCTACCTGGCCAGTGCATCTGAGATGAGAGTGCTGTCCAGAGCGGTCACAATGAAGCACTGTGGGATAGCTCCCGGAGGCCACTAATGTCGAATTCCGTCCTCACTACCCAATTCCGACCCCCATAAGGCCGATTTTATCGCTAATCCCCTCGTCGAGGTGGTGTAAAGAAACCGGTTTAAAGGGCCCTTTAAGTCGAAAGAAAGGGCTTCGTCGTGTAAACGTGTCCAGGCTTAAGTCAACTTAACGCAGCTAAAGTCGACCTAAACTCGTAGTGTAGACCAGGCCTAAGGCACATAGGCAATTTTCACCTCTCTTTTACTAGGTTTTAGACTTACTGTTTGGCAATTTAGCTGAAACAAGAGATTTAGAACAGACATGCCAAACCTGTGGAAAAAATGCAGAAATTGGGCTTGTTTTTGGCTTAATTGGCTTGTGAGTTGCTTGTTGGCTAGTTTTTGGCTTGTAGCTTGTTGCCTTTTTTGGGGGGGGGGGGAGATAGGCTCCTGGCAAGCAGGGGCAAGAAAATCAGGGGTGCACAGCGGGCCCACCACAGTCCCAGAGTGCATGCTGGGGGGATCTAGTCACATAGTGTTGGGGTTCTTAGGGATTGGCTTGTTTTGAAATGGGATTACCTTGATTTTTGACTTATTGTGAAAGTCGGGGTGCTTATTTACCACATGAAAGTTGGTAACTGTGATTTAGAACAACTATCAAAATACTATTGGCTATTCTAAAAAAGAGTGTATAATCATTACAAGAAATCCCACCTGTATGTCATAGGTAAACACTTTTGGTCCATATCAAAGTGTATTGTAAATACTTCTGACATTTGCTCTCCCAGGAACAAGAATTATACCAGGAGCTGTTTCTCGTCGTATGGATAAGATTTTAATATAGAGATTATGAGTGAGATTCTCATGGTTGCTCCAGCCTCTGGGTAAGAAGCAGTTGTAAAGTGGCTCTAAAAGCCCTAATGTGCCTGGGAGAGAATTGTAGTGGGTGTGGCAGGGGGTGGGAGGGATGGTAAGGGGTGGAACCACTGTTATTCCAAAGCAGCTGGGAACTGGCCCAGAACTGCTCAAGCCCCTGGAGCATCCCAGAAATGAAAATCCTTAGTTCCTTAGTGTTCCCTTCCCCACCAATCCTTGGGCTGCTCAGCACAGAGTAGGGTGACCAGATGTCCCGATTTTATAGGGACAGTCCCGATTTGTGGGTCTTTTTCTTATATAGGCTCCTATTACCCCCCCACCTCCTGTCCCGATTTTTCACACTTGCTGTCTGGTCACCCTAGCACAGAGTCTCACTTTGTGTCAAGGACATCTTCTCTTCTGTTCACAGTTGCACACATATGCCTGTGGCTACTACACAGAAAAGAAATATTAAGACAGTAATGAGTGTATTTTCAGCTATATTTTAATGTCATTTAGTAGCTGGAAATAAGAAGGAGCAGCTAGCACTGTGTTACCAGCCAAGTCTCAGCAGATCAGAACCAGGGGCTCCATGGAGGACAGTTTAAGAATCTCTGCATTACGCAATTGTAGGATTTTTAAGTTTCAGTTTCTGAGGCTAGAACTTTGAACTATGCAAGCATCTGTTCCTTAAGGAACTCGAATAGTAAATTACTCTAAAATGGATGGAACATATGGATTAACAGTATTTGTGGTAGATTCAGACCAACCGTGACCTTAGGACTGTGTTACTTTGCATTATCTGCATCCACAAGACTAGTAGGGATACACATTAAGAAACAAACAAACAAAAAAAGGATTTCAGTGCTAAAATAATGTAAAATTTAGAGAGAGATTTGGCAGTTAGGTCTAAAAGTTGAGTGGTAGTAGTTGTGATGAAATGCACCTCTGTATTTAAACCCTACAAACTAATCCAGTGCTTTAAACTGTGTGGGTGACTCCATTTAGGGTAAAAAACTGTATACCGATCCCCTTAGAGAGGCAACAAACCTAATATATCTGGACTATCCAGGAGTGGGCTGGACAATGCAGAAACACATTTTTTGGGGGAAACCTGGAACTGGGAGTGTGTTAGGATCACCCTGCAAGTAGTAAGCAAGGCTGCTGGAAGCCAAAGCGTGGCTGGTGTTTGCTGACATGATGCTGGGATCAGAGTTACTGGACCAGAGCTATAGCTATAGACAGACACACAGGGTGTGGCCTGAATGCTGTTTGTCTGTTTGTGAGGAGCCGAGGTTGGGAGGTACAGCAGCAAAGCATTGTGAGTCACGCCAAGTTGCAGGGCAGGTGGTGTAACAGCCTCTCACTGGTCTGGATTGTACCCCAGAATATCAGAGTGGCTTAGTCTAAACAGGATTTATACACAGCTTGCTATTCTACATGAGATTTACCCTTTAAGCACTGGTGTAACAGTTTCAAGTGAATCTCGAATGTGTTGGCTGGGAACAGTCAAAGAAAGGTTAGTTTGTTGTTTTCTGCTTGCTTATTTCGGGCAAGGGAAATAGAAACAGTAAAGCATACATATGAGTGCCAACAAAGCAGCTATGCAGCTAGAACTGACCAGGTTGGAGCAAGAACAGAAAGACAAAGATTGTGAACACCAAAAGTGGTAAGCAGAGATGAGAGCCAAGGAGAGGGAGCCAGAAAGACAACAGCAGGAAGACACACCAGTGAGTCATGGAGCTGAAAGACAAAGAAGCCCTAAGAAAGGAAAAGGAGAGACAGTATATTCTGGACACGAAGGCAAGGACAAATCCCAGAGTTTCCAGTCGCTCCCTTCATACAAGGAACACTCAATTGTGACAAGTTGTGGCCTGCATACAAGGAAACAAACTGTATTGAAGAATACTTTACCACTTTTGAAAGGCTATGTGAGATTCAAAAGGTTCCAGAGGACAAGAAATTCCCCACACTGATCGCAAAACTCTCTGGTAAAGCTTTAAATGGATTTAATAAAATGCCAATTGAAGAGGCTTTGAAATATCCTGAATTTTAAAGTGCTGTTTTGCAAAGGTTTCAAATTACCCCTGAAGTGTATAGGCTGAAACGTAGAAATCACAGGAAAAGTGTTGGCATGCGTCACAGTATGTCTACAAAATGTGTGACAATGGAAAAAAATGGGCAAAGGGAAGGGGGTTAAGAACTATGACTGATTACTTGATCTTTTTGCTCAAGAACATTTCCTAAGTATATGTTCTGATGAGGTCAGAGATGCATTATGGGATAAATCTTTAAATTCTGTACAGAAAATGGCCATCCTGCCTGATTCCTTTGTGCAAGCCTGAATATCTAATGAGTGCAAGACACAGAAGAAGGGGCACAAACCCACTGTAAAGGGGGGATCCCATTTTACCCCCAGGAAGGATGGTGCTGGGAGCCCAGGCACATATCTCCCCAGAATTCCACTCCTAGAAATCTCTATCACAGACCTCCTGTGCAAAAAAAGGGTCCAAGAAGGTGTGATCCTGTCTAAAGGGGAAGATGACCGTCTACTCTTTCACGGTCACCACTTTTACAAAATTGTGATAAATCTTGTATAAAGTATGCCTTGTGAGGTACTGGAAAAGTTGTAACCTGCTGAGTATTATTATCTGGTTATAATGTGTATATCGACATTGTGTGTGGAATTATGAAATTTTGCTATATGTTTGTAATTCAAACATATTGTGAGTCTGAGAAACGCCCACAGGTTAGCTCTTCAAGGATAACAAAGGAACTGTAAACAAGAGTCCCTGCATGTCATGTCCAAAGATACCTCAAATGTCACGTATGCAGAATGTGCAAGCAAAAATTTGCAATTCATATGAAGAACTGGTGGCAAAGCACGTAAACCATGGGACTGCTTGCCCCCATGACACAGCAAGGATTTTTCCAGCAAAAAGGATCATGATATAAAGAGGGAGAACAAAGGCCCTGGCCACCTCTTCCCTACCCCATCTCTGGACTGATGAATTCTGATGGGAAATTTTGAACAAAAGGACGGAGGTTACCAAAAACTATTTGGGCAACCCAGAGAGACTTTTAGAAAACTAGCACATTTAACATCCCTGCTATCATTTTGGACTATCTACTTTGATCCAACTGTAATGTATTTTATTTGCTTTAACCTTTTAGTAACTCATCTCTTTTTCTTAGTTAATAAATCTTTAGTGAGTTTTCTAAAGGACTGACTACAGCATTGTCTTTAGTTTAAGGTCCTGAGAACCTGAGTAAGTGACTGGCCCCCTCGGGCTGGAAGAACCTAATGTGTGGTGATTTTTGGTTTTAATAACCTGTCATCACAGAAGTCCAGTTTGTCTGGGTGGTAAAGATAGGCCGGAGTGTCTAAGGGGATTGTCGGTGGCTCCATGTTAAGCTGGTATAGCGATCCAGGAGCACACATTTGTTGCTTGTGGTATATATAGAATATACCACCAGAGTGGGGGAGTCTGCCCAGTTTTTTGATAGTCTGACCTGAGATTGGCCCTCTCCGCTATACCAGGCATGGCGACAGAAGGTGCTTCTAGTGTAACTTCACTGAGCACCTAAGAAATCATTGCCCTCCGCTAAAAAGAAAGTAAACCCACGTCTCATCCAGCCCAGAATGAAGCAACTATCCTTAACACACAACCCCAAAAGGTACTTGCAGGGGCTCTATTGAATTTTGTGAGGTCTGACCCTGGGGAGTAGATATGGAATTTATTAAAGTCACCAAGGTTAATTGCAAAGAACATATAGGGTGGAGAGACTGGTGCTCACATCTCTCTGGTCAGGGAAAGCGTGCTCCAGAAGACTGATCTGTTATCTGATCAGGAGTTAGAGCTTCTGGCACTGGGGAAACAAAATTCCTTGCGCCTTGGGCTAAGGTTCATTCAGAATGGGAAGGCTTACAGGGTGACTTGACATTCTGAATAGTATCCCTAAGGAAATGCTCATGGGGAATGATATTTTGCATATGGCTAAGGCTGTTAATGTTTTAACCCATAGTAAAAGGGAATAGTGTGCTGGGATTCCAGAGGAAAATGGTAAAGACCGTAAAACTGTTAAGAGAGGAGGGGAAGGTCCTGCCACAATCTCTGCAGCAGGAGAAATCACTGTGTTTTCCAGGTGTGGGAGAGCCCAAGGTCAGCTTCTCTGTGGTAGACGAAAGAAGCATGTCCTCAGTGCTGGGGGGGAGGGGGAATTAATCCCTGTTACTGAAGTTGTCAGCTGCCAATGTTTTGCAGACCTCACTCTAGAGTGCAGAAGGGGATATGTCTTAAAGGGAGCCCAAAAGAAGGGAAAGGGGGAAAGGTTTTTTGAAGAGAAAGGGAGATTGTACAGGGAAGCTCCCATGGGAAATGATAAGAGCCCTGGAAAATCCTACAAGCAGCTCGTTGTGCCTGCCCAGCACGTGGGGAATTAGCAATGCGCACTGTGGGACCAATGGCATGTCCTACTCAAAGGGGGAAGAAACATATCCTGGTGGAAGTGGATTTTGCCACCAGATATCCTGAAGCAGTTGCTCTAACCCACACAGAAGCTGGTTCTGGGGCAACAGCCCTTTTCACTGTTTTTAGCAGAGTGGGTTTCCCTAAAGAGATTTTATCTGACTGTAGGTCAAATCTCATGTTTCAGCTATTCAGTGAGTTCTGGAAGTTGGGTGGAAAGAAACAACTAAAAGCTGCCCCATATCACCCAGAGACAAATGGTCTGGTGCAAAGGTTCAATGAAACGCTAAAATCTATGCTGGAAATGTATGAAAATAAGAGAGTAAGACTGGGATGAAATATTACCATATTTGCTATTAGCTTATAGGGAGGTGCCCCAAGAGTCAATCAGCTTCTCCCCATCTCATCTTCTATCTGGAAGGAAAGTGAGGGACCCCTAGATTTCATCAGAGACTCACAGGAAAGGGACACTAAGGCAGTGGGAGAGCCAGTAACTGAATACCTACGAGGAGTCTGGTGGCACCTTAAAGACTAACAGATTTATTTGGTCATAAGCTTTCATGGGTAAAAAAACCCCCATTTCTTCAGTTGCATGGAGTGAAAATTACAGATACAGGAATAAATATACTGGCACATGAAGAGAAGGGAGTTACCTTACAAGTGGAGAATCAGTGCTGACAAGGCCAATTCAGTCAGGGTGAATGTGGTCCACTCCCTTGGTACTGACACCTCCTCATCAATTATTGGGAGTGGACCACATCCACCCTGACTGAACATACTTGTAAACACTCTTTTGAAATAGGTGACTTGGTGTTAGTGTTAAGCTCTGGGGGAAAAAAATACAAAATGCAAAATTCTTGGGAATGACCTTTTGAGGCGATAGAATCGGTGAATGAAGATACATATGTTTAAAAGCCTCATAGTAATGCTATCTCACAACTGGTACATGTAAACAGACATAAAGCTTATCCTATGCCTAGAATCAATGATATGATGGATATCTTAAGCAAAGCTAAATATCTCAGTTCTTTTAATTTAGTTAAGAGGTACTGGCAGATACCTTTAGATGATGATGCACAGAAAAAAATCTGTTTTTGTTACTAATATGGGATTATATGAATTCAAAGTGTTACCATTTGGGTTAGTTAATGCAGGAGCCACTTTTCAGAGGCTGGTCCACCAAGTGTAAAAAAGGTTTACAGGACTTTGTGAGGGTCTATGTCAATGAGATACAAGTGTTCAGCAACACACTTGGGAATTGCATTGTAAAAGCTCGAAGAGGCAGGCCTGACTACAAAAGCCTCCATAAAATTGGAGTAGCCAAAATTCCTTATTTGGGACACTGTGTAGGGGGCTATGGAAATTGTGCATACAAAGGGAAAAGAAAACATGGTGGCAGATGCCCTGTACAGGAAAGAGGGCTCTGACCCTCTGCCCCCAAGTCAGCCAACTTTACAAGGGGGGAGGTGTGATGGAGTGCACCCCTATATTCTCACCCTATACACTTTGTACAAAATATGCCTTCTGAGGCACCATCTGAAAACTAATAACTCTCTGGTCAATAATATCATGATGAAATGTGTGTAGCAACATTCTATGTAAAGTTATGAATGCCACATCAATGATAATTGTAGCATATGTTCAAATCCACATAGCCCTGATTAGGCAGAACCGAGCAAGCAGGTCTTAAACAAAGGAATGTGTGTTTACCTCAATTTACATATAAGTTGTAAATAGGGTCCTCAGGCAGAAAGAGGGGGGAGAAAGGAGTCAAGGAAAATCTGCATTTCTGCAAACAGAGGTGAGAAGAAACAGCATGCAACCTCTTTCACCCTCAGACACCATGTCTCCTTTATTGTTTGAATAAACTTTGATGAGGGGTAAGCTTCAGGAAAATGCATCTCAAAGAGGGACTGGACTATAAAGGTGAGGGGTAAAAACATCACAAGGGCTCTCCCTATCCATCTCTCTCTTTTCCACCTAAAGATAAAAGAAACAGCCTATGGATTTTGGGAGAAGATCCTGACTTGAAACTTGGTCCGCAACGTTACTGGGAACCTGGGGTAAGAATTTCACCTTGACCCAAGTCTCGTTTGTTAAGTTTAGAAAGCGTTTTATCTTTATTTCTCTTGTAACCATTTTTGACTTTAATGCCTTATACTTGTACTCATTTAAAATCTCTCTCTTTGTAGTTAATTAAGCTTGTTTTATTTTTTAATCATAACTAATCCAGTGTTTTGAACTGCGTGGGTAACTCCATTTAGGGTAGCAAACTGCTGTACATTGATTCTCTTAGAGGGGTAACAAACCTAATATATCTGGACTGCTCAGGAGAGGGCTGGACAGTGCAGAAACACACATTTTTGAGGGGGAAACACATTGGGAGTGTGTTAGGGTCACCCTGAAAATAGTAACCAAGGCTGCTGGAAGCCAAAGTCTGGCCATTGTATGCTGACAGGCTGCTGGGGTCAGAGTTGCTGGCCCAATGCTGTGGCTATACACAGACATTCAGGGTGTGAATGCTCTTAGACTGTTTGTTGAAAGTTACAGCAACAAAGCATTGTGAGGCACCCCAGGTTGCAGGGCAGGTACTAACAGCCCCTTACTGGTCTGGGTTGCACCCCAGAATGTCATAGTTGCGAAGAAGGAAAACAAGCCAAATGGGGGTTAAAAACATACTGTAAATGAATGACTAATTGAACAATAATGATAATACTTAATACTTGAAACACTTTATATCTTCAAAGTATTTTTCCAAACATTAATTAAATAGCCCTCACATCACCAGTTCTATTAATTTCAGATACAGAGATTATAACATAGGGCCACCTCACTCCCCACTCCAAATGGAAATCAGTACAAGAGAACCAGGGGAAAGGAAAACTCCAGGAGCTTCAAGTCATTGATTTCCCCCCACATCACTCCTTTGGGAGCGAGAGCAAAAATTAATCCCTATTACCATGTAAAGAGCAAGGAGGATCAGCCCCCATAACCTGGGCTATCTGCATGGATGACAAGAGCTTTTACACTGGGTCCTATGGCCACCATACCATCAATGGATCCATGCTGCAAGGGCCGGCTACTACCCTGACCCACATCCATCAAAGGTATGCAAGTCCATGTCGGTTCTACAGCTGCGAGGGAAATCTCTTCAGAAAAAACATTGTACAACTTAAGGGCATACTTTCTTATTAGCCAATTCCTGCTTGGTGCCCAGCAGTGGAGGGACTGGAGTAGAGAAGTGTATTTAGCACATCTACCCTGACACTGCATAGATACTGCAGTAATGGCTAAAACCCCCTTTCTTCACAGAAACAAGGAGATACATATACAGATCTAGTGGGATTGATCTCACACTGGTAGGACTAGGGTTACCATATGTCCGTATTTTCCCGACATGTCAGGCTTTTTAGTTGTTAATCGCCGTCCGGGAGGATTTTTAAAATATATAAAAACGTCTGGAAAATACGGATGTATGATAACCCTACCCACTGCCCCTCTCTCCTCTTGGGGCCCCCATGGAGTGTCCTCTTTTTTCAATGTTCAAATATGGTAACCGTAGGTAGGACTCAACAGATAACATGGTCTGAACCCTACTATGTTAACAAATGTGATGCCCCCTCCCCAGAAATTCTATAGTATAAAACTGCCCATGTTCAAAGATCAAGTCAATATCAAAGCCAGGATTAGACCTGTGGATGGCCCTGGTTCCTAGTCCAATACACTACTCTTCTCCAGAAGCAGCTGTTGGTTTTGTGGACTACTGGAATAGTCTCCTGGAGTAAGAAACTGTATGCATCTAAATTAAATATGTACCTACTGGAAATACTAAGACTGTATCGCTAGCCAATATGTATTTATAGTTGAAGAAACAGCAAGGAGATGACACATGAACTACCCCCCCGCCCCGCCCCATGATATTTAAAGGGAATGTACTGTATTACACAATAATAATGAACTAAATATGAAATTGTAGTGGCTAAGTAGTACAATATTAAGAACATAACCTTGCAGAGATACTCATTGGTAAACAAGAAATTGGGGAAAAACAGATGGTAGAGAAAAACAGGGGTTAGGGCAAATTCCAGAAAGAATGAAAACCAAGAAAAACAAAAGTTAACTCCTAAGGCTTTGTCTTCACTACCCGCCGATCCGGCGGGTAGCAATCGGTTTTTCGGGGATCGACTTACCGCGTCTAGTGAAGATGCGGTAAAATCGATCCCTGATCGCTCTGCCGTCGACTCCGGAAATCCACCTCGGCAGGAGGCGGCAGCGGAGTCGGCGGCAGCGTGGCAGCGGTCGACTTTCCCGCGTCCTCACCGCTAGGTAAGCCGACCTAAAATACGCAACTTCAGCTACGGTATTCACGTAGCTGAAGTTGTGTATCTTAGGTCGGAACCCCGCTGCAGTGTAGACCTAGCCTCAGACAGGGCTTAGGAGCCTATGGTGATAGGTTTTAAACCCTGAGACAGGGCTTAGCTACTACAAGACAAGCACTATATATAAACTCCCTGAGGTTCTGTGGAACAAAGTAGGTGAGCAGCAGCCTCAAAGAGACAGACTTCTGTAACTTGTATAGAATGTTTTTAGTTGGGGGTGGGAGGGTAAAGTTAATATGACTCTTTGGGCGAAGGAGCAGGAGCAATTTTTTCAAAGTGGGAGTGGTATTGGTGCAACTGTCATTGGGAAACCAGAAAGAGTTTTGGCAGCTGGTACAGAGGTAGTCTTGGAGATCCTGTCAGTGGGAGGCAAAGGAGGGTTTGGGTCCCTAATCTGATCATTTGAAATAGTAGGGGAATCATGACAGCCCATCAATTGAGTTCATAAAGGTCTGTGTGGCGGTGGGAAGGGGGAGGTTATTCACAGAACAGGACCAGCAAAGCCCACAGGCACTGTGTAGTTGCACATTCAGTACATGGTTTCTGAGGATAGTCCCTCCCTGAGAAACAGTTAAATTGAGCTTAGCCAAGAAACCAAAACACTGAAAGGGCCCTATCTAAAAGTGAGATATAAGAATTGCTATTTAATAAGATACAAGTTGTACATGCACATATAACAAGACTAAGTATATGCATAATTGTTAGTCCAATTTTCATTTGGAACCCATTTCAAAATGTAGTATGGATGAGACAATGATGGATGAATTAAATGATTGCTTCCTGAAACTTGTCAAGGATCAACCTGTCTAGATCAGTTTCCAAACACTGAAGAGAGCAGAATAAATAAACCAGAAATAGGACAATACTGTCAAGAGGCCACAATATGATTAAATGTGATGTGGAAATCAAATTTAATTACTATCAGAAGAAAACTGTGCAATTTTAGATAACTGTAGATGTGAAAGGATATTACACAAAATGGTTTTAGACAAATATCAGGTACTCCAGTCATAGGGGGAAAAAGGTCTGACTAAATGTAGACGGTAATTACAATATATTCTTCAGAAGTCAGATGCAGCTTTAATGAACTCCACATCGTTAAACAGGTCAGTAAGAAACTGAGGGGGAAAATAGAATATGCTATACTTACAAGAAAATAAGTAGTAAAGAACACTGGGAAGAATACAGGGAGATGCTAAAACAGATAAAGAGGAGTATTAGAAATGCAAAAACTTTGAAATATACATAGTTACAGATGCTAAAACACAATTTTTTTCCTATGAAACAAAATAAGAGATAAGTGACAGAAGATTGAGACAGAAAATAAGATTGAAATGGAATACAAAAGTTACATATGTGGATTAAAAAAATAAAGAAAAAATGACATGCCGTAAGAAACCAAAAGGGATATACACTGAATAAAAAATATACTGTGTGTGTGTGTATACACACACACACACACACACACACAAGCTACAATGCTGCAATATGGCAAAATTGCTTATTTATAGTACGACTAGAAGCACACAAACATGATATCCTGCATGGAAAAAACTTGTCCATCTTTGGTTATAAGTAAAATAATTCAAGCTGCTGACAAGCAAGCTTGAAGGGTATCTTCTGTAATATAATTCTGATTAGCACAGATATAATTTCAGACAGAGTGGAGAAAGTACCCTACAAACTGCAGTTTATTTGTTTTCAAGACTGCTTTCATAAAGTCATGTATAATAGAGCTCTATTAATATTAAGACCTACTGGGGCAGAAAAGCAGTCAAGAGCAATATCCAAGACAGCCATCTTGGCTGGAGTGGAGAATTTTCATCCTTTTCCAACAGTTCATTTGCTATTTGTTGTTTATTTTCCTCAGTATTTGTGTAATTTTATACCATTACATATGTGTATTAAATCAGAGTTTTCTATAATAAGAACATAAAAATGGCCATACTGGGTCAGACCAAAGGTCCATCCAGCCCAGTATCCTGTCTGCCGACAGTGGCCAATGGCAGATGCCCCAGAGGGAATGAACAGAACAGGTAATGATCAAGTGATCTCTCTCCTGCCATCCATCTCCACCCTCTGACAAACAGAGTCTAGTGACACCATTCCTTACCCATCCTGGCTAATAGCCATTAAAGAACTTAACCTCCATGAATTTATCCAGTTCTCTTTGAAACTCTGTTATAGTCCTAGCCTTCACAACCTCCTCAGGCAAGCAGTTCCACAGGTTGACTGTGCGCTGTGTGAAGAAGAACTTCCTTTTATTTGTTTTAAACCCACTGCTCATTAATTTCATTTGGTGGCTCCTAGTTCTTATATTATGGGAACAAGTAAATAACTTTTCCTTATTCACTTTCTCCACGCCACTCATGAATTTATATTAAATATTCCACACTTATCTCTGATATAGTTCAGTTTTTGTTTTTAAATGTCTTCAATCGAAAAACTGCCCCTATTTTGCTCAGCATAGAAATCTGAAATTATATGGCTAGAATATTAATTTGAATAAAATATGAAATATATTTGATAATGTAAAGTTTTAATAAATTAAACACACATCATTGAGCCTACTGCTCATGCTGGTAAACCTGATTACAAGTAACATACAACTTTTGACAAAGAGGACAGATTTTGCAAAAGAGCCTGAGTACTTTAGAAAGTGCCTGACTTCAGTATGCAATAGCCCATAAAACACATGCAGGCTGGGGATTGTGCATACACACAACTGGATTTTGCAGGGACCTCTGCAAAATAAGACCTGAATCCATTCCTTTTCCCCTCTGAGCTGTTTTTGTATTCCTACATTCATGGTTCTACACATACAAATCAATAGCATTTGGTGGATTCCCCTTCATGAGCACCACTAGAGCAAGACACTAGGGTAAAAGTGGGACTATCCAACCAGAAATGACAAGTCTAATACTTTGGTCTGTTGACTTCACTTGGTTGAGCCAACCTGCTTCCCTACCTTTTGTTCCAGAAGCCTCGATCCCAACCAATTACACTTGGAGCAAATGTTAACACAGTGTACAGACCAGCCCACACATTAGAAACATGACTAAGTTGGGTGGTAGGCCTGAATTTTCATAGTGCTGCTCTGGGTCACAGGCATCAGACTTGTAGATTCATAGCTGCATGTGAAGCCTTGAAAGCCACTGGTTTAGTCCTGCTGTTCTACAGTATTACTTCACCTACTAAAAAGTCAAATTCAGCCCTCTAAATTTCCCTGCTTTTATTGATTTTAATTAACTTAAGGAACTCACTGAACATAAAGTCTAAAAAACCATAATTAATATATGGTAATATAAAATTAATCTAAGCATTACCATCATTTAGTTTTTTAAAAACACAGGAAAGCTGAAGATAACTACATACAAAATTCCAGGTTGAGAAAGGTAAAGGCAATGAGGACAGATAACACTGCTCTACAGCCAAAATGCTTCTGAAATAAATGTAGTCAAACTTTACTAATTCTGGGTCACTGAGAACGAAAATGATGCTTAAAATTGTTGATTGGCTCTAGTTTTCAAGATATGCTATTGGGTCAGTATATACGACCCTTGACTTGGGAATGGCGGAGGATAAGTGAGTTATAAAGGGAAGGGATCTCAATTTAAACCAGAAATGACTAAAATACATCTTTGACTGGATCTATGAATAAATCTATGACTGGGTTTGGACAGTACTTGCTTTTTAGGCAAAACAATGAATGATGCAATCTGAAGCTGGTATTGCGTCATACATGATATGAATTGCATCATGTTATTCCTAGAAGTCATGGATGATGCAATCATAACGAAGCTTACATCACTCTGCTGAACAAATTGCCCTATATCAGAAATCATACAGTGTCGTGCTCTCTTATTTGTCAGTGTTTGATTTTGCAAAGGGACACATTTCTGTTTAGCCAAAGTGAGCAGAGATGCCTCGTACTTGTGTGAACAGTGCAGATAACTTCTGCTATGTTTGTGGTGAAGTGACTTTTGCATCACAAAAGCGCAGTATAACCACTATGGTTAAGAAAGCCTATCACCTTTATTTTGGCTGCAAAATTGGAGATCAGGACAAGAGGTGGGCCCCACACATATGCTGCAACACTTGTGCAACAAATCTTCGCCAGTGGTTGAACAGGAAAAGGAAATCTATGCCTTTTGCAGTGCCAATGATTTGGAGAGAGCCAACAGATCATACCAGCAATTGTTACTTCTGCATGGTGCCTCCAGTTGGGAAAGGTGTGTCAAAGAAGAAAAAGTGGACTGTGCATTATCCAAACATTCCATCAGCTATACGCCCAGTACCCCACGGAGAAGGACTGCCGGTTCCTGATGCACCAGAATCATTCTCACTTGAGTCAGACGAGGAAGAGGAAGAGGATGAAACTTCTGGTCCTGAACCATCAATGTCACAGGACCCACATTTTCTCCCATCCTCCTCCTCTGAACCACACCTCATAACACAAGGTGAACTGAATGACCTTGTCAGGGATTTGGAACTACCCAAGAGTAAGGCAGAGCTGTTGGGCTCCAGACTACAGCAGTGGAATCTCCTGGCAGGTGATGTTAGGGTTTCCATGTTCCGTGACTGTCAAAAGGATCTTGTCCCATTCTTCTTCATGGAAGGTGATCTTGTAGCCTGCAACAACATCGATGGTGTGATGGCAGCCCTCAACATCGTTCACGATCCAGATGAGTGGAGACTGTTCATTGATTCATCGAAGACGAGTCTTAAAGCTGTTTTACTGCATAATGGCAATGTTTTGCCAGCAATTCCAGTTGGTCATGCAGTCCATATGAAGGAAACCTATGACATCATGAAACAACTTTTGAGGTGCATAAACTATGACCAACATCAGTGGTAGCTTTGTGGCGATTTGAAGGTTGTTGCTCTCTTGCTTGGTCTGCAGACTGGATACACAAAGTACTGCTGTTTTCTCTGCAAATGGGATAGTCGTGCAAGAGATTCCCACTACATCAAGAAAGATTGGCCACTGCGACAGTCATTGGAGCCTGGGAGGAAAAGTGTTCAGCATCCACCACTTGTTGAATCAAGGAAGATTTTGTTACCACCCTTACACATCAAGCTGGGTCTGATGAAGAACTTTGTCAAGGCCATTGACAAAACACAAGCAGCTTTCAAGTACCTCCGTGGAAAATTTCCAAGGTTAAGTGAAGTTAAGATAAAGGAAGGTGTCTTTGTTGGTCCTCAGATTCGTGAACTTCTTCGAGATGATGCATTTGACCATGCACTGCGTGGCAAGGAAAAGACGGCATGGAAAGCCTTCCAGTTAGTGGCAATAAATTTTCTCGGAAACAACAAGGCAGACAACCACAGGTTGTTGGTGGAAAACCTCCTCAAGGCATACAAAAGCCTTGGTTGCAACATGTCACTAAAGATACATTTTTTGCACTCTCATCTAGATTTTTTCCCACCGAACTGTGGAGCAGTGAGCGACGAGCACGGCGAGCGATTTCACCAGGACATTGCAACAATGGAGAAACGCTATCAGGGCAAATGGAGCCCATCAATGCTTGCAGACTATTGCTGGACAGTGACAAGAGATGCTCCATTTAATGAATACAAGAGACAAGCCAAGAAGCGCCGAGTAGACACTGAATAGGACTAAACTATGTACAGAATAGTTTTTTGCCTTTTGTTTCATAATACATTTTATTTATATAACCCTTTTGCTGATTTTTAAAGTGTTACATAAACAGGACAGGTGAAATATTATCATGTAAAGCAACCATAAACACATGAAAAGACCTAGGTTTACAATTTATGATTAAAACTCTACTATCTACACAATATACATAGACATAAAATGTAAAAACTTAAATATCTTAGAAACAGTAGCCAATCAGTTGTTTTAATTGTCATATTTGAATTCAGCACATCAAAATACATAATAAATAGCACATTTTATCTCTGAAGCAGACGACTTCTGAAAAATTGTAGACCAGTGTAACCCTTCAGTTTATATTATTAAAAAATGCACATTTAATGAGGGACTTTATGGAGTATGAAAATCTCACATTATGGACACTGTCAACTCAATTTACTATTTGTAGCCTACTGATGACAGCATAAAAAATTCAAAGCAGCTACCACACAGCAATTTTTTTCATTTAGAGAATCTCAGATATTCTCAATGGGGGAATGTGTGCGTGTTGTTTTTTTTAAGAATGAACACAGCGAAGTATGTAGAGTAACTAGAGATGTAGTAATGCTACACAGTAGCATAATTACCATTTCAAAAATACTGTATGGTTCAATGACATTTACAAGATTAGTAACATTCACTTTTATTGAAAGTTTGATTCTACAGAGCTTTACCAAACTCGGCATCACAGCTTTCCGATTCACATTCAGGGAATGTTCCTGTGTCTACAAAATCACCAAACAATTCTGCAGCAAAGACTTCTCTTGCTATTTTCTGTAAACTGAACATAAAGAGAGACTTTCCACATAAAATACACTCTTTGTGCATGTAATTACATAGAAGTTCTTGTGAATACATAAAATGTCTATTGCGGCTCAACTGCACAACGTACAAAGACAAATTTCACTATATGACTGAATAACTCACAAAAAACACTGCATTATCAAACTTACTTTCCCACAGCTCAGTTAAACTCTATTGAAAACATATGAACTGCTTTGAAATCACAATGTATTGTTTTAAATCATTACAATCAACAAAACATAGTTGTTGAATTTCCCTCTCTCGCTCTCCAATTCATATGACATTTAATTTGTTTGATATAGAAATCTTTTTTTCCTAGTTAAGAGATTGCTTTGCCATGAGCCCCGAGCAAGGAGCAGCAAACTGCTATTTGGGCCCTGGAGCAGACCAGCACAGATTGTGACTCAGAGCTGCAATCTGTTTTCTGAGTTTCCCCTCACAGCAAGGGGGAAGTACCCTTCACCAGTTCTACACCCAAGGCAGCGTACTTCCATCAGCATGCTGGCATTGTTATACTAGCCGGCATGTTTGTGGATTCAGACAAGGTTCCTTCCATTCTCCACAGTCCTGCCCACTTGGGCGGAAGGGGCAACACTAGCCTTACAGAGGCTGCTCTTCTCGCTGAGCTGCCGCCTGCAATCTAGGTAACCGGTGCAAGGGAGTAAAAGGGGGCTGTACAAGCTGGGATACAACCTGTCCCTAAAGCAGTAACATAGTTTAAGGAAAGGGAAATTTGGGGGTGGAGGGATTGCTTGTAAATTTGGTCTCTTCTGTTGCAACACAAAACTAGAACAATTATTACAATTTAAATGGAAGAAAAACATGCCCATTGTACTGATGTCATGACCTTTTGCCCCCATTTAACATTCTGATCCATAGTTGAGGAAACAAATTTAAAGGGAAAAAAATGATTTTGCCTTCTTCCTACATTGGAACCATCATTCTGAACAGAAGTAATAATTTATGAAAAGTCACAAGAAGTGGGTAATAAGAATGATCAAATGCAAAAAGTCATTACAAATATATGTGACCAGGATTCAGACAAACTATCATTGAAAATTCCTCACAGCCAGAATTAATCTGAGATTTAAAAGTGCTGTTAATACTGTTCATTAGCTATGTACTGAAAAATAACAGCTTCCCATAAGGAATAATTTTTACACTCTCTCTCTCTCTCTTTATATATATACATACACACACACACACACAGATAATATACCATTTTTAATAATATACCTCTGCATCCTGAAACTCTGAGAACAGTCTGATCTGTTCAGATTTGTTGCCTGACAATTGCATCCAAAGAGGATATCAACACATTTCTGTAATGCTTAAAGAATTTATTGATGACCAGTTAGCAACTTTGTAAAAGGTTTCTTCTTTAGAGAGATGATGCTTCTCCATGCAAAATGTTTCTCATATATTTATATATAAGCAAAATGATCCCCAAAATCCCAAAGAAGATTCTACGACTGCCTGGGAAATGGAAGCATTTCATTCCTCAGGCAAAAGTGGACTTTGAGTGTACCATACTTTTTCATGAGACAGTCAAACAAAAACGTTATCAGACTTGTTCCACAGATTAGAATGTTTTAGATAAAAACATTGTCCGGACCATTTTCCGAGATTTAAAATTGTATTTTTAAGATATGGAAGGCTTATGTCTGGAAAAAGAAGCTCAAAAGCTTTAGGTGGAGTTCTGTGATCTAAGCAGGGAAGCCCAGAACTGATATGTGGACCACCTTATCCAGACTGTTGAAAGTAATAGTCTACAATTAAACAAAACAGTCTCTGCTCATCAAACCTTAGGGAAATGGACAGAGTTGAGAAATAGACACATCACGGTTGCTGGGGTTACCATGTTGGTTTAGAAGTAGGTGATCATGAGCTACAGACTACAAAGAAGTGAGAAATATGATTAGAAGAGGGTGGGCTGCTGCTAGACTTGAACTTAAGGGCTAGGTCTTGTGATAAACTGGAACATCATTTAGCACTGCTGGGGAGTGGGAGGTAATGGCTGACTATGCAATTAAAGAGATAAAGAGAAAACAGTAACTTCTGTTGAATCAGTCACTATGTTTCAAGAGAGAGTTATTGATGTTGGACATCCATGCCCAACTCATGAGAACAGAACATGGTCAGTAAAGTCCTAATAGCAGGACCAAAGCCTGTTCTTTATGTATTCCAGAAAGGATGGGGGGATGGGAAACGGGGAGGAGAAGGAAAGGAGAAACCCTTGTAGTTGGAGCCCAGCAAACTACAGACCCCAATCCATTGCAGACATCTAGGAAATCTGAATTTTGAAAACTACTGAGTAGTGAAACAGTTTTCTCCTTGTGAGAAAAAGCCACACAACTGAGATCTATTAGCAAATCTTTGAGACACAATCCATTTGCCTGTTGCTAGAGCCTACTGAAGTTATTTGGACTATCCTAAAGTTTTATTTTGATCCTGCTGCAAAATGGAAACTGTTGCACATGTGTGGTTCACTCTGTGCTATGCTGGAATTTAATACAAATTTTGATACAGGAGGGGGGAAAAAGCCTTTTGTTTTTCCATTTCTGAACTATGATGAGGCAGACTGTAAAGAAATAAGAAGCGATGGAATGGATAAGACAGAGTCTGTCTGGGCAAAAATCACATTGGGGAAGAAAGCTACTGGAGTCTCCTCTGGGATAGTGCTTGGGGTGTGCTATAGACTGCCGGGATCCGATTTAGATATGGATAGAGACCTCTTTAATGTTTTTAATGAAGTAAATACTAATGGGAATTGTGTGATCCTGGGAGACTTTAACTTCCCAGATACAGACTGGAGGACAAGTGCTAGTAGTACTAATAGGGCTCAGCGTTTCCTGGATGCGATAGCTGATGGATTCCTTCACCAAGTAGTTGCTGAACCAACAAGAGGGGATGCCATTTTAGATTTGGTTTTGGTGAGTAGTGAGGACCTCATAGAAGAAATGGTTCTAGGGGACAACCTTGAGTGATCATGAGTTAATTCAGTTCAAACTAAATGGAAGGATGAACAAAAATAGATCTGTGACTAGGGTTTTTGATTTAAAAAGGGCTAACTTAAAAAAATTAAGGAAATTAGTTAGGGAAGTGGATTGGACTGAAGAACTTGTGGATCTAAAGGCGGAGGAGGCCTGGATTTACTTCAAGTCAAGGTTGCAGAAACGATCAGAAGCCTGCATCCCAAGAAAGGGGAAAAAACTCATAGGCAGGAGTTGTAGACCAAGCTGGTTGAGCAAGCATCTCAGAGAGGTGATTAAAAAAAAAGCAGAAAATCTACAAGGAGTGGAAGATGGGAGGCATCAGCAAGGAAAGCTACCTTATTGAGGTCAGAACATGTAGGGATAAAGTGAGAAAGGCCAAAAGCCATGTAGAGTTGGACCTTGCAAAGGGAATTAAAACAAACAGTAAAAGGTTCTATAGCTATTTTAATAAGAAGAAAACAAAGAAAGAAGAAGTGGGACTGCTAAACACTGAGGATGGAGTGGAGGTTAAGGATAATCTAGGTATGGCCCAATATCTAAACAAATACTTTGCCTCAGTCTTTAATGAGGCTAATGAGGAGTTTAGGGATAATGGTAGGATGACAAATAGGAATGAGGATATGGAGGTAGATATTACCACATCCGAGGTAGAAGCCAAACTCGAACAGGTTAATGGGACTAAATCGGGGGGCCCAGATAATCTTCATCCAAGAATATTAAAGGAACTGGCACATGAAATTTCAAGCCCATTAGCAAGAATTTGTAATGAATCTGTAAACTCAGGGGTTGTACCGTATGACTGGAGAATTGCTAACATAGTTCCTATTTTTAAGAAAGGGAAAAAAAGGTGATCTGGGTAAGTACAGGCCTGTTAGTTTGACATCTGTAGTATGCAAGATCTTGGAGAAAATTTTGAAGGAGAAAGTAGTTAAGGACATTGAGATCAATGGTAATTGGTACAAAATACAACATGGTTTTACAAAAGGTAGATCGTGCCAAACCAACCTGATCTCCTTCTTTGAGAAGGTAACAGATTTTTTTAGACAAAGAAAATGGAGTGGATATAATTTACCTCTATTTCAGTAAGGCATTTGATACGGTTCCACATGGGGAATTATTAGCTAAATTGGAAAAGATGGGGATCAATATGAAAATTGAAAGGTGGATAAGGAACTGGTTAAAGGGGAGACTACAATGGGTCGTACTGAAAGGTGAACTGTCAGGCTGGAAGGAGGTTACTAGTGGAGTTCCTCAGGGATCGGTTTTGGGACCAATCTTTTTATTACTGACCTTGGCACAAAAAGTGGGAATGTGCTAATAAAGTCTGTGGATGACACGAAGCTGGGAGGTATTGCCAATACAGAGAGGGACCGGGATATCCTACAGGAAGATCTGGATGACCTTGTAAACTGGAGTAATAGTAATAGGATGAAATTTAATAGTAAAAAGTGCAAGGTCATGCATTTAGGGATTAATAACAAGAATTTTTGACGAGGAGAAGGACCTCGGAGTATTGGTTGATCGCAGGATGACTATGAGCCGCCAATATGATATGGCTGTGAAGAAAGCTAATGTGGTTTTGGGATGCATCAGGAGAGGTAATTCCAGTAGAGATAAGGAGGTGTTAGTACCGTTCTACAAGGCACTGGTGAGACCTCATCTGGAATATTGTGTGCAGTTCTGGTCTCCCATGTTTAAGAAGGATGAATTCAAACTGGAACAGGTACAGAGAATGGCTACTAGGATGATCCGAGGAATGGAAAACCTGTCTTATGAAAGGAGACTCAAGGAGGCTCAAAAGAAGGCTGAAGGGAGATATGATTGCTCTCTATAAATATATCAGAGGGATAAATACCAGGGAGGAGAGGAATCATTTAAGCTCAGTACCAATGTGGACACAAGAACAAATGGATATAAACTGGCCATCAGGAAGTTTAGACTTGAAATTAGATGAAGGTTTCTAACCATCAGAGGAGTGAAGTTCTGGAATAGCCTTCTAAGGGGAGCAGTAGAGGCAAAAGACATATCTGGCTTCAAGACCAAGACTGATAAGTTTATGGAAGGGATGGTATGATGGTATAGCCTAATTTTGGCAATTAATTGATCTTTGACTATTAGCGGTAAATATGCCCAATGGCCTGTGGTGGGACATTAGCTAGGGTGGGATCTGAGTTACTACAGAGAATTCTTTCCTGGGTGTCTGGCTGGCGAGTCTTGCCCACATGTTCAGGGTTTAGCTGATCGCCATATTTGGGTTCGGGGAGGAATTTTCCTCCAGGGCAGATTGGCAGAGGCCCTGGAGGTTTTTCGCCTTCCTCTGCAGCGTGGGGCACGGGTCAGTTGCTGGAGGATTCTCTGCACCTTGAAGTCTTTAAACCACAAGTTGAGGACTTCAATAGCTCAGACATAGGTCAGGAGTTTGTTACGGGAGTGGGTGGGTGAGATTCTGTGGCCTGCGTTGTGCAGGAGGTCAGACTAGAAGATCATAATCGTCCCTTCTGGCCTTAAAGTCTATGAGTCTATACTAGGGGAAAAGGTGTATTTGTATACATATGTTAAAATTCTAGTGTGGGCAAGTCAGTTGTATTTGTAACAGAGACCCTAGGGTTTACCTTGACCATACAAAAAATTAAAAATACACCTTTTTCTAGTAAAGACAATGTCTCCAAGGGTACGGTCTCAAATCCCTTCCCTCTCCAAGATTAGTGATTGGCCAGAAGAGTTAATTAGGGACACCAAAAAAGGTCTTTGCTCTGTTCTCATCCAAGTTGTTATACTGTCGTATGAATTTCACCTATCTGGCAGCAAGTAAACATGCGGAGCAACTTTCAAGTACATAATCCTCCCTTAGACATACCACTGAATTAAAAAAATTGGTACCTCATGCCAGATATTTAAGTTATGAGAGACCTCCCTATATATCTTCCTACCTAATTTAAAGCCTGCCTAATAAACCTTACTAGTTCTGAACCTAGGAGATTGGAATCACATATTTGCTTAAGTGTGACTGACAAATCCAAACAGCCATCTCTCAATCACAGCTGGCAATTCAATGCTCAAAATGATCCTTTTCCCTTCTACATTCTTTCTTGAACTCCCTTGCTTGTTCTCGATTTTCTTCACTCTGAAGAGATTTGGAGAAAATTTGTTTTTTGCTTGGATGATCATCCCACTTATATGGAACACAATAAATCTGAGAGAATTGGCAATTGAAGGTATAATCTCTCAACTCAAGTGTTCAAATATCTTCACTCTGTATTTCAAAAGCCAAATCCCGCGTAATAACAATCCCTGAAGTCTCTAGCCTATCATTCATCTTAGTTCTGGCATTCACTTAATGGGTTAAAAGACTGAAACTTACTGCCCTGTGTAGTAATACAATAATTACATGCACAAAAAACATGTTAACATGGTGTCTTAACCTTAGACACATCAATGTTAACTTTTACAGAGGACTCCAGAGAACTGATCAGCAAAACTGCAGTGAGTATTTGGGCTCATTTTCTCATTGTAATCAACATGCTGAATTTTTCCCTTCAGGAAACTCTTATTATGCAAATTCATGATAAACTAAAGGTATCTGAAAAGAAACTGGGTGTTAAAGTCACACCGATTCTGGTGTTATATGCCTTCATTTGACAATATTCCTGAACTCCAGTAAAATGGGACTCCATAAATGTAAAAGAGATTATGGAACACTTAATCCCTTTATATCTTTGGAGCTTCTTATTAAAATTAGAAAAGGTGGTTTGTTATCTATTTGCACTTGGATATAATTTGTAAATTATAGAAAATGACAACTATATTAAATCACATACATGAAACAGAAAAGGAATATAGGTATGTATGTATATGTGAATACATGTTCTAGTGAGGGGGTGGGGGGAGAAGCTAATATTTTATATTGGCTGACCAAGTGAATAAGACTATAATCCCATACCATCCCACACAACTGTATGCAACAGGATTTCTGTGCTGGTAGGTAAGAAAATAAAATCACTCAAATTTAGTGGTACTGTAGAAACTTACTTCAAAGAGTACTACGCCACACCATGTGAGTAAAGAGAACTCACCGACAATATTAGAAAGCAGGGAATGGATTTTGAAGACGAGGTATTAATTTATTATATTAATAAATGTCATAGAAGAGTATTTTAAAATCAGTTTATAAAGGCTTTAGCAAAACTCAAAATTTCTTTAGGAAGTGAACAGGAGAATATGTTTGAAATGTATTTACTCAGAATGTATCAATGACAACAACATTTACATGAGAACAGAGGTAATTTGGCAAGATTTTCCATTTCAGTTATTTTTTTAAGAAATAGCTTTCTTCTTTACCATTTATGGCACACTGGTGTTTAACAAATATAAAGGTGTCAGGCACAATATTTAAAGGATGCAAAGGGGAGTGAGTAAATAAGAGTTACAAGTTAGAACTTGTGAAGCAACAAGACAACATATTCCATTTTCTCTTTTTCCTGTTCCCTGCACCCCACCTGAACAAATGAAGGACTGCCTTGATTAAAATGTCACATAGCTGTTAGTGAATATTAACATAAGCAGCTAAAATACCACCTTTGGATAAAATTTTCACTGAGTGAGAAAAATCTGACAACCACGCTATATGGATTATATTACAAAAAAGCATTTTCAGGTAAAAGTCCTATTTCTGCAGCTGAGGTACAGTAATTCAAACAGACAAATAGGTTAAGTATTACTATTAACATTCAAAGAGCAGGAGACACCCTTTGCGAATGAGATTCAGAACTGCAATACTTACTATATGCCTGATCCTGAACCACTGAAGTCAACGAAAGTTTTGCCACTGACTACAAATGGTGCAAGATTGAGCCAGCCCTACGCAACTATAGCTTTAGATGCTTGGCATCCTCCATGATACTTAAGAGGATGAACAGATGATAAAGGACCCTACCTAGATTTTATTTCATTGCTCGCCTAATGCCAGACATATTCCTTATTTGAAAATGGATTGGGACAAAAAAATATTTCCTGGTTCAAACAGATATGAAAAGAAATGAACTGTGTATACTACAACCTTATTCTGGAAAAAAATCAAGAAAGGAGGCTATGTGTCAACGTTTTAACTGACACTGTGAGCTGACAAAATAGCAATCAAGAAAATGATCTCGACAGTTAAGAATCAAAGGGCTTTTCTCCACTTAGGCCATGTCTACTCTAGAGACCTCACAGCAGCAGAGCTGTACAGCTGCAGCTGCGTCACTGTAAGCTCTCCCGTGTAGCTGCTCTATGCCGACGGGAGAGAGCTCTCCCATCAGCATAATTAAACCTCCCCCAACTAGCGGCTGTAGCTATGTGGGCAGGAGAGCGTCTTCCACTAACGTAGTACTGTCCACACCGGCGCATCTATTGATGTGACTTATGTCGGTCAGGGGTGTGAAAAAACCACACCCCTGACCGACAGAAGTTTTACTGCCAAAAGTGCTAGTAGACAGCCTTACAGTGCTGCCACCTATGCTGATGTGAGAGCTTCTCCCATTGGCGTAGGTACTCTACCTCCCCAAGAGACAGTAGCGATGTCGATGGGAGAAGCCCTCCCACCAACATAGTGCTGTCTACACCAGGAGTTAGAGCCATATAATTGCATCACTTGGGATGTAGATTTTCTACACCCCTGAGTGACATAGTGATACTGACTTAAGTTTGTAGTGTAGACCAGGGCACAGTGACATAGACAAGTTTGAAAAAGAGGAGCATTACATTAACTCTCAACAGCACAATAGACCTAGCAAGATAATGTCACTTCTCTAAGCAATGTACTATTGAAGAGATGGGTCTTCACTGGGTGCCTATTAATGGAGTCAAGGGGAAAGTGAGGTATTGTGGACCTAAATAATATGGAGGTATACTTAATCAGCCCTTCCTTCCCGCAGGAAGATCAGCATCTGAGTTATGAAGTCCTTTCTATGTTCCTAGCCTTATCAAAACAGAAAATATTTTTCTAAACGTAGGAATAAACTTTTAGTTAGATGTTCTTGCAGACTGAAATAACATACCCACAACCTCATCTCACACCACCCTTGTCAACAGCCTACAGATTCAGATGACAGATTGGTTCCCTCAGACAGACTGTTTGGAAACTGCTTCAGCAGCCACATATTTCTGAAAGAGATTTGTACTTGACTGGCATACTGAGCCAGTCAAGTACATGCTGGTTATACTACAATGGCTCTGCATGGTCTACTTTATTTTTTATCCTTACCTTGTATCAAAAAAGGCTCAGAAGAGAAAATGTACATTAAAACCTAGGACACACTAAGAGAAAAAGAACCTGTATGCTCTTTACCTGGAGCATGAGTCCTTATGAAATTTATGTGCAGTATTATGTGAATAACATGAGACAAACACTACTTACCTCCTCATATTTTTCTCAGGTTGCATATTTCATTTTCAAGTATTGCAAAGATTTTCAATACTGGCAATATAGTAAATCTTAAGGGCAAGTTTGTTAACCACTTACTCACATAGGTGAATGGTTGCTCATGAGTATTTTCTTTGAAGTTAATAAAACTACTTATGTGAGTAACTTGCTCACCAATGATTTGGGGATTCACAATATGGCCCTAAAATTGTTTCCTGAATTAAAGACCCACTGCCTGGGGATTCAAGACAATATACTCTTGTTAAATGTTCTTGTTTCATGTCAGGCTGGTAATTTAATTCCAAGTTGCATTCACAATTTTGAATTCCTCTTTATTGAGCTGTCTCAAGTTATGCATCTTCTCCCTTCCCTCATTGGTATACAACCCTTCACTCTTCCAAAGCATGAATGTACTTGCCATGTTATAAATCAATAATTCTGAAACTGCAATAATGATCAAAAAGTTGCAAATGAACGGTTTACACACATAGCTACTACTCACATTTGTTTACTATCTTGAAGGCTAACTAGTAAAAAGGAGAATTAAAAAAATATTCAGCTGGAAGTACATACTATTTTTAACTCTTGAACCAAATGACAAATTTAGGTCTGATGGTTGTGGGCATAGTTTTTCAATGGATCTTGATTTTAATGAACACTAGATCAGGTCCAGACACTGGATCAAGTAAGTTTTCATTTGTATTTTATTTATTATCATTAAATACTCCAATATTTACCTGTAAAACATTATTCAAAACCGCTATAATACTTGAGAGAAATTAAGCATTTTTCAGTAAAAGTGTGCTGTGACACTTTTGTATTGTTATGTCTGATTTTGTAAGCAAGTAGTTTTTAAGTGAGGTATGCAAGAAATGTTGGGTACGCAAGACAAATCAGACTCCTGAAAGGGATACAGTAGTCTGGAAAGGTTGAGAGCCACTGATCTAGACAAGTCATCTACGGGTGATTTATTCTGAAGTAAATACCACACCATCTTTGTCATAGCAGAGTGAATTTATAAGAATTCAAACAAACAAACAAACAAACAAAAACCCCCCAACCCACAAAAAGCTGACATCACATAGGCTCAAGAAAACAACTCACCCTCACCATTACTTCTGGCCACCCAATCCAATGATACTAAATATTCTCTCTGGTGATAATCACATTCAGTCCCCGCCCACCAGCAAATAAGCCAAGGAATAAGGTTGTGTTAAAGTCATATACCAGCAATGCAGTGTGAAATAGTATGTTATTAGCAAAACACAGCCTTGAGAAATGAGTTTTAAGGCCCTGATCCAGTAAAGCACTAAGACAAGTGAATAGCTTTAACAGTCCCATTGAAGTCACTGTGCTTAAGAGGTTTGTTAGGTCATGGCTTAAACGCAGTTCTACTGTAAAAAGGGACTGAACTGTGGAATTCCCAGTTTACTGCATCTCAATTATTTCTGTACCAAATGTCCTTAGTCTACAAGTAACAATATTTTTTCTAACTTCCAGGCTCACAAACTCAACCTAGGCTCTGACAATCAAGCTGGATTGTTTCCATTTTGCACACTAGCACTAGTAATTTAAGGTTCAGCAGGCTAAATTATGCCTTCAGCGACACCTGTATAACCACGTTGTTTTCAATGGGATTTTCCTTCACTGAAATTTCTTTTCCAATATCTTCCCCTGTTTGGTATCTCATCTCTTCTGCTGTTCCTGAAACACCTACAGGAGCAAATAGAATATTGTTGACCTTACTGAATTTTCTGAAATCTCTTTTGCTACTTCAAAGGAGCAAGGGAGAGATTCCTTCTACTTTTCAGAATTCTCTGATCATGGTGTTTAAGGATTTAAAAACAAAAGCCACTAGCCATCTGTTTTGCTAATTGGTCTACTCTATAGATATGGTGCCACACAGGTCACCAAATAACTACACTTGATATCCACCAGGAGGAGAACTGGACAATCAACAGTAGCATCTGCAATGAGAGATGATGCAAGTACTGTAAAGTAAGGTTTGTCTCTCTTTGTCCTTGGCTAGATGCAGTTACCTTAGTTCCCTGCACCAAGCTAGGGAAGCTCAAGCAAAAAAGGTAGCTGAAGCAGAGCACTGAACAGACCCATCTGCAGCTTCATAATTCCTCTGCAGTGAGAATTCTCTTTTCTTATTCACTTGGTGTCACGGTTCCTGGGCTAACAGCACCTCTGATACCTGCTGATCTCTTTGAGTGTAATGCATCTCAGATCTCAGACTACTAGCCATCACCTATCTTGGGATGGAATCACATGATTCTCCCACTTTCAGTACAGGCCCTGGCTGCAGTCCTCTGGTACTAACCATGATTAGCTACACAGGCCTGATTGAGAGTCAGACCTTGGAGTTCTGTTCCCTCCAGAAGTACTGACAGTGATATTCAGTAACCAAACAGCCTTTTTAATGCAAAGTATTATTTATTTAGAGCCAAAGCATTTAAGAGAAAACAGATCTTAAAACAATAAGCGAACTGTACACAGGTCTAGTTTATGAGGTGTCTAACCATATTCCACAAGCAGGCCCTGGTAGATCTAATTTCCTATAGACTCCTCCATAAGCCTCTCTTTGTGTCAGCTTGTCTTCATGGACAGCCCCTGGCAACTGACAATGCCCTCTCTTCTCCTCCAAGAGCCTTTGACTGTTTCATTTCCTTTTGATCTCCAGGCTGCCAGCCTAACAAAACAAGGCTTGCATCTTTGCTGGAGACAGGATATAGGATCCTCCAAGTCAGTAGCTTTCCAAATTGTCTTTCAAGTGTGTGCCAGGACGTTCTTATCTGGGGAGCTCTTGTGTCGCCCTCCTGCACAGTCCCCACTGAATTAAAGCATTATAGGTTTAATTAAACACTCCACTACCTCCAGTGTAAGTTATACAGTCGCTCTCAATAATTAGGTTACATATTAGTACTCTTAGATTATTACATAGCAAGCTCCATGATGTCACACCTGGCCATGGGCAAAATATCCTCTTCTGTGGGTACAGCTGATTCTTTTGCCTGAAGACCATTAACCACAACTGTGTTAGGTACCCGCACTTGGACTTTTTTCTGAAATGTACATTATCTTGTCTAAGGCACTTTCCTTTTGATTGTTGTTTTCTTTCTAAACAGATCACTTCTGCAATGCATGCAAATGGGAAAACCAGTTTCAGTTTTTGAGCTAGATGGAAAGTTTCCTAGTTGGGAAACTGGATTCTGTGACCAGGCCCCAAACTAGAATTACTCTCCTTACTGTCATTTCAAAATAATGGTGGGAAAATAGCTGTGCTCTGAGGAAACTTCTCATTGATCAGATTCAGATTCTCAATTCCCCTCTCTCACAAGAGTCATTCATCAGAGGAAGGCGACAAGCACTTTCTTGCTCTCTCTCATGTCGGGTTTTTTTTTTAATAGCATTTTGACATATCAGTATCACTATTGGATGAATTCTGTGAGGATTCAGATGAAAGGGCTCAAGCCCTTTTATGTGACTCCTTTTCGGACTTCCCAAGACAGCTTTTGACCTTGTTAATAATATAGGTGCTGGTGGAATGGTTCTCTGAGGTGACCTTCCCCAGACTCTGTGTTAGTTTGGAGTTTGGCAGGGGTGGAGCACTAGAGGTGAAGTTAGCCTATTTCTCCCCAAACCACTATCCAAATGAGGACCACAAAGGAAGGAAAGCAGTGATAACTGCTAGTGGGACAACTGCAACGGAGGAAGGTTGAAGTTTATTAGCATCTAGTTATGCTAAAGGGGAAGCTGCCTTCCCGGATTTCCCCCTAAAGGGGAGGTTTTACCTGGATTGGAGCGCTTCTTTCCCTTCTTGGGTTTCTGGTGGTACTGCAGCTGCCTCTCTCCCTCAGCACTGCTCTCTACCACTGTAGTAGCTCTGGCTCCTGCACTGACCTGCTCCTCCACAGCAAATTTTAGCAGACTACCAGTTTCTCCACAAGACTCAGTAACTGCAGAGCTAGTTCCCTCTTGGAAGGCTTCAAGTTGCTCCTTTTCCCTCAACTCAAGCAGTACTTTGTCAGGGGAGCTTCTCTGTGACGCAAAGCAGCATTCAATAACTGAACAAGAGTGGAGGAAGGGTCCCTTGCACTGGCTATGCTTTGGGCCATCTACCATTTTGTAGATGCTGGCCTAAAATAGCAGGCAGAGAGTGGGAAATTCTGCTCTGTAGGAAAGGAAAAGAGGTGGGAGCATAAAGACATCACAGAAATGTTGGCAAGGGAGCAGAGAAATAAAATATAAACAGAGTTCCTAGCTGCCTGCTATTGGAGTAGACACAGCTGGTAGTAATTTGATGAGCAGCCCATTCCTCTTTACCCCATAACCCTAACTTGCCCAGAGACACAGCTCCAGGTGCCTCTGGTCCAATCAGTAGAGAGGCAGCAAATCAGAGGACATGCCCCTCCCAAAGAACAATCCTTACTACCAGGTGCAGTGCTTATATGTTGAGGAGCTTAATTAAAATCAAGGGACTCCTTCCTATACTGGTAGTTAGCATTACACATAGTAAACAGCTGCATGATCTGGCTCTGATGTATTGGTTAAAAAAAACATTATTAAGGTTGCAAAGTCACTCAAAAGTTAGGAAATGCCAGAATTTAGGTTGACTTTGTAACCTTAATTCAGTTCCTCTGTGCCTATGCATTATGAGACAGTCTTTAATTACATGATTACACACTGTTTTTTTCATATTCACTACACAGGATGGATGGTGCTCACTTAATGAGCAGCTATTGGATATTTTGTTTTCACCTTGTGAGCCTTGCCTTATTTACAGCACTCTATTCAAACCCTGCTCTCAAGACAGAAAAACCCAGGAGGAAATTTATTAACTCTATCAATATAGTATCTGAGTGATTCATAAATATTAATGAATTAATTTTCACAAACCTGTGAAATGATGGGGAATTATTATCCCCATTTTATATGTTGAGAACTGAAAAAAAGAGAGAGAAAGGTCAAAAGTATCTACTAATTTTAAGTGCTCAATATGAGCTATGCAGGACTTGATTTTCCAGACTGCTGAGCACTATATAGCATTTATATGTTCAAAGTGCACCTCCCACTGATTTCAGTTACAGTTGTGAGTGCTTAGTATTTCTACAAATCAGATCCCAGAGACTCAAGTCAGGCATCCAGAAAGTTAGGAATACACAATTAGTGACAACCTGAGCAAAGCTTAAATGACTTACCCTGCATCACAGAGCCAGGTGTAGAATCTAAATCTCCAGGGTGGCATTCAACTGCCTTAACTGTGAGACCATCTTTCTCTTCCTGCAATTCCCTGCCTCATTCCCTATACATGTTCCAGGACTCCTTAGATGCCTTTGAAGAGCAGTGGGAGCTGTCTGAGGTTCTCTGCTCATTGTGCCCTTCCGGTTCCCTGATTTTTAACCCTCGATCCTCACTCCCTTTCCTGTTTTGTTTTTTTTAATTTGTTGCCCCAAGACATCAGTTGTGGCCTGAGTTTTAGTGGTTCCTTCCCTTGGGTGAGGGGGTGGGCCTTTACTTCTGGGTAGGCATAGGCCCACCCGCCCCAGTATTCACAACAGGTAGACACCTTGCACCCCTCTCCGCCTCCCTGACTCAGACTCACTCCACACCCACCTCCTCTGATTCCCAGATCCAGTTTTCTTAACCAGCCAGTCCCAGTCTCCTCTAACCAAGGCTCATTGCCCCAATCTATTCACCCCATTTCCCCCTCTTGCAGGTCTGGCTCCATAGGTGCTGGAACTAGGGGTGCTACCGCACCCCCTGGCTTGAAGTGGTTTCCATTATACACAGAGTTCATAGCAGGGGTCGGCAACCTTTGAGAAGTGGCGTACCAAGTCTTCAGTAATTTAAGGTTTCGCGTGCCAGTAATAAATTTTACATTTACAGGGGCCCCAACAGAACCCCAGACTGGCAGCGGACTGAGCGGCACCGGCATCAGGGACCCCGGGTGGCAGGGGCCGGCGGACGGAACCCCAGACCAGCAGCGGGCTTGCTGCTGGTCTGGGGTGGCTCGCGCCTCCTTTGGCACATGTGCCGTAGGTTGCCGACCCCTGGTTTATAGTTTGGTTCAATGGCTCTAGCACCCCCACTATACAAATTGTTCCAGCACCCCTGTCTGGCTCTTGTCCCCTCTGCATTTGAAATCAGGCAGCTTCCATCTCCACAACGCATAGGGATCACTCAGAGCACAGGACAGAGACTGGCTTCCTGTTCTTGGTTCAGGCACCCAGTCCCTGTCAAGTATTTCTGTCCACTTGATAGATATGCTAAGTACAGAGTGTAAAACAATTTTGCTGTTGGTAACAAGGGTCATTTGTGGATTATCCTTATTCTTCAAGGTAATGACTAAGCAATGATTCAAATGATACTTCACTTTTTTACACACACACACACACACACACACACACACACACACACACACACACACACACACACAGACACACACACACACGCACACACTTTGTCTCTCTCATCCTCTTATCTCACATGCATTTATGATTCAGGAGAGTCAGTTATACTCAATTCACTATTAATTTTTATGCCAGTGTAACTGATTATTTTACCATGTGGACTTTGGTATTATCCCCTTTATGAAACCTTGCTAATATCTATGTCTCTAATTTGCACATCCCATAATTTGTACTCAAAAATGTCTTTTCCTCATTTCTCAGCAAATATTTAACAGGAAAGTGCAGTAATGTGATCACATTAAGACTTCATTGGTTTTACAAAATACAATACATATCTTCAATAGTGTGAATCTGTGAGCCAAACTCACTACATATTGTAGGCTGTGAGCACAGATCCTATGGGAGCCCTAACGTTGCAGTAGTGGACATGGAATAACTGTGCAAATATTCCAAAACCAAGGGATGAGCGGGGGGAGGAGTCACCAGAGAAACATTGTGCAATGCCTGATAACTCAGGCTTGTTACAGGCACAATAACATGGCTCTAAGGAAATAAGTATCATTCAAAGTACCTTGCCAAAGTTTCAAAGGGGTATCAAACCAGTCTCTTACTTGGCAACCACAATCTACAAGTACAAAAATGAGAGGGTAGGTAGCCATCCATAGTGAAAATATACCCTTTTAAGTTATGAAGAAAATACAGTAAGTACTTGCACGAAAGCAATTTACAAGTTGCACAATTCAGTTTGATCAGCTAAAAAGTCAACTTCCTACTGACACACTTTACACAGTAATTCTATTACTTCTCTTTGCAATCATCGGAATAAAATTAAAGAACCAAAATTGTGCATACGAACAGTTCCGCTAAAAGTCTTTTTGGACACCTAAACTGCTTGCCTGTAGAACTTTACTTCCTTAGTTTTATTCAAATGTACAATGCTAAGGAATTTATGAAGTTACAAGAAGATCAATTCATTTTAAGTTTAAAAAAGTACATGTTTTCTCTTTACCTGTAAATGTGGTTCACCAGTTTAAAACACCCCACAATAGCTGTAGCAAAAGCATCCAGAGAGGGAAGGAAAGAAAACAAGTGTAGATATACTAAAGAAAGCTAAACATTTCAAACACTGAACTGCTGCCTGAAAGACCAAACTACCTTAGTTAAGGAAGAAACAGCTTCTTTATAATACTTTATGCTGGGATGAGATGAAGCTCAAGTTACTGCCCTGCAGATCTCATTAGATGATGCTCAATTCTTCTCTTCCCAAGAAGTTGAAATGGATCTTGGGGAATGAGATTTAATACCATAAGGTGAAGATTTGCTAGATTTAAACATATACCTCTTTAATAAACTGCTCCTTACCTTTTTAGAGATTGTAGATTTTTGAAGCTTTAGAACTCTTTTGAATGAGCTAGAAATAGAATGAAAAGAGCATCTAGTTTTCTGCAGATTTCACTTAGGCTAATACTATATAATAAAATAATAATAATAATGTATAAACTTTCACCTCTTGAAACTTGGGAAACTGGGTAACACAACAAATAAAAATGCAACATTAAAAACACACTTAGCAGTCAAAAAAAAAAAAAGCTTAATAAAAGGATCAAATAAAAAATAGGGGAAAGCATGAGATATTGTTTTTTGTAGTTGTTTTGTAGTGGAGAGATGAACTGTTGTGGGCAGTAATTACCATACCACAAGGGCCAACATAGTAAGGTGCCATGCCCTGCATACCTGACACATAATGGTGGGATTCCATAATGTGGGTAGGTATTAGAGCAGAAGCACCCATCAAAACAAGGCTCACAAGCAGGTGGTCTTGAACAGTGAGAGGGCTAATGTCACTTAGAGTTTTCAAATCCAACAGTACCAACTTAAAATCGGTGTGCCAGTGTAAAGAATTCAATATGGTGTAATCTGATCACAGTTGTTCTAACCAATGAGCAAATAGGTTACTGAAGAAGTTACCAGCAGTAGGGCTGCCTCATTAGCTCTGTAATTTCCGGTTTTGCTGTGACAGAACTTTATGGTCACAATGGCATGTGCTGTTGTGAGGTCATTTCTAGTTAAAGAAGAGCGCAGGCTGTATAACTGAAAAAAATCCCCAAACAAAAAAGATTTTCTAGGACACCTGACAGACGGTATTCCACGTAAGCGATGCAGCTGACATTTACTCTCAGCTTCTTGAGAGGAAAAGGTGATCTTGTTAAAGCACAGGACTGGGAGTCAGGAAACCTAGATTCTATTCTCAATTAAAAAAATTTAAAGATGAGAACTTAACACTATCCCCCTCACAAAATAGAGAGAGAGAGAGATTGTGTTTTCACTGCAGACTCTCCCAAATTATAAAACCTAAAACCCCAACCCCTTAAAATCTACTCCAGCTTATCTAGTAAATCACACCAAACCGTTTTTGGACATTATAGTCTCTGTCAGAAGCATAAAAGACAAAAACTAACTAAAATAAAAATTACATCTTCTGTGTTTGTTCCAGAAGTTAAGCACAACATCATTAAAAAAATATGAAGGTACAGTAGCTCTCTAATAGGAAGAGGTCAGAGCACGGTGAACCATCTACTTGACTGAAAAGCACCTAAGTAATACAAGAATAACAGCAACTTTAATAATTAGAAAGCACAAACACCTGTCATTGACATGAATGTACACTCATTACATGGGGTAAAATCATTCCCATTTAAAATCTCACTTCAAAAGATGATTAAAAGCCTTAAAGAAATAAAAACACACAAAAAACCAAGCAACACGCAACTAGCAATGTGATTGTGAAAAAGCAACGTGGCCTGCATATTTGGTTAGCTGTAAATATCCAAACAGAGAAACCTGAATCCTAAGAGTTCTAAAATTTAACTATTACTACAGATTATCAGAAGAAATCTCATTAAACATTTAGAGTGCCAATTATGTGATCTGTGCTGTAGAAAGAGAGGCTGGCAATGCTCCACCCTCAAGGGGCAATCTGCATTCAGCATCGAATTAATCTAACTCCAGGACAGTCACTGGAGATATTTTGTGAGCAAATCATACGACAAGACATGAATCACCTGAAAAAGTTCATCCAGAAATAGTTGAGAAACTTTGGCCCTGGGACTTTTTTTAGACTACAGAAATCTTGTCAAACATTTTTCTTCTATCACCAAAACTTTCAAACCCAACGTCCCTGGTGTGGAGTAGAGTATGGGGAGACGATCACATTTCTGTCATACAGGCATTTGGGCCTGATTCTCATTTACCAGTGTAAAGTGCCCAAGTGTAAATGAGATTCCAGACCTGCAGTCTCACGTGTTAGAAATGTCAGGTAGCAAACCCTGATAATTCTAATACTGGATTTTGTGGCTCACCCAGACTATTCTGACATAGTATCTGAAGATTGAAAGGCTGAGAATAAATGCATTCAGATATATAAACCAATTTATAAATGCTCTTTGCACTGAAATGTCAATATTTTGGAGGCACCAAAGTTATTTCCAGAGTCCTTACTATCCTGTAAAATAGGCTTTGGCAGGAGACAGAAGTGCCTGGTTAAAACCACGAAGATCCCAATGGGAGAAAAAAAGAATACATGGCAACGACGCTCACTGGTCAGCAACTAGAATTACTCTTCAGTGAATGAGGCACTCCTACTACCAAACTCTAAGAAATAAACAAAGCCTTTGCAGCATTCCCAGGCTTTGGCAGACTGAGAAGCCATCTGGAACTTTAAATGGAACTTGGGTCTCTGGCATGACCACACTGAGCACTATAAAATAGATTACTAGATTCATGGGTCCTTTTAAAGCAGATTTTCCATGCCATTGTACACAGTCTCCAGGGATTTTTACATGTAAACTATGGTATTTTAGCAAGCATTAACAGAGGAAATGCAAAATTCTGGAGAGACCTCTTAGGGATTTTTTCCTTCTGAAGGAGGGACCAAATAAAGTCAATACCATTCTCCAAGGGAATATTATCCCTACCTCCAGAGATTTGCCAGAAATCCTTTACAGTAGACTCAGAAACTGGTTCTTCATAGACTAGGTAGAATATACCTTATTCTACACCTTGGTCAGTTCATTCTATGGACAAATGCCTATTACACTGGGTATAAACAGAGTAGAAAAATGCGGAAAGGGAGAACATTTCATTTGACTCAGATAAAGAAAATTTAAGGACTTATTTTTAACCTTATCTTTTAGGGGGAAGACCACAAACACTCCAGAGTTTGATTAGAGAAAAAACGAGGACCATCAATGGGTTCCCATAGCAGGAGTCTCTCAAGCGAATGACTTCAAGGTTGAGTGTTTGCAGTGTTCCAGCCATGTCGGCCCCAGGATATGTGACACTCTGATTACCATTCCCAGACCTGAAGAAGAGCTCTGTGTCACTCGAAAGCTTGTCTCTTTCATCAAAAGAAGTTGGTCCAATAAAAGATATTACTGCACCCACTTTGTCTCTTTCAGGGTTGAATATTAGGATCTGTGGCATTATGCTTCCAAAGTGCTTTACAAACTCACGGTGCAACTTCAGAAAATCAGGAGCAACGCTGGAATACATTATTAGGGACACAATACAAACTACATTGGCTTGTTCAGCAGAATGTCAAAGAATATGAAAAATGAAAAGGACCATGGGAAGGGGGCAGCAAGAAAAATAAAGTGTGACAAGCATCAGTAAGTTTAAAGAGAAAAGCTGCTATTGAAGATAGCACAGTAGATAAGGGAATCATAGCACATTGCACAAACTGCAAGAGCGAACGAAAGTATGATCTGTGGGGATATTTGGATGTACCCACTTGCTACATCTTGTCTTAATGAGACTATAAACTCTTCTGGGCAAGAACCATTTTTTACTGTTTTTCCACAGTGTCTAGCAGAATGGGGCCCAAATCTTTACTGGGACCTGCAGAAGAAGCAAGTCAAATAAAAATAATAATGTATGGACTAACTGACATAAAACTGTCTAGCAGAGGTATCTGCACAGTTGCCTAAATTCTGGGTTACTCAGGAGTTCCTCCAGACTGCTGGACTGGTTTTAAAATAAAAAGATTTGCAAAAAATAACTGGGGACTAAACTGAGTTATTTGTGATTTAAAGTTTCTGATAATATGAAAAACTACTTTTAAAGTTCCACATTGCCATTTGTATTTTTCTGATATAATAACTTCTCAGTTGTCACTACCCCTAAAGTCCCATAACTGATCAATACAGTGTTTACTACTACATCATGGGTATAGCTTATCTTTCTGTATGTCAGTCAGTATCAGTTGGTGTAAAGATACTGACTGCAGAGGAGTCTCCTTGAAGATTTGTAGCTAAAGAACACTTAACAGAAAGCCCTGCTACCTATGTGATTATACATAACTGCCTTGAAGGAGTTTTAGTGCATTTTAGTATACCTGCCCAGCACTGTGTAAACGGAGTGACTACAGCAAGCTGAAATTTTTTTAAACAATTGTATTTTATAATTCCATTTACCCAACAAACATTTCAAATTCAGTAACAGAATGTACAGTATCATGTATATTTTTCATGTGTTCTCTCTACTGCCCCCATCATGAATAATACAGGGTCTTACCCACAACTGCAATACTGTGTGCACATATATCAACTATCAATAAAACAGAAACTTCTCCACAGAAAATTTACATTTCATGGACTAAAGTATGATTTTTTCTACACAGGTGCACTTGAAGGGGAAAGGAACTTTACCACACCACAGTGTACTTACACAGGACCAGGCATAATGTCTCCTGGAACTGGTGAGCACAAAGGGGGCGGACCAGCTAATATTGCCTACAACTATGAAAAGCACCAGAATGGGTGTTTCTGGACAGACTGTGTGCTAGGATATGTCTTCTGTTTCCACAATGAGTTGGGATACCTTTGCTGGGATCTTCTTTAAAAGGTGTCGCAAGTCCCACTCTGCACTGCATTATTCCTAGGGTATACAAAGCATATACTTTTTAAAGGAAAATTGCCTTGACACTGTGCCCTCCCACTTTTCTAACAAGCCTCATAAGGAAGTCTAAATTGCACTGTGTGGTCTAGAGGCTGAAGAGTATGTTTGTAATAATGTTTGAAATTATATTGAATTATGCATCTTAATCTGTCGAAGAGCTGAAGAGTGACAAACATAATTGCAGTTGGGTGAGCTTTGCTGGGATTCGCACTAAAGCCTTCTCTCAAACATCTGCGAAGTTCCAAGTCTATTAACTACAACAGCTACCTTTCCCACATTTGTATTAGCATTTATATAACTGTACTGTTTCAGAACCACTAAAACCAGATCAGTATCTTGAACCAATAGCAGCAGACATGAAAAATTTAGAATGACAGAATGAACAGAAAATAAAGTAAAAGACGGACAACGAATTACTAATGAGTTTGCCTGAGCAATAATTTTATACTATACACTTGTCTGCATGAACATTTAGTTTGCTGCAAGCTGGGGTATAAACAAACCCCACACAAGCTTGCTGCATGCTAAGTGTCCATGTAGACCCTGCTGCCGTGCATTACAAGCAGCGTAGTGTGCTTTAACGTGCCCCACTTTAAAATGCGACTAGATTGAAGCGCATTAAGGAACTGTTAGTGAGCATCGGCAGGGTCTACACACACAGTTAGTGGTTGGCAGGCTACTAAGGGGTTGATTAACACCAGCTTGCTGCAAATGAAATGTTCGTGTACACAAGCCCTAAATTTCATCTTAATCCAGTATTTACAGACTAAAAACAAAGGTCAAATGAGTTTCTTACTTTCCTGAAAATGGCTTTAGTTATTGTTACACTTATGTTTTATATCTACAGAGGTTATTCATGAGGTCTTAACCTAGTGATTCATTGCTTAAGGCATTTCAGTAGGAAATACAGACAATCATTACCATGCAGTTTTATATTGAAAAGGACTTCTGCTTTTGGGTCAAAAGTCAACAGGTTATGAGGATGTGTGTACTGTTTCTTTAAGTTTATAGCAGAAAGCCAGACAGAATATTGGTGGGAAAAGTTCTAGGCAGAAATTAATATAACTATATTAATTTCTAATGTAAATACATCTATTTACAACAGATGAATCTGGTCTAATATTGTTTTTCCTATTCAAACAAAGTTCTTTGTTCAGTCTTAGAAAAATGCAATTTTTTTCTGCAATTCTTTACCAGTAACACATAATACGGTGCCAGAAGTTGGCTCATTTGGAATCAGTATAAAAGCAAAATTATGCTGAAGTTCATCCATCCACAAACTTTTCAAATATGATAAGCTCCTGGAACAGCCTGCACAGAAGGAGTGCTTCCCAATATTCTGAATCACAAGAAATCTTAATTTAGAGAAAGCTGAAGTACTGGCCAAGTTACTAATTTATGCAATAGGGATTGAAACTGAAAATATTTATAAATCATTTACCTTCACTGAGGAAGGAGACAAAAATAGCGATGGCAGTGTCTTAAAAGCAGGGTGAGCATTTCCTTCCAAAAAGGAATGTAGTAGGCAAAGGAACATGCTTTTACCAAAGGATGCACCAGCCTGGAGAAAGGACTCGTATAGTAGTTTCTATGCTAACATATGTGAAAGAGAAAAGTATTGATAGGAACAAGAAAGAACTAATAAAAGACTGTCTAATCATTTGGATTTTAATCAAGAAACTTTCTGGAAAATTACTGTTAATGTCTATGCCTCCTCTGGAACAGGCAGTGCGATTGACCCAGCAATGTGAGCTAATGAAAATGCAAGTCATGCAGCAAGGAAGTACAATAGCCAAGTGCAAGAAGTAGTAGCAAAAAAATTCCACAGGAAACAGAGAAGCAACATAACTAGTCCTATCACCTCCAAAAAACAAAACAAGACAAGACAAAGCAACAATCCCTACCCCACCCCAAAACAAAACCCTAAGAATTGTGTTTCCTGGTCAAAATGTGAGAATAATGTGCTATAAAAGACATCCAAATGGATGATGTCTGCCTAGATAGAGAAAGCACACACAGGAAACATCTATCTTGTAGACCTTGGAAAAAATTGTATTAGAGTTGTATGAAAAACAAGGACGTATTTGTCCTATAGCCACTGGATTTCTAGAGCTGTAGAAATTCTATTTTTTTGTCAGCTGGGGTTGACATGTAGGTCTATTGAAGTTAAAAAGACTCTTTTCTCATTGGCGCATTCCAGAAGAAAGTGTCACTGACCACAGCCCACAGTTTGCCAGGTCTGAATTTCTACCTTTTGGGATGGAGTATGATTTCAAGCATATTACTTACTATCACCCACAAGGGAATGGCTTACTGGAGAGAGAGCAGTCTTCTTCTTCCGTATGGCTTGGGTTGTAGCAATGATTACAAATTTATATCTAGATTTGATAGCCAGCCCATTGCCGCAGCAGTGAGCTGGTGGATGTCTTTCAGGCCCCCGGTGAAAGGACGAAGGGGACACTCAGATATGAGGTGCTCCATCATTTGTGCCTGGTGACCACAGTCGTATGCAGGTGTTTGCCTGATTTTCCATTTAAAGAGGGTTTGTCCACATCTCCCATGAGATGTCCTGATGTGATTCAATCTGCACCAGTCTCTCCGACATAAATCAAAACACAGTGGTTCCTCGGTACGGTTAATGATAAGTTTGTTTTGAGAGCTCAAAACACTCCACGTGGCTCTCTATTGAGCCTCAGTGTCGAAGTTGAATGTAAGAGTATTGATGAGGTTCCATAGAGGGTTGTGGGATTTTAATCTTGTCTTTGGCAGGTTCTGCAGGTTGTTGCGCAACAGGATCCTCATGTTTGCATTGACATGGTTGCAAAGAGAAAGCAAGATGTCTGGGCAGCTCTTCCAATCTGTGGAGGCTGGATGTGCGAAAGGATGGGGAGCCAACTGACTGGAGTAGATTTGAGCGTCCCTGACACTCTGCGCATGGTGTTATTGAGTTGAGTACCAAGGAGTTTAGTGTGATCGCTGTGAGAAAACACTGGTGTACAATATTCTGCCGCAGAATATACCAAGGCAATTATTGCGGTTCGTAAGGTCCGTGGACTGGAGCCCCATGATGTTCCAGCCAATTTCCTGATAAGCGCGGCACAAGTCCTGACCTTATCATGGGTGTTCTCAAGGTGTTGTCGAAAGGTGAAACTCCGGTCCAGTGTAATGCTGAGATACTTTAGTTAGAACAGGGGTGGGCAAACTTTTTGGCCCAAGGGCCACATCTGGGTGGGGAAATTGCATGCAGGGCCATGAATGTAGGGCTGGGGCAGGGGGTTGGGGTGCTGGAGGGAGTGCGGGGTGTATGAGGGGGCTCAGGGCAAAGGGTTGGTTGGGGCGGAGGAGGGTGTGGGGTGTACGAGGGGACTCAGGGCAGGGGGTTGGGGTGCAGGAGAAGTACAGGGTGTGGCAGGGGGCTCAGGGCAGGGAGTTAGGATGCAGGAGGGATGTGGGGTGCAGGCTCCGGCCCGGCGCCGTTTACCTGGAGCAGCTCGGGGGTGGCAGTGGTATGCAGCGGGGCTCAGGCAAGCTGTCTGCCTGTCCTGGCCCCGCGCCGCACCCGGAAGCGGCCAGCACCACGTCCCTGCGGCCCCTGGGGAAAGAAGGGACAGAGGGTCCGTGTGCTGCCGTCGCCTGCGGGTACCTCCCCCGAAGCTCTCATTGGCTGCAGTTCCCGGCCAATGGGAACTGCAGGGGGCGGTGCCTGCAGGTGAAGGCAGCGTGTGGAGCTCTCTCCCCCACCCCCCCAGGGACCTCAGGGATGTGGTGCTGGCCACTTCCGGGAGCGGTGCAGGGCCCGCGGTGCCACGGGGGTGGGAATCCCGCAGGCCGGATCCAAAGCCCTTACGGGCCGGATGCGGCCCGCGGGCCGTAGTTTGCCCACTCCTGAGTTAGAATCAGGGACATCATTTTAGTAAACATATACAAGCCATCTAATATCATGTGGCCTGATCCCATCTTCCCTTCCCTTCTTCATCCGGCCATCTACATAGGTGACTTCAACAGCCATCACGAAGACTGGGGATACTGCTCAAACAACACAGCCGGGGAACAGATCACAGAATGGACCTTCCTCGAAGATCTCCACCAGCTCTATGATCCAAAGCATTGCAGATCTTTTCGGTCTCCAGGGTGGACAATGGATCACAACCCTGGCCTGTGTTTAGTGACCTGTAACAACACAGGTATCCTACTAGCCACAACAAGAACCATCTTGAGTCACTTCCCGCATAGCTAATGTGGCCCAATTATCCTCCAGACTGGCCTGGAAGTGCCTCTTCTGCAGTTGGTGCCAAAGCCACTTTGGAATTTCCACAAGGCTGACTGACCTGCCTATGCTTCAGAAACAGAACATTGGATCCCACAGCTCGAACGGATACCTAGAAACTTTGGCAGTTTTACAAATATCCTAAAATTGACCGCTAAGAAGTATTCTGTGCAGTCACCACAAGCTTTCATCCGCTGCTGAACAAAAGAATCCGAGTCCCTCCTGAGGGAATATGAAAGAAGTGACGACCCAGATAAAGCCACTGTGCTGCTCGAGTCCTTGCATTCGGTGCACCTGGGAAGAGATTGTTGAAAGCCTTGATTTCACACATTCGAGCCGCAAGGCATGGGCTCTTTTGTGGCAACTTGGAGGATCCCAGCCAGTAATGCGAGTCCCTGCAAAGGTGACCGCAAAATGCTGTCGCCTCTCATCTTCTTTCTAATAGCAAGCAGCTAACAAGATTACATGCCAGGAGGTAAAGTGGGAATTCCGCAGAAACCTTCACCAATGCCTGGAGGAATCTCCACTCTTCTCTCTGTACTCTGTAGAGGATATCAACGTTGCGTTGTTGGAAGCCAAAAGCCGGAAAGCTGCAGGAGTTGATGTAATTCCTCCAGAGTTTCTCAAGAACCTGGGGAGATGGGGATGGGAATGGTGACAAGCAACGGTGTTTGTCCTACTGAAGCCTGGGAAACCCTGGAAAACTGCAGCCAGCTATCGCCTCATCTCTCTCCTCTCAACCACCAGAAAGTTCATGGAATGGGCACTGCTCCGTTGTATGTCTGACATTATCACAGATATCCTCCCAGCGGAGCAGGCAGGATTCTGCCCAAAGAGGAACTGCTGTGACCAAGTAGCTTCACTCACCAGCCACATTGAGACAGGATTCTAACATAAATTGAAGACAGGGATCGCCCTTGTTGATTTGTCCTCGGCATATGCATCGCCTAGAGAGGCCTCCTCCTCAAACTCTCGTGCGTCATTTATTGCTGATGAACAATCCGTCTCTTGGCAGCGTTGCTCGGGGACCGCCACTTTAAGGTACACCTTAATGGCCAGATCAGTAGACAAAGAACTCTTAACTCGGGCACCCCTCAGGGCTTTGTCCTGGCCCCGATACTTTTTAATCTATACACTGTGGATATACCACCGACAGAGTTGAGGAAATTCATGTATGTGGATGACATTGCCCTAGTTGTTCAGCACACAAGCCTCCAAACCATCAGCTGCTCCCCTAACCCAACCCTAACCTTAGCATGACTGGATTATTTCCAACTCTGAAAAAAACAAAAATATGGTGACCACTTTCCATCAAAACAATAAAATGGCTAATATCAAACTCGATGTGCAATTCTGTGGTGAGAGCATCAGCCATGAAAGAGAGAAGTACAGATTGCTCAGAAAATTCTACAACTAAAAAGAACCTATGGGTATGTCTACGCTATGAGCTGAGGATGTGACTCCTAGCTCAAGGAAGCATACTCATGCTAGCTCGCATCAAGCTACTATGCTAAAAACAGACTGTAGCTGCAACACTAGGAGTGAAGGGATGGGCTAACTGCCATGAGAGTGTGCCTAGAGTCTCAGATGGGTACAAACTTGGGGTGGCTAGCCCATGCCGCTGCTCACTCTGCCACAGCTAGACTATTTTTAGCATGGTAGTTCAATGAGAGCTAGCGCGGGTATGTCTCCTTGAGCTGGGAGTCACAGCTCCAGCTTGAATGGTAGACAAACGCTATATTAGCTCAGCTGATCTATAGTGCAACTTTCACATTGGAGTAACCCCAGCTTAGCTGTTTGTGGGCTGATAGGTCAGAACAATGCTGTCTACCTTGGAGGTAAATCTTCCGACATGACTCTGCTTGCTTACACAGGAAAAAAGAAGGTATACGGGGGGCACAGAACAGAGATATTAGGATTGGGTATCATTTCTTTAATTCTGTACCAGGACGCAAGGCAGGAGGGGCTGGGAAAGATTCTAGAAAAAGCTGTACAGTGAGGTGAGAGCAGCAGTGTAGTGCTAGCCTATTGGGAGTCCTAAGCAACAATGTCCCCTTACTCCCCCAATCCTAAAACTGACAAGTTCTTATAATAAGAAGTGAAGAGGGGGCCCCCTTGAGCTGCTCAGGGCCCTAAGTAATTGCTTACTCTGCTTATGCCTAGTGCCAGCTCTGGATGAGACAGAGACGTTTCAGAGATGTCACTTTTTTCCTCATTCTAATAAAGTTCTTTGTTCAATGAAGAAACCAACTCTCTGTGACTTTACTATTCTCTACCACTTGGGAACTGGAGACAATGCTCTTGTGAGAGATGCTCAGATGGGGGGAGTAAGACCTTAGACGGGGAAGGAGCATGGACTGGCTATCTTGGAGGAGCTGGAATGCTAGGGGCAGAAGTGCCTGTAGAAAGCAGGGGGAGACTATCAGTCCATGGTGAAGGCAACACAAACCCTATTTAAAAGAGAGAATTTTTCCTTTTCTGCCAGGACCTTGGCTCTCACTCCATTGGAGGTTCCAGGGTACTTTGCAGGCCTGCTTAAAATCCTCTGAGTCCTATTTCATTTTCTCAGGAGGAGATTCTCAAAGCCTTACTGTCCCAGATCTCTTACTTCCACAAAGAGTGGCGTGGGCCAAGGAGGGACCCAGTGTAGACGCCTGCTTTGTGTATAAAAACTTAGTAGCATGGGCACATCCTGGTTCTGAAGCCCCTGCAGGAATTGTTCAAGCTGCAGTCCTGGCTCAATGCATGTGGGACTGAAGGCCCATAAACTGCTGATGCCTCACATGATGCTTCAGAGGCAGCTGTACAAGTCCATGTTTTATACCATCAAAACTTCTCAGGTCTACTCCTCTTGCACTTCTAGGACTACTCCATTCTTCCTTTTATGTATGGGAGAGATAGCCCGTAGGTACCTCATGTGATGCTGCAAAGTTAACTGCACACCAGGGTTTGCCTGGATATCCTCTGAGGTCTACTCAATTTTCTCCTCCATTCTGTTCCCTTTTCCTCTGATGAAAAGGGTTCTAATGCTCCATAACATGAAGAGAGAAACAGCTAATGGAGAAGGAAAGCCACTGTAGGAAATGACATCACCAGAAGTATCAATGTACTGTTACTGTGTGCTGGCAAAGAGGAATCATACCCAAGCATCTTGAAAGCTACAGAAGATGTTAAAGAAAAAAGTACTAAAATTTTAAAAAGCACAGTCTCAGCTTTAAAAAGACACATTTGATGGGCAAATCTCATGACTAGGGCCCTACCAAATTTGTGGTCCATTTTGGTCAATTTCACGGTCATACAATTAAAAAAATTAGTAAATTTCATTGTTTCAGCTATTTAAATTGGAATTTTCACAGTGCTGTAATTTTAGGGGTCCTGACCCATAAAGGAGTTGGGGGGGGGGGGGGAGGTTTGCAAGGTTATTGTAGGGAGGGTTGCAGTACTGCTACCCTTACTTCGGCGCTGCTGCTGGCAGCAGCGCTGCCTTCAGAGCTGGGCAGCTGGAGAGCAGTGGCTGCTGGCCGGGAGCCCAGCTCTGAAGGCAGAGCCACTGCCAGCAGCAGCGCAGAATTAAGGATGGCATGGTATGGTATTGGCACCGTTACTTCTGCACGGCTGCTGGTGGGACATTGCCTTCAGAGCTGGGTGTCCAGCTAACAGCCACCACTCTCCAGCCACCCAGATCTGAACGCAGTGCAGGAGTAAGGGTGGCAATACTGCGACCCCACCTAAAATAACCCTGTAACCCCCCTGCAACTCCCTTTTGGGTCAGGACTCCCCACTTGGAGAAATGCTGGTCTCCTCTGTGAAAACTGTACAGTATAGGGTAAAAGCACACAAAAGACCAGATTTCACAAGGGGAATCCAGATTTTCACGGTCCGTGACACGTTTTTCAGGGCCAGGAATTTAGTAGGGCCCTACTTATGACCTAAGGTTAGTCAAAGTTGTTTCTCTCATCAGGTGCAACTTTTTACACTTGTACCAGTGCAACTGAAGAGAGAGGGGGGGGGAAAAAAAACCCCTATCCTTGTACATTAGTAATACTACTGTGTAAATTACTTTGCTGCATGAACATGAATGTTGATAATTTTCACATTGTTTTCATAGTATTCCTATTAGCTCTAATGTCATTTTAACCCATAGGTATTGCCAAGTATAGAAAATGGATATAAAAATGTCATGATGGTCTTACGGAAAAAATGCTATTACTACACACAAGCAAAACACTTAATTTAAAAAGAAAATCAAATGGTTTCAGGAAGTCAAACACTCTTGATCCTGCTCAACATCTTTACCACTTCCATGAGATGGTGTAATGTCTATTAAATCTAGCAGGAAGCAGTCTATTTTTAATTTAAAAAAATAAGTCACATATATCCTCATGTATTGATACAAAGAAATTCATTTATCACATGAAAGTATAATGCAGTGCACCACAAGTGAGTCATCCTCCCATTATACCCACATACAACACATAATTAAAATTGTAAGGCACTCCCACATACACCAAGTATTTTTATCGTTTCAGTTTGAAGAATGTGCATAGTTCTAATATTTAACAATAATTTAAGAATCTCTTGTTTATATTTTTATATGAAGGCATGCTAAGTTAATTCAGTGTTAATTCAAATAATTTCTGTTTGTGATACACTACACAATTAAAGATGGTCAAAAAGTTGCATCACATGATTTGTGATTACAACAAATCTGCAGCCACAAGGAGACTTGTACAAAGAATCCTCAGTTTCTATGATGATGACGAAAGATTAAATCAACAAAATTCACACTTGTGCTATAAGAAATGTCAATATCCATCGTCTCAATGACCTCAATCAAACCACAAACCAACAAGCTTCTCCTTCCCCATTTTCTAAATAAACTTATAAAGAGAAAAAGAAAGTAATTATAATGTGAATCCTGCACTCCTTACACAGACAAAACTCACACTTGTGTCATTAGGAGTTTTGCCTGAATAAGGACTGAGGATTTGTGGTAAAATTTTCAGAAGTGCCTAAGTGACTATGACTACACTATGAATTACTTTGGTATAACTAATCCACACCCCTGAGTGACATAAGTTATATCGACGTAAGCACCGGTGTGGACAGCGGTATGTCAGTGGGAGAGCTTCTCCTGCTGACATAGCTACTGACTCTCATGGAGCACTACAGCAGTGCAGCTGCGCTGCTATGGTGCAGACATAACTCTAAAGTGGATAATGATGTCTAAAGCTAACTCAGAACTGCAGACTCTTGAATACACGTGGATCAATGTGCTAGCTAGCAAAACACAGGAGGGGTTCTGGTGAAGGTCTGTTACAAACCTCCATATCAAACTAGAAAACAGGATGAGTTACTTATTACTTTAGTTCACCTATCTGTAATGTGTGGAGAGAAAAAGTGTGTTGTTACATGCTAAATACGTTATATGTGTTCACTTTGGTGGGAGACATATGCTGGAGATCTCATGCCTTGTGGATGTGGGGAAGAAGTAGATGAGATATATCTTGACTTTAGTAAGGCTTTTGATACTATCTCACATGATCTTCTCATAACCAAACTAGGGAAATATAGCTTAGATGAACCTACAATAAGGTGGGTATATAATAGGCTGGAAAACCGTACTCAAGAGTAGTTATCAATAACTCATAGTCAAGTTGGAAGGGCTATAGAGTGGGGTCCTGCCGGGATCTGTCCTGGGTCTGGTTTTATTCAATATCTTCATAAATGATCTGGATAATGACAGAGAGTACGCTTATAAAGTTTGTGAATGATACCAAGCCGGGAGGGGTTGCAAGCGCTTTGTTGAACAGGATTAGAATTTAAAAGGTTCTTAAATAGGAGACATGGTCTAAAATAAATAGGATGAAAATCAATAAGGACAAATGCAAAGTACTACACTTTGGACAGACTCATCAATTGCACAAATACAAAATGGGAAATGACTTCCTACAAAAGAGTATGCCAGAAAAGGATTTGGGGGTTACAGTGGATCACAAACTAAATATGAGTAAATAAGGTAATACTATTGCAAAGAAGTGAACATCATTGTGGAATGAATTTGCAGGAGTGTTGTAAGCAAGACACGAAAAGTAATTCTCCCACTCTACTCAGCACCAATAAGGCCTCAACTGGAGTACTGGGTCAAGTTCTGGGAAGATTAGGATAAATTGGAGAAAGTCCAGAGGAGAGCAACAAAAATTATTAAAGTCCAAGAAAACATGATGTGCAAGGAAACACTGAAAAAAATGGGTTTTAATCTGGAGAATAGAACACTGATGGGGGACACGATAACAGTCTTCAAGTACGTAATTGGTTGTTATAATGAGGAGGGTGAAAAATTCTTCTCCTTATCCACTAAAGACAGGACATGAAGTAATGGGCTTAAATTTCAGTACGGGAGATTTAGTTTAGACATTAGGAAAAAACTCCTTTCTATCTGTACTGGAACAAATTACCCAGGGAGGTTGTGGAATCTCTGTCATTGGAGGTTTTTAAGAGCAAGTTAGACAAACACCAGTCAGGGATGGTCTAGAATAATACTTAGTCCTGCCTCAGAGCAGGGACTTGATTAGATGACCTATTGAGGTCCCTTCTAATCCGACATTTCTGACTCCCCCAAAGGCTCCTACTGGCTGTTGATCTGCAAGCTGCAGGCAGCCGTTTCCCAGCCTGTTACCCTCTCAGTTGGTCCCCGACAAGGATGAGACGCAGCCACTTCTGATGGCCAGCTGGGGAGCTTGCAGTTAAATTGGTGAAGAGAAAGTCACAACTGGAGAAAGGAAAGGCAGAACAATAAGCACATTTCCCCACCTCCTCCTCCACCCCAGCACAATTACTCAGGAGTTTGGAGGCTACTGGATGATGGCATACTAGTGAATTTTAGTGTTTCTTCTCCCCTCGTACTGCACTCAGAAGTTTTTCCTCTGACTTTTCACAGAAGAGAATAACCTAAAATTCACTTTAATACTCTGTAAGTCAAATACTCTTTGAAGATGAAAACCATCTATCTATACAACGTTACAAGTAAGGTAATGTCCTTATTTTACAGATGAAGAAAATAAGGGCTTGTCTACACTTACAGCAGTGCAGCGGTGCCACTTTAATTCTTAGCGAAGATGCTACATACCCTGATGGGAGAACTTCTCCCGTCGGCGTAGGTAATCCACCTTCCTAAGAAGCAGTAGCTATGTCAACAGGAGAAGGCCTCCCGTCCACGTAGCACTGTTTACACTGGGGGATAGATCAGATTTTCTACACCCCTGAGTTACATAACTATATCAGTTATACTAAGAACCATCCTACTTCTCTGACACAACAGAATTTTACTTAATGGGTGACCGTTCTCTTTTTGTACTTCATTAGTATTGTGCTGATTGAAATGTAACCTTCTGATTGAATAAGATTAAATTTATTAGGTGGTTAGTAGCTGACACCTGAATCATTAAAGACAGGTCCATGGTTTATTAGATGTTTACAAAATATTTTACAGTAACTCCTCACTTAACATTGTAGTTATGTTCCTGAAAAATGCGACTTTAAGTGAAACCATGTTAAATGAATCCAAATTTCCCATAAGATTTAATGTAAATGGGGGGGTTAGGTTCCAAGGAAATTTTTTTTGCCAGACAAAAGGCATTATATACATAAACAGTATAAGTTTTAAACAATTTTAAACAAGCAATTTAATACTATACTCAGCAATGGTGTTTGTGAAGCTCTTCCCCCCTCCCCTCCAGCCTCCTGAACGCTTCATGTTTTACTTACTTGAATAGTTCTAATTGCAGTTCTCATTTCTTCTTTCTCCCTTTCAAGCAGAATTTTAGTGTCACCATCTGTATATCCATGATTGTTAAGTATTTAATGAATATCTATAGTAGTTACATTTTCTTTCAATATGAGGTATTATAATAATTAAAGGTATCATTTTATAGCTTACTAGCTATATAGCGTATTTAATTCCTTACTAGCTATATAGCGTATTTAATAGCTGTTGTGCTTTTTCTCGGTTAGTAACCAGGCCACTATGCACCTTTGCTTGTCCTTCACTTCAGAGGTATTCCCAGATATTTTCAGATATTATTGAATTATACTCCAATCTTTTTATTAGCTAACTTTGGTTGTTATGAAGGCTTTCTGCAGTGTGGGAGGAAAATTTAGGGAGGTGTGTAAGTTTATTTCTTATTGTGCTTTTATTTTAATTAAAGCTTCGGTTCTGCAGAAAACAGAAGTTGTTGTAAAACCCTACAATTGATATAACAATGTTGTTGTGCTTGCAATTTACTGGTACCATAGAGCCCATTCACATTAGTCAGGCACAGTTAAGTGACAGTATTAATCAAATTACCAGATTAACTAAGCAATTTTATTGTGATGGAGGAGGAAGAGTTGACTTACAGACCTTTTCACTGATTGGATTACTGAGAGTTCTATATATTCCAAGGGGCAGTGTCACTAATTGGAAAACTTGGAATAAAAATGTTCATTTGTTATAGTTCTCCTAATACAGGATGTGGAGAATATGGGAGTTGTGTAGCATTTTTTTTTTTTATAACTATCATATGTCTATCAGGTTATCCGTTTATATTAACCTGCCTCAATGCCCAGTTAAACCAAAGGAGTTTGTAAGGGGAGAAACCGACAGAAAATGAAATAATGGCAAAGATAAGGCTCCTTGGGGAAACAATGTGGGGGAAGCTATCCACAGAGCTCTGCAAATCTGCGGCTATCCACTTTATATTCATGGACCATGTTTGCGGATTCTGGATGGATTCAGATCCAAATTTTATATGTAGAGCCCTGCAAATCGTAGATATCTGCTTTAAATCCATGGATGTGGCTATCTGTAGACTGTTTGTGGAGCACAGATCGAATGTGGATACAAATTTTGTATCCACACGGGGCTCTAGCTATCAATGGGGGAATACCCTGTTTGGCTCCATTCAGGCTATAGAATGGCTTACTCTTCCCAAAGATAAGTGTTTTTATAGCAGACAAATTCCTGTTACTACCTCTGGAAAGCAAAATTTAAAATAATTCTCAGGAAGTGTTAATGTATCAACATCACTGCAAATCTCTCTGTCACCTACTTGCTTTGCTAGGGACTGTTTGTCTTGTCCAGTAATCTGAGTATTTGGCCATGTCTGAATTCAGATTCACTATAAATAAGATAGACTTATAGAAAGAGACCTTATAAAAATGTTAAAATGTATTACTGGTACACGAAACCTTAAATTAGAGTGAATAAATGAAAACTTGGCACACCACTTCTGAAAGGTTGCCGACCCCTGGATTACAACATACTTTGTAGAAGAAACTTTGGTAGATAATTTTAAAATTTTAAAAAATTTGCATCCTGATTCTTGTACGTTACACCTATGCCCAAAGCCATGGAAAGTGGACTGTCAATCAAAAAAAGAGATTTTTTTCAGTCAAATAAATATGAAGAAAGTTATTCAGGACAACTCGCAATGGCTGCAAATTCAATCTTCCCAGGTTAAATTATCTATGCGTAGTCCCAGCCCAGTGAATAGTAATGGAAGATGTGAAGAAAATCTGTTCAGCCTCTTAGTTCATATTTGAGTTTAGAGAGGCTGAGGAAAAGTTGCCCACCTTCTTCATAAAAATGAATACAGCTATTTTAAAACAGAACTAAAAATTCTAATAGTGAAGAACATCCACAAGCAAGTGGTTTTAAAACAAAAGGTATGATAATAGTTTAGAACACTTTTAAATTGACTTATGTTTTATAGATAGCTGCTGAGATATTTTTGTTTAACAGAGCCTAATGAAACTCCCTTATTTTTTATTACTCTAATGTCCATACTTCCTCTTCAGCCTGACAGGAAATGGGTTGCTGTCCTCCGAGCATTTTACTTGAGGGAGATAGCAATGACTCAGTGAAGCAAAAGGCATGACAAAATCATTACATACTGACCTAAAATCATATATAGGTTCTGAGATTTTAGTCTCTACACAAATATTGCTGCATTCTGCAAATTCTAATTTTATTTGTAAAAAGTTTCTAACTTTTGTATATGCTATAATCCAGATGTTACAATTCGTGCTTTGTATTCACTGCTAAAAAGGTGTGGTTTTTACTTCAGGGTAGCTAACACATGTGAACTATCCTAAAGTAAAAATACAGTGAAGACAAGGCATTCAGTTTTTCCACAAGGTCAATTCACAGAGGTCAGCCTTACACATATCGCCTTACTTAGGTTACTTAAGATTGGAGAATACTGTTAAAAATTTCAGAAGAACTTAACTGAGTTAGGTGGGTGAGCAACATAATGGAAGATGAAATTGAATGTTAAATGAAAAGTAATATACAATGGAGGAAATAATTTGAACTACTCATATACCTTTCTAGATTCTAAATTAACTCTCTGCTCAGGAAAACGACTAGACAACTCAATCAATACTTCTACTCAATATGCAACAGCAGTCAAAAAAAGCAAACAAAATACAAGGTCTAGAATTAGACAGATCATGTCTACTGCTTCCCCCCATCCACTAAGCTTGTTATCCCACTTAAAAGTTAGACAGACACCTATTAGGGATAGTCTCAGTATATGTAATCCTGCCTCAGCACGAGGGGATGTATAAGAAAACCGACTGAGGTGCCTTTCAGTCCTACATTTCTATGATTCCATAAGGATTGTGATGGAGATTGATATGGAAAATATAATCACAATAAATCAATGTGTTCAGTTACCCCATCTCAAAAAGGATATAGCAGCATTAGACGGCATTCAGAAATTGAACACTCTCTACACTAGTCCTGTGTGTGAGATCTCTGAATTGACTCCTAGATTAAAACATATTTGGAGAATCTAGGACAAGCCATTGGTCAGAGATGACAACAGGAATTATTGGGGCATGGAAAAACTTTTTATATAAGAGAAATTGAAAAGATTGCAATGGATTACTTTAGAAAAGAGACAAATAAGAAGGGCCATGATAAAATAATGAATGGTAGAGAGAAAGTAGATCAGAAACTTCTTGTATTTTGAATAAGGGTGAACAGGACAAGAGGCATTCAAACAAATTGAAAGGTGCCAAATTCAAAACTCACAAAAAGGAAATATTTTTTCCGCACAGCTTCCAATTAGTCTCTAGCATTCATTACTACAGTATATCAGAGGCTAAGAGCACAGCAGGATTGAAAAAAGGCTCAGGCATTTATATGGATTTTAAAAAAAATTCCAGAGTTAGAGTAGCAATTTCTTTAAAAGCATTTGGAAGGGATATAAATCCTTCATATTTCTTTAACTGTGGGGCTGCTTTGCACCCAATTCAGTCTTCTACACCAGATGTCATCAGCCCCATGCCACTTTGAACATACACCCTACGTCATCCTCAGAAGCAAGGGCTGGCATGGAAGCAGATTTATGGCAACTCTGTAAAAAGAATCCTCCTATAGAGGGAAGATCTTCTCAGGGCAGATGTGCCCAATTTAGAACCACATTGCAGTTGTGGGTCAATGCTAAGCAGTCAAAGCATGGTACAGAATTGAGGCCTCTGACTGTCTAAAGTCTGCCAGATCTTTGAAATACCTAAAGCCTGTGTATCCTGCCAACTCTGAGTTTGTAGGTTCTGTAGAGACTGATGAAGAGCTTTTAATATACTATTATAGGCTTCAATGGCAAACAAATTTCACAAAACCCTGCAGTCTGAAATCTACCTTTATTTGGGGGGAGGAGGGAGGGGAGGAGAAGGAGTTGGAAATTTGAATAAATATATACAGTGTTGGAACTTAAAGGCAGGTTTCTAAACTCCAAGGAATTAACTCTGAAATGAAACACTTTAGGCTTTGCAAACTAGGTCTATGTATGGACCTTTTATCAGGCTCTTAGGAAAGAAAGTCTAAGACAAGCAAGTATCAGTGAAAGATGACCCAACAAAAAAGCACTGGAAGATTTTTAAAAAGCAAAAACCACCACTTACTTTCTTTTTTTCTTTTGTTATATGTGTCATAACATGAAAATGCCTGTGAACAGATTCCCTTCAAATTTGGGGGTGGGGGAGAACCCCCAAATCCCACACATCATCCTTTCGAAAAAGAACATACTAAATTTCAAATGCAAAGGATCTTTTTTTGAGGAATACAGAGGTGGGCCAAAATCAGGCTAATACTGAGAAGCTGATTACAAGCTTATCTATGGTAAGATTAGTGTATTTCCACAATTAATATTTGAATAGTTATTCAACATTTAGAAAAATTTATTCTGATGGGCACATGTGGTGGGTTTTCCTTCCAAGATCAATGATCCTGAACTGCCTGAAGCACTTCTTTAGAGTAAAGCAACCATCAATAGAAAGACTAGAAGCCTTTTTTTCTTAAATTAATGTAAGGAAGAGAGTTTAATGTAATGAAGGTGAAAGTGATGGGATTTTAAACAATATTGTTTTTTGTTGTTGTTTTTCTTAAAACTACAAGTACAGGAGATTGCATAGTGTTCTTTGTTTGGGATTTCTATGTTTGCTTGTTTGTTTTTCTTTTGCCAAATAGGTTAAAATTCAAACTAGTAGTCCGGTGCTTTGAAGAATAGTGTATTACAAGAAAATTGACTTAAAGAATTATCCCTTTTCATTGTGTCTGTATATGTAAACGAGGGCTGTTAATTAATCACAGTTAACTCAAGTGATTAACACAAAACAAATTAACTAGATTAAAAAATAGTCGTGACTAATCACAGTTTTAATCACACTATTAAACAATAATAGAATACCATTTAAAATTTATCAATATTTTTGGATGTTTTTCTACATTTTCAAATATATTGATTTCAATTACAACACAGAATACAAAGTGTACAGTACTCACTTTATTATTTTTGATTACAAATATTTGCACTGTAAAAAAGAACAAAAGAAATAGTATTTTTCAGTTCACCTCATACAAGTTCTGTAGTGCAATCTCTATCTTGAAAGTGCAATTTACAAATGTAGATTTTTTTTGTTACATAACTGCACTAAAAACAAAACAATGTAAAACTGTAAAGCCTACAAATCCACTCAGTCCTACTGCTTGTTCAGCCAATTGCTAAAGTAAACAAGTTTCTTTACATTTATGAGAGATAGTGCTGCTCACTTCTGTTTTATAAGGTCACCTGAAAGAGAACAGGCATTCACATGGCATTTTTATAGCCGACGTTGCAAGGTATTTATGTGGCAGATGTGCTAAACATTCATATGCCCCTTCATGCTTCAACCACCATTCCGGAGGACATGCTTCCATGCTGAATTTAAATTGGTATTCTATTATTGTTTAACAGTGCAATAAAAATTGTGATTGTGACTTTTTTTAATCTTGCAATTTTAAAAAATCATTTGACAACACATTTATAAAGGTGCACCATCAATCTGAAAATCATATTTGTTTGAAAATAATGTATCTAGTATAGCATCAAATATATCCTTTTCCCCAACACAACTGAAAGTTGGGGAAAAGGATATATTTTCCCATTTCTTTACTTTGTGGATTTGACAGCACTTCGTGTATAGTCAGTTTCATTGTGTCCAGTATAATCAGGAACTTTCTCCCTTGATGAAAGGACCTTTGTAAACAAACGGTAGAGTAGAAACCCCCCTTTTAAATATTTATTTAAAAAACATTCATGGACATACTGTTTAACTGGTTATCAGAAACTGGATTTTTTTTTTTTTTTAAAAGTCAATTAAAAAAATCAGGTGGTCTATGTCCCATTAAAGTTGGTTCTCCCCAAATCTTTGCTATTGACTTCAATAAATCTAGGATTTCTCCCCTGGATTGTGTCCACACATTTCTCTTTCATGAAAATAAACTTCAGTATAATCTTTCTGAATCTATTTTTATTTACAATATGTATATAGTTCCTATTAATTTGTTGATCAAATTTGGATAAAAACAGGGAAAGTAGCTGAAAAACGTACACCCCTCCACCCACCCACATACTTCCAGGGTGCCAGCAAAACAAAACCTTCAGCAAGCCAGCCTTCTCCTCTTCAGACACTGTTTCCAACTATTGTGCATCTCTGTCTTAACCGCTCTCATTAAATGCATGTTAAGGGTGTAGCTCCAAGTTACCATAGCTCTTCTAAAAGGCTCTTAGACCCTTGGTGAGGAGTTAAATAACATTACATCCTGGATTAGAAACTGGTTAAACAACAGAAAACAAACAGTTCATTTTCACTGTTTAATTAATTCTACACTGTTAATTTTCAGCATGACAACGGTTGACTGTCCGTGTTGTTTAATACATTTATTAATTAACTGAATAGCGAATGTGAACAAGGTGGTTGCAACATTTCAGGACCACATTTTATTCTGGTTAAGAACAGAAAAAGCTGAAAAACTTCAGAGTGACCTAACAAAGACAGGTGAACGGACAAGCTGGATGGCAGATTTAAAATGTTGCAATGCACTGCACACTGGAAGGAATAATTTGAACTATTCAAACACATCGCTGGGTTCTAAATGAACTGCAACCACTCAGGAAGAAGACCTGGGCATCATTGTGGACTTTTGCTCATTCAGCTCTAGATGAATTAGTTAAGTGCTATCACATAGACAACAGAGAATACACAAGAGCATATACTATTATATTTTTGACAAAAATGGTGAAAGTAAAAACCAAACCAAACCAAGATGACTTTACTCAATAGATTTTAATTCAATTCATAGCAGATGAAATGTGTGTCTAAACTACTTTATCATTAAATAGTTATATTGAGGCCAACCAGGTCAGAGCCCCGCTGTACTGTACAAACAGAGAAAACGACAGTCCCAGCCCCCCAAAAAATTATAATCCAAAAAGAGACCATACTACTATAAAAATATAACGTCTTCAATTCAAAGATATAATCACACGCTTGAATGAATAAATTCATTAGCCAAATATAATACAATAAACACTTTAGACTGAGTAGTGATTTTCATCCAAGTATCTCAAAATGATTTACATATCATTCAGACTCACAACACACCAAACAGGTGGGGAAGAAGTTTAATCTTATTATAATTGGGTAAATGGAGGTACAGTTAAATTAAATGACATGTCTTAGATTATATGACAAACTGGTGGCAGAGCAGGGAACAGAAATGAGGAACTATTCAACAATTTAATATGAAAACACTAGTAGTGCTGACAGACTCTCCTCATAATGGAGGCAAGATATGAAAAGCATGAAGAAAATACTGTATTTGTGAACAGTTCTTAGTGAAAATATATGTATCTACTGTACATCTGTACATACCTGCTTACTGTATACAGTTTATGTGGATATGAAATAAGCGGACAATATAATTTATTAAAAATTGAAATTATTTTTATTGTTATATGAATTCTCATCAATGGAACCTGAAATAAAATAAAAGGTTCTAGAGATTACTGGGTACAGAACACATTGTTTGTCTGTTTAAAGAATGAAATAATATCCACAAAAAACACATCTAGGGTCTGTTCCAAAGCAATGGAGTCTTTCCATTGACTTCAAAGGTCTTTTGATCAGGACCCTAGTGCATAGTAGATATAGTCATGAATCATAAAAGTGAAGGAATGTTCAGATCTGGGATTTTGCTTTGGACCCATCAGTTAAGTATATTAATATTAAAAAAAATAAAAGATTTGGATCGATTTGTATTTTTGAAGTAAGTATGTTGCTTCAATTTTACACGATCATTTCTAAGAAAGAGAAAGGTGAACAAGGACTCCCTTATCTTATATACTATACCATCTATAATTGCCTATTTTGCCTGAATTACTTACATAAAATGTCACCACGATATCTATTTCTAGTCCAAATTTACCAAATTTTCAAACATATTGCATCTAATATTTAAATTTGAAAACCAAAATATAGGTTTTTTTAGCAAGTCATTTAAAGCATTTAAGGTAGTGGCGGTTTTCTATTACTTGTGTTACTACAAATAGAATCACACTGAAATAATAACAACTCAAAATGTCAAATTTAATTATTGTAAGATGTCTGGAGCTGTTACCTAAATATCAAACTTAAAAAATCCAGCACATTTTGCACACATTGAGAGAAATAAGGATTCCATTTTCCTAGGCATTGTGCTACTAAGGCACTAATGTCTGTAGTAACAGGTGCAAATAAAATTTGTACCAGCTAAGCATTTTCAAAGAAGGGTGTAATCAGGTTGAAAATAACTTTGGAAAATATGGCAAAACAAAATAGCTGAAGACAATTGCATAGTCTTGTATGGACATTTAAAGGGGTGTTTAGTCTGAGAGGATCTTGAAATTATAGTCTGGAACATACTGGAAAATCGTTATAATGTGTTGCCAATCTGTAGCACATCACCACCTATCTGAAAAATCTCTGTCTCCTTGCAAGACTAGGTAAGGTTGGTCATCTGATCTGCATAAGAAGCCTCTGAATATTATTGGGCCTAGGTAACACTGAAAACTACTTCCCTGACTTTACTTTCTATTATTATTGTTTCTTATGACACATCTATTGATTTGGCAGAGATTGATGAATTGTGTATAGGGGAAAAAAAGTAATTCCTTATAAAGAGCAAAGAATACACTTATTTGCTGATGTAGCCAAGGTTCCTCAAGCTTGGAGAAAAGTTACTTTTCTTCATGGTAATTTTATGTCTGTGCACTTTATCATGGCTGTCTTATTTCCTACTAAACTGAGACACTGTAAAGACAAGAGATTTTTATATATATAATTTTTAACTCAAAAGTCTCTTTATATCTCCCAGATTTATAACAATCTGGAAAAAGGGAAACTGATGCTGCTCTATTTGATTCTGTGATAGTCACATTATGAACTGTTGTCTGCAGCTGTTTTTTCTGCTTAGTGTAAAATAACTGACTTATGTTCTAGATAGGTTTATAGGTTTGATTTTTGGATGATGATTTTTTTTTGCTTTGCAATTAAATAAAAAAATAATTTCAAACTACTAGGGTCAGTGGAATGGTGGCAAAACAGTAGTTTTTGCATTAGACCGTATATTACATGGGATATTTCAGAGTTGCTAAGCCAATATTTTCTGCTGCCTAGTATTTTCCTAGTAATAAATTTTTCATTACATGTTGTGTTTTAGTGTGAATAATGCCCAAATTAATATGCAGTATTTTGACTCCCAAGTTTCTTCACAATACAGCTGTGTCTGAATGTTATTAAAGCTAACCTTCTTATCCTGTCCTCATACTGTTTCCCGCCACATCCGTGCACCTATGATTGTCTGAGTATTGCACTGTGCCAGGTCACTGGAAGAGCATTCATGCTCAAGCAGCAGGCATCACAGGAGATGATTCATATTTTGAAGCTCTCTGCCACAGTCACAGGTATTGGAGCCAGTGACGTAGTCCCACTTGATCATCGTGTCTCTGGATGAGCCAACTCCAGTGAGGAGTCAATTATGGCAGTGTCACATAGGCCAGGACTGATCTGCACCAGGTGGTAGGTGCTTAACTGGTGGAAGCCAGTCCCTGTCAGCCTTAAAGGTTGTGAATCCTGCTAAACACCTCGTACTACCACTTTCCCACTTCTTATTAATGCGTTGCTACAACCTAACATTAATAATCACAACAAAACCCCCATAAGCCTTGTCTTTTTCACTCACTGTGGAAATAGGACAGTGAGACACTTCAGGGACAAGTGATATTGAATACACCACAGACTTAAAATTATTTGAGTCAGACACTGTTTTAAAAATGCTCAGTCTTCTTTATGGGGAAGACAATCACTTGCAATAACAGAGGTGCATAGTGTTAAAATGTTGCTTTTATATTCTGTACACACTTATTTATGGAAGGGTGAGAAGCAGTGAACTCCATGTATAATTCCTGCATGCTTTAGGCTCAGCACATCCAGCTGTGTGTAGCAGACAACCAGTTGGAATATGCACTGATAACCAACCTGTTCTATTGTATGCCATAACTGACACTTGAGCTATGCCCTTGAATGTTTTGGTTTGGTACTGTTTAAGATGATTCTGGATCCCACTTTTCTAACTATACGGAAGGGTGTCTTGCAGTAGAAGTGTAGGCTGGCTGCCTGTCTGTATCAGTAATTGTGGTGAGTCACCTTCAAGGCCTGGGGTTGGTAGAATTTTCTTTATCTTAGTGTTAAATGAGTGGAAAAGAATTAAGGCTAAAATTGCTTTCTGTACTGAAAACTGCAACCTAATTAATGTATGTTTACACTGCAACTGGGAGCGAGTGGGGCTCAAGCTAGTTCTCTAAGAGTACCAGTGACCTTGTGCTTCGGGCTGGAGCTTAGGCTATCAAGCCGAGGGGGGTCTGGTGGTCTTGAGAGCCTGAGCTGCAAAATCCACATTGCTATGTTAGCTCAAGCCCCACTAGCACAAGTCTGTCTACCTGGGCTGGGAGACTCACTCCTAGCTGCAATATAGCCACACACATATACTCTAAATTATACTTTTGACAACAGGTCCTCACAAGTGCTACTTCTTTTTGCATCCCCAAATTATTTCAGCATTCATTAAAACCTTATTTCCTAGTGAATATGGTTGCCATTTGGAAATACTCCAAATGTTAATATGGGCCATAAGAAACAAAGAAATTGACAGGAATTGTGCAATCACATGTGTGGACAAATGCCAATTACACAACAGGCAAGTTGGATGCATCTAGGGAACAGCAGAGAGCAGACCAAGGCAGCATGTCTGAAGGCTGCAAGGAAACAGAAGTCTAGTGGGAGTTGAATAAATATGTTTTATCATTTAGTACCGTTTTCCTCTCTACTCTGTGAGGGAATCATGAAGGCACACAGCCAAACATTACACCTGCCTCCTTTCCCCAATAGACAATGAAGAAGCAGTTTGTCCATGAGACCCTCGGGCAGATTCTCCCTCTCATAGACTAACAGGCCACCATCCCAGACATTTCTCTCTGATATGGTTATCACAGATTTAAGGAGTTTTAGGAGGCTTTTCAGACTGTTTGTACTCTCCTTAATAGCCTCTTTTCATTACATACAATCAGTGAACATGTTCATATTATAAACAAAACTCACTGGGATGCCATGGGATGAACACAATTTCTATTGTTTATCAATTTCGTTAGCGACAGCTGGGACATTTGCCCAGATATCTCAGCCTCTCTCTGACTTCCGGTACATCAGTGTTGATGACTTTGATTGCTCTGAGCCCTCTCTTCCCTTTCTATCATTGATAGAAAAGATTAAAAATAGAAAGGAGAATAAACTCTGGCAAATGAAGTGTAAAAGTATAATTAGGAAGGCCAAAAAAGAATTTGAAGAACAGTTAACCAAAGACTCAAAAAGTAATAGCGAAAAAAAAAAAAAAAAGTAAATACATCAGAAGCAGGAAGCCTGGTAAACAACCAGTGGGGCCACTGGACGATCGAGATGCTAAAGGAGCACTCAAGGACAATAAGGCCATTGCAGAGAAGCTAAATGAATTCTTTGCATTGATCTTCATGGCTGAGGATGTGAGGGAAATTTCCAAACCTGAGCCATTCTTTTTAGGTGACAAATCTGAAGAACTGTCCCAGATTGAGGTGTCATTAGAGGAGGTTTTGGAACAAACTGATAAACTAAACAGTAATAAAAGTCACCAGGACCAGATGGTATTTCACCCAAGAGTTCTGAAGGAACTCAAATGTGAAATTGCAGAACTACTAATGGTAGTTTGTAACGTATCATTTAAATCAGCTTCTATACCAAATGACTGGAGGATAGCTAATGTGACGCCAATTTTTTAAAAGGGCTTCAGAGGTGATCCTGGCAATTACAGGCTGGTAAGCCTGACTTCAGTACCCGGCAAACTGGTTGAAACTATAGTAAAGAACAAAATTGTCAGACATATAGATGAACATAATTTGTTGGGAAAGAGTCAACATGGTTTTTGTAAAGAGAAATCACGCCTCACCAATCTACTAGAATTGTTTGAGGGAGGTCAACAAGCATGTGGACAAGGGGGATCCAGTGTACTTAGATTTTCAGAAAGCCTTTGACAAGGTCCCTCACCAAAGGCTCTTAAGCAAAGTAAGCTTTCATGGAGTAAGAGGAAAGGTCCTCTCATGGATTGGTAACTGGTTAAAAGATAGGAAACAAAGGATAGAAATAAATGGTCAGTTCTCGGACTGGATAGAGGTAAATATGTCCCCCAGGGGTCTGTACTGGGACCAGTTCTATTCAACGTATTCATAACGGATCTGGAAAAAGGGGTAAACAATGAGGTGGCAAAATTTGGAGGTGATATAAAACTACTCAAGATAGTTAAGTCCTAAGCAGACTGCGAAGAGCTACAAAAGGATCTCAGAAAACTGGGTGACTAGGCAACAAAATGACAGATGAAATTCAATGTTGATAAATGCAAAGTAATGCACATAGTAAAACATAATCCCAATTATACATATAAAATGAAGGGTCTAAATTAGCTGTTACCACTCAAGAATGGTGTCTCTAGCCTCTGTTTGCCAGAAGCTGGGAATAGGCGACAAGGAATGGATCACTTGATGATTACCTGTTCTGTTGATTTCCACTGGGGCACATGTCATTGGCCACTGTCAGAAGACAGGATACTAGGCTAGATGGACTTTGGTCTGACCCAGTATGGCCGTTCTTATGTTGATTCTCTCCCATGATTCACTCTCCTTCACCCTTTTGCCCCTTTCCCACAACAAAGTCCTCCTTGCCAATCCCCAGCCCTAGGAAACCCTCAACATCTCCTCCTCTGCTCCTGCTCTGTCTTTGCAGAGCATCTCTGGCAGAAATCCCGTGACCAGCCTGATTTTCTCCACTATAAATTCATTCTTTCTTCCTTCAGTTCTGCCATTTTCCTGGCTAAACAACTCTATTTCTCCTACTTGACTGGATCCCACCTCCTCAATGGAATTGGAGGAGAGGGATTCCAGACAGCAATTGTAGACAGCATGTTCAATGAACTTAGAGATGAAAGGGAGATGGGAAAGTAGTGGGAGATGGAAGTGGGTCACGTGTGGGTTGCCTTTAAAAAAAAAAAAAAGATGGAAGAGACTAAAGCATGTTTATATTCTGAGGGGGGGGGGAGGGGAAAAAAAAAAAAGAGTTCCTTTCTTTCTATTCCATCCTACAACCTCTACAATTTGACTTTTGCTCCTTCAACTCCACTGAAATTGCTCTCACCAAACTCTTTAATGACCTCTTCCTAGCTGAAACTCAGAAGGAGTACCCATCCTCCTTTTCCTTGACCCCATTGGCTGTCTTTGACAGACTTGATCATGTTTTTCTTCTTAAATCTTGTCTTCTGCTACTCTGTCCTCTCCTGGTTCTCCTCCTACCTCGCTAATTGCACCTTCAGTGTGTCCTTCAGAGATTCCTCCTCATCCTCCCTGATAGCTTTCTGTGGAGGTTCCACAGGGTTCTGTCCTTGGTCCCCCGGTCTTCTGACTTTACACTTAACCTCTGGGTTCTCTCATCCACAAACACAAATTCAGCTTCCACCTCTATGCTGACCTCTCTACTCCAGACCTGTTTCCTTCTGACCAAAATAAAATTTTGGCCTGTTCCTTTAACATCTGCTTGTGGATGTCTACCCATTAGCTAGAGTACAACATGGCTAAAACGGAGCTCTTAATCTTCACCCCTACCTCCTTTCTTGATCACTGTGGACACCACCACCATCCTGCCTGTCAGTCAGGCCATTAACCTAAGCATCATCTTTAACTCAAACCTCTCATTAGGTCCTCACATCCAGGCTATGTCTAAATCCTGCAGATTCTTTCTGCATAACCGCTGTAAGGCACAGCCTTTCCTATCCATCCACAGAGCTAAAACCTTATCCAGGCTCTCACCATCTCACTTATCAATTACAGCAACTTTCTTTTCTCTGGACTTGTGTGATGCTGTATGATTGAAACATGACCAGTTATATCATTAATATTGCCACTGTTAGTCAACTGCAACAAATCTTGTACAAGGTATATCATGTAAGGTGTCAATGGAAAAGTTATGATTTACTGAATATGATTATCCTCTTGGTAATGCATGTATCATTTTTGTATCTGAAGTTATGAATATTGACTGTGTACCAGTATTTCAAATGTATTTGCTCCTGGGGTAACCCCCACCAGGTAATTTACATACTGTCTAGCCAGCACACCGTGAATGGACCATTAACTAACACAATGGGCCATAGAAGAAGCAGTGAGTCTTCCTTTGGACACCTTAGCCAGAATATGGGTGAGTAACAGCTGATCCTATGACTCATCAAAGCATTCAAGGGCATGTCACTTGCTCATGTGACCCTGGACTCCATCTTCTGCTTGTAATTTTCCACAAACCATGACTGAGAGCAGTCCCTCCACATGGGAGAAGGTATAAAAAACCCTAGAAGCATCTCCATTTTGCCTCTTTCCTGCTCTGATCTCTGGATTATGGACTTACACTAAAAGGAGTATTCCAACCAATGGACTGAGGACCTTCAAATCTTTTCGAAGTTACCAGAGACGTTACAAGCCAGCAGTTTAATCCATCACTGCTTCAAACCTGATACAAGAACTATGCAATGGTTGTATGTATTTGATTCCTTTTACCATTTTAACTCTCTCCTCCTCCTTTTTGCTTATAAATGAACTTTTAGATATTAGATACTAAAGGATTGGTAACAGCGTGATTATTGGGTCAGATCTGAGTTTTATATTGACTTGGCTATTTTGCTGATCTTGTGAGATTAGAAGAACCTGTTTGATTAAATTGGTTTTCAATAACCACACATCATTAAGTCTAGTGTCTGGATGGTAAAACAAAGGCTGGGATACTTAAAGAGACTGCATTTCTCACTTCTAGTTAACCAGTGTCGTGAGACAGAAGTTTACTTTTGTTACTGGCTTGGTATATCTTATGGAAGAACAACCACCAGTTTGGGGTGGGTCTGCCCCATTTCTCAGCAGTTTGTCCTAAATCTGGTATTCTCAGTTGTGACCCACTGAGGCACGGTGACAACTTGACAAATGCAATCTTGTCCCACTCATATCTATTTAGAATGCTGCTGCAAAGATCATTTTGCTAGCTTGTCATTTTGATCATATCACCCCTTTTTGCATTCCTCCACCAGCTCTCTTCTTTATTGCACATCAAACAGGAGCTATTTGTCTTCACTTTCAAGGCCCTTTACAGACTTTCCCCACCATACCCATAATCTCTCACTTGCTACAGAGATGTTGACTCCTGCCTTGGATCGGCCCACGATGCCAGCCTCCATTGGGCACTTATTAAATTTTCAAACAAGCATTATTGTGCTTCCTCGCATGCCATCCCTCATGCTTGGGAGGAACTGCCCATAAACACCCACAAAGGTACCTCATTATCCTCCTTCACATCCCTTTCTCCTTTGTCCATGATTTCTACAAAAAACTTGGTAACAGCTATGTTCTCAGACCACTGCCTATCATGCTGACCAATACTGTCTCATTCTTTCCTCACACTCCCCCATCTGTCTGTATCCATCTGTTGTCTCTTGCCATATTCTTAGACTGTAAGCTCTCTGGCGCAGGGACCATCTTTTGTTCTGTGTTTGTACAGCGCCTAGCACCATGGGGCCCTGGTCCATGACTAGTGATCCTAGCTGCTACAGTAATGCAAATAAATAAAATTATTAATAATAATGATGATCTAGGCCCTGGGTTTCCTCTGCACATGCATTGTTTCAAGGTGTGTGCTCTCAATGTACATTAGATAAGTAGAGCTGGGTGGGTAAATGGTTTTCCCGTCCCAAAAGGTCAAAATCTTGAAGATTTTCATGAACTGACAATCTGAAAATTATTTTGATATGAGTCAATCGAAACCTTTTGTGTCCATAATTTGGAAGTATTTAATTTTTACTTCAGCCTAGTGATTTAATGTTTTACTATAATTAGCTTAAATTTTAAAACTAAAAGTAGTTATGAACTGAAAAAATTGAATGTTTTGTTTTGAAAAATGTCAAAACGTCCCACTCTGACAAATCCGAAACTTTTTTCCAAAAACTTTTTGAAACCAGATATTTGTTAAAAATCGACCATTTCCCACAGTTTCAGTTTCAACGATCTGGCATTTTCCAACAAAAAACACTTTGTGGGAAAATTCCCAGCCAGCTCGAATAATAAGTTTGTTTTGAAAATATCACATGGTGTAGTCCTCCTGACTACATTCCCTCCCCCCCCCTCCTTTTTGTCCTATTGTATCTGCACCTGTGAAGAAATAAAGGAGAGCCAGAACATTCACACAGTGCCACAATCCTAAGTGTTAATAGGCGGGCTTTTGAAGACATTCCTGAGATGATGTTTGGTTGACATGACAGTATGTTGACTACCTGGCCAGTGTATCTACATCTTCTGAAATGCAAGACAGCAGTTGAGAGAAACAGTGACACCTTAGCAAATAGACAGGTATAAGCACCTGACACAATACCACTTATCCTCTACATGACTGAAGCATCCTTCATTTCTATTCATGTGAGACTCCATGCAATTCTCCTCTCTCCACTTTCACTGGAGGCACTGTACTGTCCCCTATATTGCCAATGCTACTAGTGTAGAGGGACTGGATTTTGGAAATGGTTTTGTCATTTGTGGCCAGTGATTTGCCTGACAAGGTTCCTTGTTTCCTCTGTTTCTTTCTCTGGATGCTAGGAGGCAACTACACTGAAGAGAGAGTACATTTGTCAGTTCACAGTGGGCATCCATACAACACTTTCTCACCATATCAGTTATCACAAAACCATTGCATGTGCACACACCTCTAGTTCATCTACATCAGCGACTTATTGACAGTAAGTTTCATACATTGCAGTCTCTTATGTTTATCTCCAGCTTCTGTTTGTGTCCTTTGAGGTTCACATTCCACATTCAGCCCATGCACAGCAAGAGATAGTCCTGCCACCAAAGTGTGCATTAAAATGATTCCCTAGTTCATCTGAAGCACAGTGGATTAATTTGTGACCTGACACCACAGCTCCTAGAATGAGTTCCTCACTGCCCACTGCTTTCCAAACTCTCCTATTGGGCCTGGGTTTTCAGAAACTCTGAATAGGAGCAACAATGTGTATGAGCTACAGGCAGAAGTGAAGTCCTCAGAACAATCTCTTTTGTGCCCATCTGTTGTGCCTGTAGCTGCTACGTTTGCGAGGCCCAATTCTTAGTTTCCAAAACATTTTTGTCACCCCTTCAACCTCAATAGTACACCTGCAGATTTTGGCCTCTGCATCACGTTTGCAGACGCAATTTTACACTTTTGAAAATGTAGCCCTAAAAGTGCACTCACAAGACTATTTACAATTGTACAGAACAGTCTAAATATGTTTACAGTTATTCTTCCCCTTTAAAGAATAAAGACTTGGGAAACTAAAGGGATGAACATGAAGTTTTTAAACAGGTTTCAATTATTAAAAAGCAGTTTGTCCTTTTATGGTGTTACAAGTTTTGTAAAACCACTTGAATAAATTCATAGTAGGTCATTGAGATATTAGTAAATTTAGTCTTTAATCTAAATGAACTTTCAATGTAAAGTGAATTATATACAGCCAAATACTGCTAAATTTAATCAAAATGCAAGACAGAATTCAGTTCAGAAAGAAATTGCATATATCTGCCCAATTGGCTCAAATTTGCACAGAAACCAACCATAAGAACATTATTATTTAAACCATATAATTCTGATGGCTTTAATCCAAGCAACAGTTAGGCAAAAAGATATGTAAACCAAAAGAGAGAGAACCACTGTAAAGAACCCCTACTAAAAATTACGTGACTATTTCCATCATTTATATTCCTAGCATTCATGACAAATTTGAGTCTCACCTATTTAGAGAAATTTAAAGCAATGATGTAATCTTTGGGAACGGTACACTGATGTCAAGTCAAACACAGATGTATTTTATGTTGATTTTTAAAACACAAATGCCAGTGGAATTCAGTGAAGAAAGCAAAAGCTGGCAAACCCCTCAAAGGCTTCTGCAGTCACAGTTATTTTAAAATAAAGCAACTGTGAAATTCTCCAGATTTGGTTTAGTACAGCAGTTATTCTCTCAATCAATCAATATACTGCTCAAACAGGTCAGCTGAACAAGTAATTGTTTGCATATGACAAATAACAAAAAAGAGTCCAGCCAAAAGGCTAATCTACATAAAAATGTCAAACGTATACACTTACCTTTTCCATTTATTGTTAATGCTGATGCAATTGTGGCTGTTACTGGCACTGGTAGCTGTGGCACTAATGGGTGTATTCTTGGCCGGCTCCCCATCCTAGCACGCTCTGCACCAGGTCCTAATAAAGCTCCCACCGGTTTTTCTGCTGCCACTTCTGGTGCTACAGAGTCTTCTTGATCCTGTTCTATGTGGTCCAATTTATCAGGGCTTTCATTTTGAAAGTCATCAACTGCTGTCCTGCTTTTAATAGGACTTTTGGGAACAAGGATTTTAATACCTGATTTTGCAAGGTCCATATTTTTCCTGCCAGAAAGAGATGGTGAATTGTTTTTCCGGAACTTCTGGGTGGCAGTAAACAATTGATTATTTTTTGACTCCTGGTCTTTGCCAATCACTAAAGATTTAGGTGACGTCTTTGAAAAAGAGCTATTGGTAGATCTAGAAATTTGTTTTCTGGCATTATTTGGAGAGGTCCTGTTTGTCCTGGTTAATGTACTTTCTTTTTGCTTTTCATTGTGACGCCTATTAAATTCATGTATATATTCCTCACAATTTACAAGGTGCTGTTCAGGTTCCCAGGTGTCATCTTCACTCTCATATCCTTTCCATCGCACCAAATATTCTATTTTTCCCTTCTTGTTTTTCCTCTTGTCGACAATTCTCTCTACCTGTTGAAAGGAAAATTAAAAGTTAAACATGGATTTAGATGTAAAGAGGAAAAAATATGAGAGAGCAATTGCACATGGTATTAGATGCACATGGAACACTTTTACAGGAATATAGATTAAAGTATTTTTATGATTCTACAGTGAGATTGTATTCTTCCACTGCTGACTGGCAATGCAGTTTAATGTACCTCAGCTCGTTACTTCGATCTGATAAAAGCTGTCTGGAATATCAAAAATGTTCTGATTCAGAAAATATTTTGTATGTACATGAATCTGAATCTAGCATATCTCAGTTACCACTTTGAGTGAAATCTTGGCCTCACTGGAATCAAGAGATGTTTCGCCACTAACTTTGATGGGGCCAGAGTCCTTTTAACTTCAAGGAAAAAATGTCTTAATATGTTTATACAGAATGTTTAGATAGCAAACTGTTTATTTTACAAAACATATTGGTTTAATATTGTTTGATCATCTATTTATTTAGCATGAGTCATGTGTGAAGTTATTGGTCCTAATGATATATTCTTTGGTGATCGAGGACACTGTATAGCTCAGGAATCAAGGGAGGATATGTGCCATTACATGAGGAAGGCTTTTCTTCTGGCAAAGACAAATAACTGAGAATCAGGAGAACTGGTCCTGATCCTGGCTCTGCCAGACTTGTGTGTGTCCCTGAGCAAATCACTGTGCCTCCGAATGGGAATGGCTAGTATTATATCTTACTTTTATAGGCAATGCAAGAACAGCCACAGGATTATCAGTTTCTTCTGTTCCACTTCCCCCACAGGAAGTGGTTGCTCACCCCTTCCATCCTCTCCTATTTTTGTTATGATGCTCCTGCTGCTCCCCTTTCTTCCATGTTCTCCTTGTTTTTGTTTATATGTTTTGTTTTTTAAAAGGGACTCTTACTTTACTGCTTTGAGTCATCATGAGCAAGGGGCTCCCATATATGACCATATGAATGCATGTATCTAGGATTATCTCTGAAGGATACTTCTACACATCTAATTCACAAGTGTGTGGTTAAGCTAAATTAATGTCTATGGAGTGATTAGAAGAATGGAGGGCAATATACAAGTGCAAACATTATTGTTGAATCATATTGCTACTGACAACAAATTGTGTTAAATGTACCTCTTAGTTTTGAATTTATGTATTTAAAATTGCATGTTTGTGTATTGTATTGAACTTCAAATGTTTGTTTCATTTAGACTACATAATTATTTTAACTTCAGCTACAGTAAAATCTATGTGACCTGCTGTAACAGACCTTTGTGATAGACCGCAGGTACTCTACCATAAATATCCAACCTCCGGGATGTTACAAAGGCCAAACGTATAACTGGGTTCAAAAAAGAATTAGGTAAGTTCATGGAGGATAGGTCCATCAATGGCTACTAGCCAAGCTGGTCAGGGACGCAACTCCATGCTCTGGCTGTCCCTAAACTTCTGACTGACAAAAGCTAAGACTGGACTACAAGGGATGGATCACTCAATTTCCCTGTTCTGGACTGGATTTGCTCTGGTCTAGATGGACCATTGGTCTGACCCAGCATTCTTACTTATCTGCATTCGACTAAAGCTAATAGAAGCTTTTTACCAGAATTCCCTTAATAAACATTACTTTACTGTTCAAATATATGGTACTACTATTTCAATACACTGAAACAAAATTTGTGAAAAATAAATTGTCAAAACATTTAACTGCTGACATTTTCTAATGGCTAAACAAAGAAAACTTGAAATATTTATAATTTATTTTAGAGCTGATTATATTACTCTTTTATATATTCATGGGACTGATGGAGAATGGGCTAGACATCAGAATATGAAATCAAGGCATTCGCTTTTCCATAAAACAATATATGGAAACCAGCTTTGAACAAAAATGTTGTCTCAGAGTGAATGAATAGAAAGTTTACCATATGGATGTAAGGAAGAACAAGCTATCAAGAACTATTGTTAAGACACAGACTGCCTAGAAGTGCTTGTCAGTGTAAACCAGAAATGTTAAATTAAAAGCAAGATGAAAGAACACAAAAACACCAGAATCTTGGTCTTGTATTGTCAGAGAGTAGTGATGATGACTCTGTCTTCCTATCTCCATCTTTCTCTTGTGCTTCTAAAACAAAGATAAAAAAGCACTAACCTCAGAGAAGATGCGCTACAAATAGCGGTAAGGAAATTTATATTCTCTAACTCAAATCTTCATAATGAACACACCTAATAGGGGCTACATCTTTCAAGGATGACCAATTACTAAGTACATGCTCTTTTAAAGTAGTAGGCAATTACACCTGCATACAGAAAGACACCTCAAAGACATAACAGATAAATTGCTGAACAATAAATACAAAATTTTTTCCTATCCAGATGATTTGTAGAACAGACGCAGCAAAGGCACGAAAAGAACTCTGAACAAAATGTTATGGTTGCTCTTTCAAAAGTTTACAACTGAACATTGACTTAATACAGCTTTGAAATTGTACTATGCAGAAGAAAATGCGGCTTTTAACCATCTCAATTTAAATGAAAACAAGCACAGAAACAGTTTTCTTACCTTGTCAAAAAAAATTTTTTTAAACTTTCTTTATTTTTGAGTAGTTTACTTGTAACACAGCACTGTACTGTATTTGCTTTTTAAAAATGTATTTTTAATCTCTGCTGCTGCCTGGTTGTGTAAGTCTGGTTCCAAATGAGGTGTGTGGTTGACCGGTCAGTCATAACACTGGTGTTCATAACTCTGATGGTCTACTGTATTTATATTATGATAATGCCTATAAATCTCAATCAAAGATTAGGGCACCATAAAGACAAGCAATAGAAAACAGTATCTACCTCAGAGAGCCTAATATCTCGATGCCGGACAAGCCATAGCAGGTGGACAAGACAGACAGACAGGATATGGGTGTATTGGGAAGAAGAGTTCAGACCTTGTGGCCCTTGCAGGCTGAGCTCACCACCTTTCTGCACCCTCTGTCCCCCTCACAATGTCGATGTGTGGTAGGACTCAGAATGAGGTGAGTCCTGTGTGTAGAGTGAGAAGTGCCTACCTTGAATTATGGGTTATATAGTTGGAGCCTTATAACCCCGACATGGAAACCACTTAAATGCCTAGTGTATGAAAGTATGGGTGATGGACGGATAGTACCCTTGCCCTGTGTTTAAGTTAATAAAAGTTGCAGCCTACTGCTTAAAATGCGTCCATGTGTCTGTCCTCATTTCACCAGTGTGTCCAAATCAACGGAGTTGGGCAGAAAGGCAGAAGTCACAGTTCCCTACTTGCATAACAAATGCTAGATCAGGGATAGGCAACCTATGGCACGCGTGCCAAAGGCGGCACGCAAGCTGATTTTCAGTGGCATTCACACTGCTCGGGTCCTAGCCACTGGTCTGAAGGTCTCTGCATTTTAAATGAAGCTTCTTAAACATTTTAAAAACCTTATTTACTTTACATACAACAATAGTTTCGTTATATATTATAGACTTACAGAAAGAGACCTTCTAAAAATGTTAAAATGTATTACGGGCATGCGAAACCTTAAATTAGAGTGAATAAAGTCCCTTCCAACCCTGATATTGTATGATTCTATGACTTGGCACACCACTTCTGAAAGGTTGCCGACCCCTGTGCTAGATGCTCGCAATTTGTAGGCTTCATGCCAGAGATGCTGGAAACAACTGGCTTTTGGCAACTACTGGCTACTAGACAACCAGCCATCTTCTGCCACAGAATACATTATCCCTCGGGAGGTAGGGGCCCGGGCAGAGACAGATGCATCATGGAGGTGAATGCCTGGCTGCCAAGATGGTGTCGCCAGGAGGGCTTTGGCTTCCTCGACCACGGGATGCTATTTGAGGAAGGACTGCTAGGCAGAGATGGCGTTCACCTTTCGAGGAGGGGGAAAGAACCTATTTGGACACAGACTGGCTAACCTAGTGAGGGCTTTAAACTAGGTTCAATGGGGACAGGTGAGCAAAGCCCACAGGTAAGTGGGGAACATGGAGGCCTGGGAGATGGGTCGGAAACAAGAGGGAGCGTGGGCTATAATGGCTGAGAGAAAGGAGGGTCAGGGCAAAACTGGGAGGCAAGATCAAACCAGTATCCTAGATGCCTATATACAAATGCGAGAAGTATGGGTAATAAGCAGGAAGAACTGGAAGTGCTAATAAATAAATACAACTATGACATTGTTGGCATCACTGAAACTTGGTGGGATAATACACATGATTGGAATGTTGGTGTGGATGGGTACAGCTTGCTCAGGAAGAATAGACAGGGGGAAAAGGGAGGAGATGTTGCCTTATATATTAAAAATGTACACACTTGGACTGAGGTGGAGATGGACATAGGAGATGGAAGTGTTGAGAGTCTCTGGGTTAGGCTAAAAGGGGTAAAAAGACAAGGGTGATGTCATGCTAGGAGTCTACTACAGGCCACCTAACCAGGTGGAAGAGGTGGATGAGGCTTTTTTTAAACAACTAACAAAATCATCCAAAGTCCAAGATTTGGTGGTGATAGGGGGCTTCAACTATCCAAATATATGTTGGGAAAATAACACAGCGGGGCACAGACTATCCAACAAATTCTTGGACTGCATTGCAGACAACTTTTTATTTCAGAAGGTTGAAAAAGCTACTGGGGGGAAGCTGATCTAGACTTGATTTTAACAAATAGGGAGGAACTAATTGAGAATTTGAAAGTAGAAGGCAGCTTGGGTGAAAGTGATCATGAAATCATAGAGTTTGCAATTCTAAGGAAGGGTAGAAGGGAGTACAGCAAAATAGAGACAATGGATTTCAGGAAGGTGGATTTTGGTAAGCTCAGAGAGCTGATAGGTAAGGTCCCATGGAAATCAAGACCGAGGGGAAAAACAACTGAGGAGAGTTGGCAGTTTTTCAAAGGGACACTATTAAGGGCCCAAAAGCAAGCTATTCCGCTGGTCAGGAAAGGTAGAAAATGTGGCAAAAGACCACCTTGGCTTAACCACGAGATCTTGCATGATCTAAAAAATAAAAAGGAGTCATATAAAAAATGGAAACTAGGACAGATTACAAAGGATGAATATAGGCAAACAACACAGGAATGCAGGGGCAAGATTAGAAAGGCAAAGGCACAAAATGAGCTCAAACTAGCTACGGGAATAAAGGGAAACAAGAAGACTTTTTATCAATACATTAGAAGCAAGAGGAAGACCAAGGACAGGGTAGGCCCACTGCTCAGTGGAGAGGGAGAAACAGTAACAGGAAACTTGGAAATGGCAGAGATGCTTAATGACCTCTTTGTTTCGGTGTTCACCGAGAAGTCTGAAGGAATGCCTAACATAGTGAATGCTAATGGGAAGGGGGTAGGTTTAGCAGATAAAATAAAAAAAGAACAAGTTAAAAAGCACTTAGAAAAGTTAGATGCCTGCAAGTCACCAGGGCCTGATGAAATGCATCCTAGAATACTCAAGGAGCTAATAGAGGAGGTATCTGAGCCTCTAGCTATTATCTTTGGAAAATCATGGGAGACGGGAGAGATTCCAGAAGACTGGAAAAGGGCAAATATAGTGCCCATCTATAAAAAGGGAAATAAAAACAACCCAGGAAACTACAGACCAGTTAGTTTAACTTCTGTGCCAGGGAAGATAATGGAGCAAGTAATTAAGGAAATCATTTGCAAACACTTGGAAGGTGGTAAGGTGGTAGGGAACAGCCAGCATGGATTTGTAAAGAACAAATCGTGTTAAACCAATCTGATAGCTTTCTTCGATAGGATAACGAGTCTTGTGGATAAGGGAGAAGCTGTGGATGTGGTTACCTAGACTTTAGTAAGGCATTTGATACGGTCTCGCATGATATTCTTATCGATAAACTAAGCAAATACAATTTAGATGGGTCTACTATAAGGTGGGTGCATAACTGGCTGGATAACCGTACTCAGAGAGTTGTTATTAATGGTTCCCAATCCTGCTGGAAAGGCATAACAAGTGGGGTTCCGCAGGGGGTCTGTTTTGGGACTGGCTCTGTTCAATATCTTCATTAACGACTTAGATATTGGCATAGAAAGTATGCTTATTAAGTTTACAGATGATACCAAACTGGGAGGGATTGCAACTGCTTTGGAGGACAGGGTCATAATTCAAAATGATCTGGACAAATTGGAGAAATGGTCTGAGGTAAACAGGATGAAGTTTAACAAAGACAAATGCAAAGTGCTCCACTTAGGAAGGAAAAATCAGTTTCACACATACAGGATGGGAAGAGACTGTCTAGGAAGGAGTACGGCAGAAAGGGATCTCGGGGTTATAGTGGACCACAAGCTAAATATGAGTCAACAGTGTGATGCTGTTGCAAAAAAAGCAAACATGATTCTGGGATGTATTAACAGGTGTGTTGTGAGCAAGACACGAGAAGTCATTCTTCCGCTCTACTCTGCGCTGGTTAGGCCTCCACTGGAGTCCAGTTCTGGACACTGCATTTCAAGAAAGATGTGGAGAACTTGGAGAGGGTCCAGAAAAGAGCAACAAGAATGATTAAAGGTCTTGAGAACATGACCTATGAAGGAAGGCTGAAAGAATTGGGTTTGTTTAGTTTGGAAAAGAGAAGACTGAGAGGGGACATGATAGCAGTTTTCAGGTATCTAAAAGGGTGTCATAAGGAGGAGGGAGAAAACGTGTTCACCTTAGCCTCTAAGGATAGAACAAGAAGCAATGGGCTTAAACTGCAGCAAGGGAGGTTTAGGTTGGACATTAGGAAAAAGTTCCTAACTGTCAAGGTGGTTAAACACTGGAATAAATTGCCTAGGGAGGTTGTGGAATCTCCATCTCTGGAGATATTTAAGAGTAGGTTAGATAAATGTCTAACAGGGATGGTCTAGACAGTATTTGGTCCTGCCATGAGGGCAGGGGACTGGACTCGATGACCTCTCGAGGTCCCTTCCAGTCCTAGAATCTATGAATAGCTATTATTTAGATTGCTGTAGTGCCCAAAATGTGGTACCAAAGATTGGCTTCCAAACACCAAGTAGAAGATCCAGTCTTTGCGCTGAAGAGAATATATATATTCTAAAAAGACAAAGATAGACTAACGGTGGGGGCAGGAAAGGTATGTGTCAGACAAGCAACATGATATGGGTGGCAACAGGCACACTTCCTAGTTTTATTTATTTTTACACATATTAAATTATCCTTCCCCACCACTCACAATTCAGTTTCAGTTCGAGGTATTAATGTACATTGTTATATAAAGAGAGGCATGTTCTAATAGCCAGAGCACAGGAACACCTGAGTTCTAATCCCAGCTCTGACAACACACATCTGTGGCTTTAGGCAGGCCACTTAACCTCTGTGTCTCAGTTTTCCCATCTGTAAACTGGTCATACTATGTAGTAGGCAGATTTGCACGATAGGAGGTCCCAATTTTTACCTCAAAGGTATTCAGTAAAAGACATTTTTAGCCACAGAAATCAACCTTGCTTGGGTGCTTCAGCCTACACCATGAAAAAAGTAATTATGTTCCCCCCCAATTGCAAGTGCCAGTCACTAGACTTAGTATTTCTGGCTAAAGAAAGAAACTCCGAATTCTAGTGAATGCTTCCCCACACCGCAGACAAAAAAGGCTGCACACACAGTGGCACACTGCTACATCCAACTTGGGAGTTGAGCTTCTGGCTCCAACACACTCAGTCAACTTGGGAAGCAGAATCTCGTTACCAGCTGAATCCAGGTCTCCTGCTTGACACTATTTAGCACAGCTTTTTGGGATGATCCTTAAATTCCTGTTTATGTCATAAATTAGTTGCGTAAGAAGATCATTGGGCAAAGGTACATAAACACAAGTCACTAAAGGCCAAAACAAATTTACAAAACAAAACAAACAATTGACAATTTACTTATTACAAATAATCTTGAAGAAATGCAAAATGATACAACCTCAGAGTTATTTGTATCAGCTCAAGTGGTTAGATAAATGAAATTTAATCACTGTGTCTTGTAAACTGCCAGGTCATTTTGGATCTCTACCAGCAACTTTTTGGCACTCCAGATCAACTTTCAGTCACTGAATCAGAATTTCACTACAACCAGACTTCTTAAAAGTTAAGCAGCAGGTTGTTCTAATATTTGAAATTTAAATATTAATGCATCTTTTTAAAAGAGATTGTTTGCACAAGAAATATAAGCACAAGGATTCTAGGCCACATTTTATGGGACAGTATTTCAGGATGGACTGCAAAATATTTTGTAAATGGTTCTGGACCCTTTTTTCCTAGTTTTTATGATGAAAGTTCCCTCCTGACACACGCACACTTCTCTCATCCCCACCCCTGCAAGGATTTTTTTAAAAACCTTATAATAATCAAGAACGTCAAGTCTTCTTTCCCTTGAAGTGGTGGTTCTCAGCTTTCAAGGATGCTTATTGTGAGCTCTTGCTTGGTAACAGAAGGATGGAGTTGAACCTTTAACAAACACAACATCTCTGAAGCATTCACATTAGTCATTTTAACTACATAGATGTTAACAATAAACAAAAAGCAAAGACTCTGAAACAGTCTTATTAAAAAAAAATAACTTCCCTTCCTAAATTGCTTAGCTTTCCACCTTTTGATTTTCATCTAGTCTCCATAGCATTTACTTTACATAGCACTTTCCCAGGAAATTGTATTGCGTTTAAATTGTTCCAACGTAATGGTCAAGAGCTGAATCAGCTGACATAATGCTGACCATGTCTAACTGGTCAGTCTACACAAGTCAACATTGGGTCAGCTAGTTGCAGTTAAACCTTGGTGAAGGTGCTGGCGTTTGGACAAGATATAAAAACCTGATTGACAGATGAACTGCTCAGGGAATTGTTAATTGAATTAGCCTTTAAGTCACCAGGACCAAAGTAAGAGAGACAAAGTAATATTTGGCTGAAGTATATAACTGGACAAATTATTCACTATGAATGTCATATGAGTTTAATTCTTTTTCCTGTTTCTGAATTATCCACAAACATGCCACAATTTTTGCAAATATATTCATTATTCACAATTGTTCAATAAATAGTTTGTGAGAAGAAATTTTAGCCTACAGTTTGTTTGCACATTTATCACTATGCAAATATTTATTTGTCACCAAAGTGCACATAAAAAAAGCTTTTGGGTGTGTTCATGACAGCACTTTTGCTGCAAATGATTACTAATATTTATTCAATGTGCTCAATCATACTGGCTCTAACTATGCAAGAAAATACAAACGTTCTTTCAGAATGGAAATCTAAGAGGTATGTATAATAAAATCAAGAAAGCAACTAGTCCTTCAACTGAGAAGACTGTCCCACTCAAATCTCTAAATGGAGACATCACAATTGACAGAAACAAACAGATGCAATGCTGGGTGGAACATTGTCATGAACGCTATTAATGTGAAACCACTGTTTCTGAAGCAGTACTAAAACATGATCCCAAAGTTCCAGATTGTGATATAGAGGCTCATGGGTGCCAAGACAGAAAGGGTTCACTATTCTTTACAAGCAACTCTTGTCAGACCTGACAAACTCACTACACTTAATACAGCAATTTTATGGTATTTATCCGTGAAGGCAGCACGCCAGGTCCCTACCGCATGCTTGTAAGTAATCAATACACAATTATTGTGAGGTGTGTGTATGGGTAATATTTAAGGAATTGTGACCAGGAGGTCAATGAATGATCTTTCAGTCTCCAAAGCAGTGGCAACAGTTCATGTACACAGATTAAAGTATACTGAATATGGAGGACCATGTGAAGGTTGCCACCATCACTCCTTGCGAGCATCCTTCCCCCAACCATCCAGTGAGAGAGGACTATGTTGTGTGAGTACAAGAAAGCGATCGCTAACCAGGAGCTCGCGCTCCATGACAACCTCATTCACTCGCCTCACACTTGCCTTAAGTCCTGCCAACCATTCTGGACAGCTGGAGAAGCTCTTCTGTCGTCCAACTTCAACTCAGAAGACACCTGGTAGGTGCAATGGGCAGGCTCTGATGTAAACAACAAGCACCTCATAGATGACCCTACCATCGAACTGCCAGGTTTCTTGCTCTGCTGAAGACAGTGGACAACCATCAACCATGTTAGCACGTTACATGGAAGAGGAGTACATAACGCACAAATGGAGAATCAAGGATTCACCACAGTGTAAACACGGAGACCTCCAAACCATCTAATACATTGTGAACCAAGCGTCCCATCTTTTCATTTCCAGGAGATAGACAAAGGTAAACTCAGCAGTTCCTGAAGCTCTCAAGTGGATTTCAACCTTTCTATTAACTTGTAAATGTTGCTATTTCCATGCGAAAGAAGATTTAAAGAATAATATAACTATATTTGAAAACTATGCCTTATAGTCTTGGATTAAAAGTTAGTTTCCAGGGAATCATATATCTCGATGGGTAACTGGGGACTGTCACACACACTATTGAAGAGCTTAATGTAGAACCATCTATAAACAAACTTGAAAATGCAATTGTCACCCCTCTCTGGCTAGCCAATTATGTAATGTATTGTTCAATTGTTCACTGTTGCAACAACACAGAAAGGTCAATGGAAAACCATCAAAGATAAAGTACAAACATCAAAGCCACTTGCAGGTAAAAAGGAACATTATAACAGACAGCGGAGTGCCCTGTCAGGAAATAAAGACAAAAGACTGATTCGCGGGTTATGGAAAGACACTCCATCTGTTCACTGAGGACACATCTTGCTGAGCATGGGTGTTTCATAAAAGACTGGATTCTGGTTCCTGGGAACTGAACTCTGGGGGGGAAAACCTACTTTATTAGACTGAAAAGGTAATACTAATAAGTGTAGGTCCTAGTACACTTTTTATGGTTTTGTTTCATATTGTAAAGTTTACATCACTCTCTCTTGTTTCTAGTGGAACCTATCTTAAATAAACTTTCTTTTGTTTTATTAAAAGTGCTCACAAGTGCTGTATGTTATACAGGAGTGACGATTCAAGGTAAAACCAATAAACTGGGGTATACTGCTCCTCTGGAAGCAGAGACTCTGGGATTTTTGAGAGTGTCAGGGTCTGGATATCACAGGGGAATGCTTCAAGGGGTCTCAGGTGCATCTCTTGTTAACCTGCAAGGCAAAGATAGTGCCGGCATAGCCAAGAGGAGAGTGCTTGAGTGGCTGACAGGTTGGCGGTGTCAGGGAGCTAACACTCGGCTACCACAGGCAAGACTCCCTCTCACTGGAGGTTGGGGGTAACAAGGTTCCTCTCAGTCCTGGGTACCTGACTGTCACACAGACTATCAAAGAACTTAATATAGAACCGTCTATAAACAAACTTGAAAAGGCAATTGTCTCCTAGCACCAGGAAAGGCCACAGGAAAAGATGGAATTCCAGCTAAAGTACTGAAGCAAGAAGGATAGATTGTGCTTAAACATCTGCACAATGTCCTGCTTCCCTGCTGCAGGAGAGGAGGAGTACCACAAGACATGACTGATGCCACCATCGTAACACTGTATAAAGACAAAGGAGATTGAAGTGACTAACGACTACAGAAGAATCTCTCTTCTTAAAGTTGCTGGCAAGGCATTTGCACAGATGATTCTCAAAAGACTGCAAGTTCTTGCCAAATGTGTGTATCCAGGGAGTCAGTGGGGCTTCTGAGACATTAGATCAACTATTGACATGGACTTTGCACTACGGCAACCAAAAGAAAAGTGTCAAGAACAAGGAAAACCTCTCTACAAGGCCTTCATAAATCTTACAAAGGCTTTTGACTCAGTAGGCACAAATAGCATTTTTCAATTCCCCCTCCCCCTTTTTCTCCCTGTATTTTCAGAGATTCATAGATTTTAAGGCAAAACGGGACTGTTACATCTCTAGGTTGACCTCTTGCATACCAGAAGCCATTCAATTTTACCCCGTTACCTCATATTAAGCCCTATACATTGGGCTTGATTAGAGCATCTATCTTTCAGAAAGGCATTCTATCTTGACTTGAAGATATTAAAAAAATATTAGAAAAGGGATGGAAAATAAGACTGAACTAACATCATGCCATTATATAAATCCATGGTGAGCCCACACCTTGAATACAGTGTCCAGTTCTGATTGCCCCATTTCAAAAAGCATACAGTAGAACTTGGAAAGGGTTCAGAGAAGAGAAACAAAGATGATCAAGGGTACAGAATGGCTTCCAAATGAGGAGAGACTAAAAGGATTACAGCTGTTCAGCTTAGAAAAGAGAAGACTCAGGGAGAATATGATATAGGTCTATAAAATCATGAATGGTGTAGAAAAAATGTTATCTTTTCCCACAATACAAAAACCCAGGGGTCACCCGATGAAATTAATAGGCAGCAGGTTTAATACAATCAAGAGGAAGTACTTCTTCACACAACACACAATTAACCTGTGGAACTCCTTGTCATGGGATGCTGTGATTGCCAGAAGTATAATTGGGTTATAACAAGAACTCGGTAACTTCAGGGAGCATAGGCCTATCAAAGACTATTAGCCAAGATCATCAAGGATGCAATCCCATACTCAAGGTGACCCTAAACCTCTGATTGTCAGAAGCCAGGAAGGGAAGACCAGGTTGTCTTCTGTATTCGCCAATGGCCCTGCTCTGTACACTCTCCCTGAAGTTCTGGTATGGGTCATTGTTGGAGACAGGATACTGGGCTAGACGTAACATTGGTCTGACCTAGTATGGCTGTTCTTATATTCTTATGACAAAGAGTTCATCACGTCCCTTGGTAGTTTGTTCCAAGGGTTAATCACCTTCACTGTTAAAAACTTGTGCCTTATTTCTAATTTGAATTGGTCTGGCTTTGGCTTCTAGCTTCATTGGTTCTTATTATGCCTTTCTCATCTAGATTAAAGAGCCCTTTAGTACCTGGTATTTTCTCCCTGTGAATGTACTTACACACCGTAATCAAGTCACATCTCAATCTTCTTTTTGATAAACTAAACAGATTGAGCTATTTAAGGGATTACTATAAGGCATTTTCTCCAGCCCTCGAATCATTTAGTGACTCTTTTCTGAACCCTCTCCAAATTTCAACATCCTTTTTGAAAGGCAGATACCAGAACTGAATGCAGTATTCTAGTATTGGTCTCACCAATGCTGTAGACAGAGGTAAAAATCACTTCCCTGTTCTTATTCACTACTCCCCCATTTATACATCAAGGATCATATTAGCTCTTTTTTGTCACAGCGTGACCCTGGAAGTGCATGTTTAGATGTTTGTCCATTATGACCCCTGAATCCTTTTCATATAGTCCTCCATTCTATAGGCATGCCCTGCATTCTTTGCTCCTAGATGTATGACCAACCATTTGGTGGTATTAAAGCAGTGTTTCTCAAATGCAGCCACCAGGGGCTTTTCTTGCAGTCACAGCCTCCTGGGCTGTGATGGAGGGGGAGCGCAAAGTAGAGACCCTTCCCCCTCCCTGTTGCTCCTGGATGCTGGGGCCAACAGCAGGGGTTGGGCCCTGCCCACCTTCTGGAGTCACCTGGGGCACAATGCTGTTGGAGCAGGCAGCCAGCGAGTTCTCACCTTCCCATGGGTGGCAGGGCTCAGGCTTTGGGCTACAGCCCTGGGGCAGCAAGCTCTGTCCGTGGGGCTTCAGGCTCCAGCCCTGGGCTCTGGCTGCGCAGTGGCAGGCCCCAGGCTCCAGCCACACAGCTTCAGGCTCTGTCCCTGGACGCCATCCTCTGGCCGTGGGGCTTTGGGCTCTGGCTGCAGGACTCCAGCCCCCCACTGCCTGCCCCAGCCCACCTCCCCTGGCCCCCACTGCCTCCCCCAACCCTCCATCAATGGCTTAATTTGTCCCCAGGCTTGCCAGGGCTGATTAAGTCTGCTGTGAAAAGTGATATGTGTATGTTTGTTAATATCACTTTTCACAACAGATTTACTAGCTAGCAATAAACAAATTACAATGATTTGGAGGTGTATATGTGCATATTTATTTGGTTATCCTAAAGCTAATCAAGTACACCGCTACCTCGATATAACACAACCCGATATAACACGAATTCGGATATAACGCGGTAAAGCAGCGCTCCGGGGGGGCGGGGCTGTGCACTCTGGCGGATCAATGCAAGTTCAATATAACGCGGTTTCACCTATAACGTGGTAAGATTTTTCGGCTCCCGAGGCCTGCTTTATATCGAGGTAGAGGTGTATTTTAGGAAAAAGCGAGAGAGCGCCCATCAGCAAGAGTTGGTGGCCACACTCTGAGGCCACCAAAAAAATTGTCCTGAGAACCCCTGTATTAATGTGCATATTGTTTGAATAGTCTCGCTTACCAAGTGACCCAGATTGCTCGGTACGACTGCCCTATCTTCATAATCATTTGCCACTCTGCCAATCTTTGTGTCATCTACAAATATTATCCGCAGTGATTTTTCTATTTACTTCCAATATTTTTATCAATGATCTGAAGAGCCTCACACTTAGAATCAATCCCTGCAGAACCCCACTAGCAACAATGAGGATTCCCCATTGAGGTTTATCAGTTAGCCAGTTCTTACTTAGTCCATTTAATGTGCGCTATATTGATATTGCATAGTACTAATTTTTTTTAATAAGAATATCCTGTGGTACTAAGTCAAATGCCTTACAAAAGTCTACATATATTACAGCTATGCAGTTATCTCCCTGAACTGAATTTTTAATCTCATAAAAAAAATGCGATCAGGTTTGCTTCACGAGATCTATTTCAATAATACCATGTCAACTGGCATTAATTATATTCCCATCCTTTAATTCTGTATTGATTGAATCAGATATAAGTTTATTAATAATTTCCCCCAGGACTGATATCAGGCTAACCAGCCTATAATTGCCCAGGTCATCCCATTTGTCCTTTTTCAAATATCAGCACAACATTAGCACGCTGCCAGTCTTCTGGAACTACCTTAGCAGAGTAAGACGTATTAAAAATTCAAGTCAGCAGGCCAGAAACATCATCAGCCAATTATTTTAGTACTCTTAGGCAGAAGTTATCAGGACCTGCTGACTGAAAAATGTTTATAGCTAGTAAATCCTCATTAGTTGCTAATGGACTAAACAGTACTTCAACATCCTGCTTCTTTCCAAATACTGAACAAAAACATTTCTTGAACACTTCTGCATTTTCTGCATCATTATTAACAATTTTACCATCTCCTAATAATGGGCCTATGCCATCAGGATTATTTTGTTCCTAATATACTTTAAAATCTTCTTTTTGTCCCTAGTTGCACAACTCGTCATATATTAACGCTGGGTAATAAGCAAGAGAAATATGAAATTCTCATTTGTAAGAATGTTTGGTATAATTGGCATTATTGAAACATGGCTGGATGATTCGCATGATTGGAATGTTAATCTCTAGTTGCCAACCTGCTTAGAAAGGATGGAGTGGATAAAAGAGGTGGGGTTGTATGGCACTCCATGGTAAAGACATCATTACCTGTTTTAGAGTTACTTATAACTCTGAACTGCAGAATCTTGAATGCATATGGATTAATTGCTAGCTAGCAAAGCATAGGAGGGGTACTGGTGAAGGTCATCAGTACCTGGTGAAAATCTCTTCTGTCTTCAGGCATGTATAAGGCAGGTCACAGGTCTCATCATCCATATCTGCTATCTGGTATAGAGCTATACCTAAAACAGAAGCAACCACATTCCCTCCTGTAAATGACCTCCAAAACACCACTGTTTGCTGCTCCTGTTGCCTGCTTACCTGTTTGGTTGGCAGTGAGGAGGTGGAGCTATGCAAAGAGGCTTAGTGCATAGTATAGTAGAGAGAGGGGGATTAACCACTCAGGGTATATCTACACACACACAAAAAGACCCATGGTAGACTCAGAGCCCAGGTCAACAACCTCAGGCTCTCTGGGCTAGTGCTGGCTAAAAACAGCAGTGTAGATGTCGGGCCTGGGCAGGAACACAGGCTCTGACACCCAACCCCCATCACTGGGATTCAGAGCCCAGGTTCCAGCCTGAGCATGAACACCTTCATGGCTATTTTTAGCCCTGTAGCGTGAGCCCCATGAGCCTGAGTCAGTTGACTCATTGAGACTCCCTGCTGTAGATATTTTTTGTTTTTGGTTTGTTTGTTTTTTTGCAGGGTAGACATACCATCAGAGACTTTAAATACTCGGTCGGATCGAAGACTCCAGGGTTCCAGCCACAAGGTCCTCACAAAGAAACAAGCAGACATTTCTCATATGGCCAACCAGAGGCTCTAACCCCCAGCCCTATGGTCCTTCTGTAGACAAACAGGCAAACACAAAACTCACCAAGTCCCTTTACCTACAAGCACAAGCTCTGCAGCTACTCCCTCCAAAACTTTCCTGTTTGCCACTCCTGTTCACCTATTCATTCAGTTCTAATCTGATGGCTATTGTCAAACACGCAGCTCACAGGACAAATCAGGCCTGCTTGATGCATCTATGTGGCCTGCATGAAAGATTCATATTCTGCAGAATCTATGTGTTTACTTTTTAAAAACCAAGATTTTAGATCTCCTGGTTGCAAAGATAAATGTGAATTGAGTGTAAACCAATGCAGTGAGGTCTGCCTGAATCTGCAAGACAGCCTGAAATAATAGCTGTGAGAAATGTGAAAACCCAGGCCCTTTAACCTAATAGGGGTGTCAACTCTAAGACCCAACGGTTATACTTTAATATCAACTTTAACTATTTCATTGCAGATTATTTTAGTGGATGGAATGGAGGAGTAGGTAGGACTGAAAGCCAGGAGAAGTGAAAACTGCGTGCTACTGCAGGAAAGGAAAGGAAGATATAAAAACAGAGGGAACACAGACTAAAAAGGGGGAGAGAAATCAGGATGGGGAAGGAAGGGAAGAAAAGAATAGAAACAGCGGTGGTCTTATAGGGGAGCATATTTTCTGACTGACTGAAGCTGAACTTAACAATAAGGCACTGAATGAATTCCTACAATTTAGTCATGGAAGTCATGGAATCCGTGACTTCCAGTGACCTCTGTGACTTCAGCGGTGGGAAGCTGCAGGGTCCCCTGCTGCCCACGGGGAGCTGCAGGGTACCCCCGCTGCCTCTGGCAGCCCCCGCAACTCCCGGCCGCCAAGGGAACTCTCGAGCTCCAGGGCGGCAGGGGAACCCCTGAGCTCCTGGCCTTCACAAGCAGTGGGGGAACCCCCCCTGCTCTTGGGGGTAGCGGGGAATCCCCTACAGCTCCCAGGGCCCCCGGAGCTGTGGGTGGTGGGGGTACCCCGCAGCTCCTGGTCCCTGTGCAGCTGCCCCCCTTCAAGCGGTTTGAGGATCTGCAGATCCCCATTTTGTCCTGGATATTTTTAGTAAAAGTCACAGGCAAAATCTTAGCCTTAGTTATTACATAAAGACCATACTCCACCATTGATCTCGGTGTAAGCCTCCCTACTACATCATCAGTACATAGAACTTAAATCCAGAATGGCAGTTCCTATCTACTCCAGTATCCTCTCTCTAGTAATGGCCAGTACTAGGTATTTCTGAGGAAGGAACAAGAGCCCTGCAGTAAGCAACTGTGGAATAATCTCCCTCATCTTCCCAACACAGAGGTCTCCTCAAAATCCCTTATAGTTACAGATTGGTTTAAGACACGACACATGAGGTTTAATATCCCAACCAACATTTTTTGTTGGCAACAACTATTACAATGGTTAATATTCTTCTCAGTAAGAGTCAGAAAGGAACTGGACAGTTATATGGGTAAATTATTGGCCTCAAAGACATCCTGCGGCAATGAGTTCCACAGGCTAATTGCCAGTTGTGTGAAAATGTATTGCCTTTTATCAGTTTTAAATTTGCCACCTTTTGACTTCATTGAATGCCCCTTGTTTTTGTGTTATGAGACAGGGAGAACAGAACTTCCTGATCCACTTTTCTAGACTATTATTTTATACACTTTTATGTTCCCTTTTATTCATCTCCCTATTAATGTAAGCTATCCCAGTCTTTTCAGTCTCTCTTAGTATGAGAGTTTTCCTCGTCTCTTATCTTTCTCATCACCCATCTCTGAACCCCCTATAATACTGGAATATACTTTTCCAGACAGTGTGACCAGTATTGTACATAGCATTCTAAGTGAAGCACACCACTGAATTATATAAGGATATTATATTTTCCATATTGTTCTCCATCCCATCAGCTTCTATCAATTGAAGTTCTACTGTGGATTGAGAGGGTTATGAAATCCTACATTTTATAGCCTGTACCACAGACCATAGCTATAATTTAAACTCAGCCCTCTTCACAAGTTTCAACCCCCTGATTTAGGTGCTTATAATGGACCTCATCATGTAGAAACTGAGTGCCTGAGATGACTGTCTCAGTCAAGTTTGTAGTGCACCATCACAATTGGGACCTGTTGGAGGTCTAAACAGAGATTATGGGACTAGAAACTGTACTATTGTGCCCTCTCACCAGCATTAGTGCTCCCTCCAGCACTGAAATCATAATTGAGGCCCACTGACAGATTGCCTGGCTGCTGCTCATGTTGCACCTGTATATAGGCTGGGATTTTCAAAGTGGAGGGAGTTAGGCACCACGCTCTCACTGAATTTCAATGGACGCCTAATTCCTTTAGGCTCCTCTGAAAATGCCAGCAATAATACAAGAAAAGGTCTTTGGAAGCCTTTTGCAGGAAAGGCACACTAGAAATGCTAGAGAATGTAACAGAAACCTGTGGTAAAGTAACCATTCTTATTTAGTGAATTTCCTTATTGAGAAGCATCTTTCCCCAACGTTTACTCTTTTACAAGTCACCCTTTTAAACTCACATGAAATGTCTGCATGGCAGATAATCTTCCTGTTTAAGAAGTGGGCATTCACCCACAAAAGCTTATGCTCCAATACATCTGTTAGTCTTAAAGGTGCCACAGGACTCTCTGTTGCTTTTTCCTGTTTAGGGTTAACATAGAAATTATCACTCAAAATTGTAGTGGCATAACTAAATGAAAACCTACTGCAGAATCATTTTATCAAGAAACTTACATTAATTGTATTTATCTAGATGTTCCTTTATGAACAAATACAACCTCTTACTCTTCATTTTGCTGTTCGTGACTGACCTAGCCCTCAGTTAGGAACAGTTCAAACTTATTTATTTACACAACAATGTAGCAAAAATAAATATGTTGTAGGATATAATCCTATAATATATGTAAAAGTGTATAGAGAACATCTGAATACATTTCTACATATTTATATAATCAATAATATATGGTGAACAATGGTACACTGTACAAAAAAAGCTATGTATCATTTTATTCTATTAAAAATAAAGATAAAAAGGAAGACTGTTAAATTAGCATTAAATAAGCTTGATCTCTTAAATGACAGTATTCTTATTAGAATGAAGTTCTTAAAATTACCACTCTTCCCTTTCAGGTATGCAGTAAAGGTTGGAGCAGACCAGAAGGCTTACCTATTAATGTGCTATACGCATTAAGTTATCAAGTTCTCTCATCACCAGTTACCCAAGGATCTCATCACCAATATATAAAATCCCTCAGGAAATTCTTCCCATCTTAAATTCATTAGTGAAATCTGTGCTCCAGAGAACATAAGATGATTCAATTCACTTGGCTTTTTATTGCTCATAACACTAGTTGTTCTCTTCTTTCATAGGCAAATATTCTCTCTCCTGCTGTTCCCACATCTCTCTACTGCAACATGGAGGGCTCAGGCCAGAGCCCCAGAACAACCAATACTGTTCCACTGGAAAAACAAAACAAAGCAAACTGTATTGAAAAGTATAGTCTTGCAATACAGATGACCATGGTAACAAGAATCATAGATTCAAATAAGTCCATCTCTCAGGATGTGATGATTTGGTAACATTTGGTACATATATTAAAGCTGTCCCACAGACAGAAGAGACAACTTTAAATTACAAGACTTGCACTTACGTAAGAGATGATGTTAATAAAAATATTGTCATGGTCTCTTGCTGAGAGGCAGCTGAAGAATTCATCAAAATCAAGTATCAAGACAAAGAAGACATTTGCTTCCAAAGCAAGAGACACTGATCCTGCAACAATTTTTAAATACAATTACTATTTTTATAAAATCAAATGACTGATGCAGATTCAAAATATTTTATCTAATTTGTACGTTAAGGTAACAGTAGATCATGGTACAGTTGTTGACCTGTATTCTGAATAGCTTAGAAATCAAATCTGTGTACTTCAGTCATGGTCAGGTACCCACAATAGTGGATTTTGGGTGGAGGTTTTGGTATGCTGTACTTCAAATGTACACACTCTTCCTTCCCTCAAACACACATTTTCGTTTATTATGGTCAACTGTCCAATAATATGACTGGCATGTATTGCAATGGTATAGAAAGCGCATGGGTCCTTGGCAGAATTACTATCGGTATATTTTCACTTAAATTAACTGTTCCTTAAAAAGTTGCTGATATATTAGACACAATATAGGTTTTTTTACTCTCCAAAAATCAGTCATTCATGTCTTCTCATTTAATAGAATATTAATTATATTCATTGCACTTAATATTAAAGATCCTGAATTACAAGGAAGTTCTGATGTCTATAGGATTTTCGTCTACATTTCTATCATTTTGGACATGCCCCTCTTTATAACTTCATTGCTATACAGCAGCTGCATTTATTTTTCTTCTCCATCATCAGTTTACTTAGGGTGCAGCAGTTTTTGGAAGTTAGACTGATTATTCTGATGTTAACTGGTAGAATATGCCCCGTCCCATCTCAAAATTGTGTGTGCATTGGCATCAGGAGTAAAGAATGTGACAGAAGTGATTTTTGGACACAGGAAACGGCAGCTTCAGTAACAGCAGACTGTTTAGATAATTCTCCTACTTATTTCAAACAATTAATAAAAAAAGAAAGAGCTGAACAGAAAACACTTTTTTTACATTAACAAATAGTCTTGAAGAACAAGTTCCTTAAATATGCTTCAGAGTAATCTTTTATTTATTAACTTCACAAATTCAATCCAGGTAAGGAACAAAAAACTGACTTGCCATAGACCAGGGGTAGGCAACCTATGGCACGCATGCCAAAGGCGGCACGCGAGCTGATTTTCAGTGGCACTCACACTGCCCGGGTCCTGGCCACCGGTCCGGGGGGCTCTGCATTTTAATTTAATTTTAAATGAAGCTTCTTAAACATTTTAAAAACCTTATTTACTTTAGATTCATCAATAGTTTAGTTATATATTATAGACTTATAGAAAGAGACCTTCTAAAAACGTTAAAATGTATTACTGGCACGCGAAACCTTAAATTAGAGTGAATAAATGAAGACTCGGCACACCACTTCTGAAAGGTTGCCGACCCCTGCCACAGACCTTAAATTTTCAGAATCAGATAGTTATTCTCTACCTCTGCTGTACCCTTCCCACCTTCTTGTTTGAAAACAATACCTCAAAGTTAGCTCTAGCATGAAGCAGCGATTGAAATCTGGAAAATTGCCCTCAAAGGAGATGCAATGGTAGGATTCTTGCAAGATCATGGTTGAAGTTTAAGGAAATATTTCTTCAATTCTATGATCTGTGCCGGTGTCTATGACATTCAGAAGAAAAGCAGAGTCTTGTCCTTCCTATGCAAGTGGCTAAAGTCTTTGTTCAGGTTGAAACAGTGTGATACTCTGACTCGACTTGTTAAAATCTGTTCCTGAGAAGGAAGTGGTCAACAATTTACACACATGATGTTGTTTTATGTTATCTTTTACTTAAAGAACGTTTTGGTCTCTTGTTTATTTTCCCTCCCCCCAGCCCCTCACAAGTGCCAACAGAGATGAACTCAGCTTTCTAACAGTTAGTATATCCAAGGTTATCTACTATTCCGGACTATACCAAAGCATCAGAATTATTTATGAACTTCCCTGTATGCTATTAATAAAGGTGCCATTTAAGACTTCATATTTCTATGTAAAAAGATATTTATTTCTGTTCCCCACCCCCTGTAGACACAGCTGATTACAGATACTTTTTCAGCCATCTAAGCATTTTTTTCCATCTAAATTACAAACACAGACATTTCTTTCCTTTATATACAAACACTATTACATTCTTAAAGGGAGTCAGTAATTCCTGAACATCAATTACTAGTCTGGGAAGGAGTCTTGATAAAAATCTTCATATTATTCCAGAATTGCCCCATTTCATTCTTTAAGATTTGTTCTAAGTTCTTTCACCCAGGGAATCTCAGAAATTTATTTTATATTTAGTTGTCTGGTTTAAGAACAAAAACGAAAAATACTGCCCCTTCCCTCCCACACACATTAGATGCCTCTAATTACTAATTGTCTGGAAGCAGTCTCTTTTATTTTCATATTAGCTCTTACTATGGCAGGCGTGGCAGTGAACACTATAGGTAAAGATACAAAACTGTCTCTATTATAGTCACCCATTTTCAGTTACTCTTAACTTCCTAAATCTCATCTTTCAAGATGAAATTTTCCAGGCTTGGTTACTGCCTGGAAGATTTTTTGTTTCATATGAACAAATATGATTTAGTACTTTTGCTTTAAAAAAAAAAAAAAAGAGAACTTTTCCCCCCACTTTCAAAAAAATAAAACACCTCCTGTTCCAACTTTTGCAACCTTATTTTGAACTAAACCCCCACTTCTTCACAGCCCAGTTTATTCATGAAGGAGATGTTAAATATAAAGTTTTGATGAGCAATTTCATAATATAAACGGCATCTTCACCACACCAGCAAAGAACCTCATTAGCCAAAGGGATGGAGCTCATGTGAAATAGTACATACCTCTGTGAATATACAGGTTGCTTCAAATGGAAAGGTTCCTCACAGAAGCCCTGTGAACAGCCTTCTGATGTAGATGGAGACCTTGTTGGGCAACATGGTGAGAGGGGGGAGAAAATGGCAGTGTGGGCTGTGAACTGGATACCACGACTGCTTTATTAGCCTGAACCTATATGGAGCGTTAGAGCCTTTGAAACTTTGAAGGCACAATGAAAGACGTAAGCATCTCATTTATCAATGCTTTGGGATAAAAGGAGTCAGGCAAAATCAATTTAATGAAGACTACTGGACACTGGAAGGAGGCTTGTCTTCTCTACAAGTGCACACTACACTTCCAAGTTGGTTTTGCAGGCTCCTCAACACAGGGGGAAAACATCATTCCCATAGTGCTGAACTGCAAAGAGGCACAATCCATAACATTTGCACTCTATGGTTTTTTTTTTTGAAAATTTGCCGCCTTCTTCCACATTCCTCAGTGTAATGGTGCAAAAGTGTCCATTTCCAAGATAAGGAATATTAAAAATATTACAATTTTTGTGTCTTTAGGACACAAAAAAAATCTCTGATAAGTAGTTAGTTACTTTTACCCGACTTTCATTTTCAGAAAGAAACCCTGATTTCTAGATTACTGGAAAAAATATATTTTTTAGCAAATACCACCACTCCTTTATATTTGAGCGATGCAGAGAGTTTTTGATGTTTTTTCCTCCAGCGTAGAAGGGGTAGAAATGGGTTCTGCCCATAATACAACCACCATTTGATTTAAAAAAAATACATTTGAACTATTTTAAAATATTTCTGGGAAAACTTCTCTCAAAACCTCTCTCTGCTCCTCTCCACAGCATCAAAACTTACTCAAAGCGAGACATATGAAACACTTAATTAAGAAAAACACATTTTAATTTTTTATTTCAAAATCACACACCACATTATAAACTATTAAGCACAAAATTTTCTCCTAAACAGTGACATTTTGTCATGGTTTATAATGCTTACTATGTTTATTAATTTTGATGCAACTAATGTACTACCATTTCCAAACTATAAAATCATTTAACTTTGAACATAGCTCAGAAACTGGAATTTCCATTTTCAAATTGAATGTCTTGATAATAATCCCTAAAAAAGAGATTGCAAGTTAAATTACATATTATACTTGCACCCAAAAGAAAACTTACATCCAAATGAAAACATTTTGATACACCCATTTTTAGTTTGTGGAAACCATTAAGATACAGAATCATAGGACGGGAAGGGACCTTGAGAGGTCCTCTAGTCCAGTCCCCTGCACTCAAGACAGGGCTAAGTATTATCTAGACCATCCCTGACAGGTGTTTGGCTAACCTGCTCTTAAAAATCCCCAACGATGGAGATTCCACAACATCCCTAGGCAATTTATTCCAGTGCTTAACCACCCTGACAGTTACGTAGTTTTTCTTAATGTCCAACCTAAACTGCCCTTGCTGCTATTTAAGTCCATTGCTTCTTGTCCTATCCTCAGAGGTTAAGAAGAACAATTTTTCTCCCTCCAACTTGTAACAATCTTTTATGGACTTGAAAACTGTTATGTCCCCTCTCTGTGTTCTCTTCTCCAGACTAAAGAAATCCAATTTTTTCCATCTTCCTTCATAGGTCATGTTTTCTAGACCTTTAATCATTTTTGTTGCTCTCCTCTGGACTTTTTACAATTTATCCACATCTTTGCTGAAATATGCTTGCTTACAACACTCCTGCTAATACAGCTCAGAATGATGTTTGCTTTTTTTGCAACAGTGTTATACTGTTAACTTAGAATTAGCTTGTGATCCACTATGACCCTCCGACCCCATTCTGCAGTTGTCTTTCCTAAACAGTCATTTCCCATTTTTTGTGCAATTGATTGTTCCTTCCTAAGTGGAGTACTTTGCATTTGTCCTTATTGAATTTCACCCTATTTACTTCAGACCATTTCTCCAGTTTGTCCAGATCAGTTTGAATTTTAATCCTATCTTCCAAAGCACTTGCAACCCCTCTCAGCTTGGTACCATCCGCAAACTTTATAAGTGTACTCTCTATGCCATTACTTGAATTATTGATGAAGATATTGAACAGAACTGGATCCAAAACTGATCCCTATGGGACCCCACTCATTATGCCATTCCAGTTTGACTGTGAACCACTGATAACTATTTTCTGGGAACAGTTTTCCAACCAGTTTCACACTCACCTTATAGTAGCTCCATCTAGATTACATTTCCCTAGTTTGTTTATGCAAAGGTCATGCCAGATAGTATCAAAAGCTTTATTAAAGTCAAGATATACCTCATCCCCCCTATCCACAAGACTTGTTAGCCTGTCAAAGAAAGCTATTAGGTTGGTTTGACATGATTTGTTCTTGACAAATCCATGCTGTTACTTATCACCTTATATTTCTAGGTCAGTGTCTCTCAACCTTTCCAGACTACCGTGCCCTTTCAGGAGTCTGATTTGTCTTGCGTACCACCAAGTTTCACCTCACTTAAAAACCACTTGCTTACAAAATACGAGTGTCACAGCACACTATAACTGAAAAATTGCTTACTTTCTCATTTTTACCATATAGTTATAAAAATCAATTGGAAAATAAATGTTGTACTTACATTTCAATGTATAGTATATAGAGCAGAATAAACAAGTCATTGTCTGTATGAAATTGTAGTTTGTACTGTTTTCGCTAGTACTTTTCATGTAGTCTGTTGTAAAACTAGGTTAATATGTAGATGAGCTGATTTAGTCCCTGGAAGACCTCTGCGTACCCTCAGGGGTACTTGTACCCCTGGTTGAGAACCACCGTTCTAGGTGTCTGCAAACTGACAGCTTAATTATTTGCTCCATTATCTTTCTGGGCACTGAATTTAAACTGACTGGTCTGTAACCAGGGTGGATAAAAATCAATGGATTTAAAAAAAAAATCTGATTTTTTTAAATTTAAATTGGATTTTTTTGATAAAAAGCTTTTTTCCCCTCAAAAAGCAATCTAAAGATAGTTTTAATTAAGATACATTATAGCTCAAAGATATCTCATCATGTAATAGGGATTATAAATTCTAATTCTATAGTATGAGACAATATATTCATGTAATGTTTAAGAAAAGTTCTGTAAATGAGTTCCAATAGTTCATGGATTAGGGACCCGGTCTTATAGGGTTCCAGGGGCTTCTGTATAGATTATTTAGGTTAATCATTCTATCTACCCAATGGGTCTCAGTGCTCAGTCTAGAAGATACCATCAGAGATGCTTAGTTTTGCAGTTCTCAATCTGTGGATTTGTGACCCCAGAGATAACATGCTCGTTAACAGCAAAAATGTTTTAACATAAATAAATAATATATAGAGGTGAGAAATAACAGACCTCAACCCTATTGCCCCTTTGCAAATTTGTGTACACAGTCAATCCCTTACCTCTCTCTAAAGTGCAAAGTTTCAGAAAGTTCAATGAATAGAAGATTGTTGGGGGTGGAATAGATCTGGACAAGTAGAAGTAGTCTGGAGGTAAATGTGGGAAGGGAGGGACAGGCAGTAGAAACAAAAATGAAACTGTTTGAGCAGCATATTCCAGAAGCCTTGAGGTCTGAGTATAGCCTGCATTGATTTGAGATATACCATACCATTCTCTCACTAGAAAGGAAAACCTATAATGGCAGCAGGCCGTAAAAGAGACCCAGTTTGGGAATATTTTAATGAAGTTCCTCTACCTGTGGGTAAGTCAGGCATGCGTGCAAAATGCAAACATGGCAACAAAGAAATGCAAGGCCTAGTTGCCCGAATGAAACATCATGAGAAGTGTTCCTTCTCAGGAGGAAGCTGCGTTGAAGATGATGAAAGGAACATGTCTGAACATGCAGGATCTTCAGATTGGTAAACTTTTTTTATTTCATACATTTTTCTTAAGGACTGCCTGTCTTCCTTCTGGACTATTCTTGAATTCTCATGTTTGAGCAAAAAATATAGTTGTTACTCTATGGTACTATCATTTTAGATGCAGTTGTGATAAAAAATAAATAGCTGAAATAGGCAAATCTTCCTTTTACAATTTCTCCTTTAAAGTAGTACTGAGTGTCAGGGAATGCAATGAGTAATACTAAATGAGCAGTATGGTAATAATAATTAAATAACTGCATTGACTTATTTTGTTTAGGAGAATCCCTCTAGAGGGTGAAATTGTTAACCTGAGTCTTGATGGGTGGAGCACTCTCCACAATGATCCAGTTGTATGTGCTTGTGTGACAACAGAAGAAGGGAATGTCTTCCTTACAGAAACAATTGATACGTCAGGAAATGCACACACAGCAGAATACTTACAAGAAGTAGCAGTAAAAGCTATAACAAATTAGGGTGACCAGACAGCAAATGTGAAAAATCGGAATGGGGGTGGGGGACAATAGGAGCCTATATAAGAAAAAGACCCAAAAATTGGGACTGTCCCTATAAAATCAGGACATCTGGTCACCCTATAACAAACTGTGAAAAAAAATTCAAATGTCTAGTACACAGCTTGGTCACAGACAATGCTGCAAATGTATCCAAGATGAGAAGAAATTTAGAAGAGAGTCCCAAGCTAACAACATACAATTGCAGTGCTCATTTGATGCAACTCCTAGCCAAAGACTTCAGTGTTCCAGAAATAAAGGCTAATGTTGCTGAAATTGCAAAATACTTCCGAAACAACCACTTTGCAGCAGCTGCTCTGAAAAAAGTGGGAGGAACCAAGCTAACTCTCCCACAAGACATGCGATCGAACTCAGTAGTGAACTGTTTTGAGCACTATATCAAGAACTGGCCTAATCTGATGACGGTTTGTGAACAAAATCGTGAAAAAATAGATGGCACTGTCACAACCAAAGTTTTCAACATTGGGCTTAAGAGAAATGTTGAACACATGCAGTGTACGCTGAAGCCTATTTCTGTAGCCTTGAACAAAATGCAGGGAAATAGCTGTTTTTGCTGACGCTGTTTAAATTTGGAAGGAACTGAGTGAGATCTTAAAAAGAGAAATATGCAATGACAGAGTTAAATTACAAGCATTAAAAAAATGAATGGGACAAGCACTATCTCCAGCTCATTTTCTTGCAAATATTCTCAATACTCGGTACCAAACCTTAACTGCTGAAGAAGAGGAGTTGGCTATGACATGGACATCCAGCAATCATCCCTCCATAATGCCAACTATAATAAACCATTCAAGAAATATATGTTTGCTGATGATGTTTTAAAGAAAGTCACAGCAGTGAACTGGTGGAAGTCACTTAAGCACTTGGATTCAGAGACTGTTGAAGTGATAATCTCACTTTTAACAGCAATAGCTCCTTCTGCCGATGTAGAAAGAATATTTTCTTCCTTTGGACTAATTCATTCCAAATTGAGAAATGGTTTGGGACCTGAAAAAGCAGGAAAGCTTGTTTTTCCAGTCCTGATTATGAACAAACAGGAAATTGAAGGTGAAGACGACTGAGTTAGCTGCAGAAGCCAATATTTTAAGTTTCTCATGTTGACCTGGCTGACATAGTCGATTGAATTTTTGGTTTTTTAAAACAAATATTTCATTTACTATTTTAGTTTAAAACAATTTTAGCAAAAACAAACCTGATTTTTAAAAACTTGAATGTTTAACTAAATTCAAAAATTCATATGCTTATTTTGTTAAAATATTATATATTTGCTGTTGAAGAAAAAGATCCAGAATATACAAGGTTTTTGTTTTAGCTAAATAAAACAATTTAAATGTCTGTCTGGGGATGTTCTCCTCCTAATACAGCATGGCAAGAAAATCCTCCAAATAGTTATGATTAACCTGTTGAATTGGAGATAGTTCACCTCCCAGTGACTTCATAAATACTGCTTCAATTACCTTTGGTAAATGAAATAACCAAACAATCATTCATTTTCTGATATAGCTGTAAAACTAATCTGAAACGTTTTCAAAATAAATCACTTAAAAATGTATAGTGTGTACCTTCTAAAAATGAAACCTACATCTATCTCTGAGTTGTGAAGAATATGTAGGACTGCACTTTTATGTAGAAATCCATGATTAAATCAAGTTTTCCTGACTAGTGATTTAAATCATGATTTAAATCAAATCCACCTTGTCTGTAACTCTATGGGTTGCCCTTATTCCCCTTTTTATAGATTGGCATTTTATTTGTCCTATATAATCTGCACAGAAACATTTCTGCTGATATTTATTGTATAGGAGTACGAATCCTTTTTACTCTTCTTTTTTAAAATAGCAGAAATCATGAAAATGGGATCTCTGTTCTTTAAACATTCAGGTATGGAAAAATAAATAGTGGAGCAGATTAAGTCCTAACCCTTTGTTTTGACATCACAATAACCTTTCTCACAGCAATCAAGTGTGATATCATAAACAAAGGATTACGATTTCAGGTAAACAGTTGAAGCACATGGACTAAAAAGATAAAAGTAATATAGAAATGTACTCAATCATAAGAATACACAACTCAGAATTACGTTTTTCAAGCCTATCCATTCCATCTGAAGAGACAAAACCCTGCTACACCCCAAAACAAAAATGCCAATTATGTTCAAAGTTGCCACATATTCTACAGGAGATCGTTTAGTTCAGGGTTTGTCTCTCAAAATCTATGTCCTCTTTGAAAACATTTCTGCAACTAACTTTACAATAGACCTTTCGAAGCTTGTATTTGGGATTAATTATCAGAAAGACCTTCCACATACTGACAACCTTGACTTGTTTCTCCCATTATAGGTGAAAAAGCAAAATCTTAGGGCTAGTCTACACTTACCCGGTAGTTCGACGGCTGCGGATCGAAGTTCCGAGTTCGATTTATCGCGTCTGGTGTGGACGCGATAAATCGAACCAGGAAGTGATCCCCGTCGACTGCGGTACTCCAGCTCGGCGAGAGGAGTACCGCGAAGTCGACGGGGGAGCCTGCCTGCCGCGTGTGGACCGCGGTAAATTCGAAGTAAGGTATGTCGAATTCAGCTACGTTATTCACGTAGCTGAATTTGCGTACCTTACTTCGACTTGGGGGGTAAGTGTAGACCAGGCCTTAATGTCATAGTCAATGAACCAAGCACCAGAGAACATACCCTGATCTCTTATCTGTGAGAAATTACCACTGATGCAAATAGTACGCTTTGCAAGAGAAAACCCCCGAGTTTTGTGTTACTGAAGAAGCAGTGTCTGGGATTTGCAGAGTCATGGTCTGTGTGACAAAGTACAGAAGTTTTGGTGTGGTCTCCAGTTATGACCTTTAAAATTTATGAATGCCTTGGAATTAATCTAAATTACCTGTTTGTTTTGGCGGCTAAATTCTGCTCTCATTTGCTCTAGTGTAAAACTGAAGTAATGCCAATGAAATCAATGGAGTTAGTGTAAATTTTAAGTAACTCTACAGATTGGTGTTATTGAGAACAGAATTTAGTACAATAAAATATAACAGGGCTAAAATATTAAATACTGTCATAAGCAATCACAAAGTAGCATCAAAAATTACCGATATATACAAACTTTTTTAAAAGGTGTATTTGTTAAAAGTATGTCCAAATTATCCACTGATTATTTTGGACATACAGATAATTTTGGATATTTTTGAAAGATGACTGGATACTTTAGCAACACCTTCCAGGTTGATTTTATTTTAAATAATTGTGAAAGAACTTGAAGTACAAAAGAGCCCTTGTCTGAAGGAGCTTGCAATATAAATTGGTTGAATGCAATATAAATAGTTAGAAGGCAATGAGGGTAAGAATCAAGATGAACAGAAAAGGGAAAAATGTAGGCTTATGGAAATATTTGAAGCAAGAAATAGAGGATGCTTGGTGTATATTTTAACATTACTGTAACAATATACAGTAGAACCTCAGTTACGAACACCTCGGGAATGGAGGTTGTTCCTAACTCTGAAATGTTTGTAACTCTGAACAAAATGTTAGGTTGTTCTTTCAAAAGTTTATAACTGAACATTGACTTAATATAGCTTTGAAACTTTACCATGCAGAAGAAAAATGCTGCTTTTAACTATCTTAATTTAAATGAAACAAGCACAAAAAGTTGCCTTACCCTCTCAAAACTTTTTTTTTTTTTAAACTTTCCCTTTATTTTTTTAGTAGTTTACATTTAACACAGTACTGTACGTCTTTGCCTTTTTTTTTTTTTTTTTTTTTTTGATCTCTGCTGCTGCCTGATCGCATACTTCCAGTTCAAAATGAGGTGGGTGGTTGACCGGTCAGTTCGTAACTCTGAGGTTCTACTGTACTAAGACAAAAGGAACATGTTGCAAGTTTCTAGGAATTAGGTTGTTTGTTTTTAAGTAAATTATCATTTTGTGTGGGTGGGAGTTAACAAGTTTGAAGTTTTGAAATACCTACATGAAGAGTATCTGCTCTTGCCTAAACGGATGTGACTGAGAAAACCCTGGTGCCAACTGGCAGAGGGCACAGGGTTTTACAAGGATCCTCTTGGTCAGATATAGGCACAATTCACTAACAGGTGGCATCTGAGGTCTCTAACGAGAGCCAGTAGCCCACTGGTCAGCACAATCATAGTGAAATACATGTATGGATAATATTTGAGGAGTTATGTGTCTGTACTGAAAATTATGTTCTTAAGGCAAGTAACCTGGAGATGACATGTCTCAGATAAGTGTCTCTTACCACTGACTGAAAAGAACCTATCTCCCTGTCTGGTCACTGTTTATAATGTTTCTTATAATTTATGCCTATTTTCATACCGAGCCAGATGCTAATGGAAAGATTACAACAACTACAAGGAAAGAATATACAGGGAAAAACAACCTGTGGGGCGCATCCTGCTTATGAATAAGGATAGTGGATTGTTCTGCTATATCTGAGGCTGTAAAGAGACACCAAGAATCTTTCACAGAGGAGGCAAACTGACAGTGTGACTTGTCTCATGAACAGAAGATCACGGCCCAGCCTGGCTGTAAAATGCTGGAAGGACTTTAGGTGAGCGTTGCTTTATAAGAAATGAAAGTATCTAGTTAAATAAAGTCTAGGTTCTAGCATGCATGTTATGATTTTACTTTATATGTAACTATTTGTTTCAATACTTTTACTTGCTACCACTTGAACTGAATCTCTATAGTTTGTTAAATAAACTTTTATTTGTTTTCACTATAAACATATCTAAGTGCCATGTGTTAAGTGGAGCAGTGATCTGAGGTAAAACTGGTAAGCTGGGGTGTACTGCTTTTTTGGAAGTGGCGAATCTGTGAATTCTGTGAGTGTCTAGTGGAACAAGGGCTGGCCACTCCACGGAGATGCTCAGAGGGCTTGGGGGGTGGAGTGTGCCTATCGCTAACCTGAAGAGAGAGATCAGTGCCTGATAGGCCTAAAGGGTAATGTTTATGTTGCTGGGAGGTTTTGTTTGTGGCTCTCTTTGTTTGTTCCCTCTCCGGATGGCGAGAGCGACCAGGCAGGCACAACATCTCCTGAAAACATACCTGAAATGATCCACCTAAAATTACAAAAATTGTAAGTAAGGCAAGGAAATCCATTAGGTTATCTTTTGTTTTGGCTTGTGAATTTCCCTATGCTAAAGAGGTAGTTTCATTCCTCTTTTGTAACTGTGAAGCTGAGCCAGAGGGGAATCCTCTGTTTTAAATCTTTTTATTTACCCTGTAAAGTTACCTTCCATCCTGATTTTGCAGGTGTGATTCTTTATTTATAAAGAAAAAGTAAAAGTTCTTCTTTTAAGAACCTGATTGATTTTCAGTGTCCTAAAGGCAAAGGGTTTGGTCTGTGCTCACATGGCTAACCAATTGGTTGGTATGATATTCTCAAGCATCCCCAGGAAAGGGGGTGAAGGGGTTTGAGGAGATATTTTGGGGAATAGGGATTCCAAGTGACCCTCCCCTGATTTTTTGTGTAAATCACTTGGTGGTGGCAGCAATACCGTCCAAGGACAAGGAAAGGAATTTGTGCCTTGGGGAAATTTGTAACCTAAGCTGGTAAAATATAAGCTACGGGGATCTTTCATGCGGGTCCCCACATCTGTACCCCAGACATAATGGCTGGCGGGGGGGGGGGGGACCCTGCCAGCCATTATGGAACGTCATGATACAAAGAATTGGCTAATAGCCCTCTCACACCGATGAAGGTGCTATCTGCAAGAAAGCCCATCCCATTGGCTTGAATGCTGGAACAAATGGATAAAATAGGGACACAAGAAAGTTCTCTCTCTGTCTCTTTTGCTCTTTGGACTCTCACAGGGCTGGAGCTAGGAAACAAACTGAAATCCCCAGGGTAAAACTGGATTAGCCCCAAAAATATTCAGTGATGACAGATTACTACAATTCTGTTACGTTTTGGAACCATAGACTGTATCTCATTTGTGTATATATGTTGCCAGCTTTAACCTGTAAATTACTCTCTCGTTTCTTTTTCCTAGTTAATAAATCCTTAATTAATTTACTATAGGATTGGCTACAAACATTGTCTCTGGTGTGAAATCTGAGGTACAAACTAACATGGGATAACTGACTAGTGACTGGTCTCTTGGTACTGGAAGCAACCTGAATATTTTGTGAGCTTTGGTGTACGGCAACCAGCTATCACTATGTCCAGCTTGCTTGTGTGACAAGACAGAGTCCCAAGGGGACTGTCTGTGACTCCATGGGAATACTGCTATAGTGCTTCAGGAGTTCACATTTGTTACTGAGTTGGTGAAATCTAATTATAGAACATACCAACAGTTTGGGATCTCTGCCCTGCTTTTAGACAGTCAGCCCTGAGGCTGGCACTCATGGTCATGAACCACTCCAGACAGTGTGACAGGCAGGTTGTAGCAAGATGCCTCACAACCCTGGGTACCCCAGGAAGCGTCACAACTGATCTTGGGTACACACTGAAATGGGAAGTACAATCTAAAACTTAAGAGCTTGCCTACATGAGGAAGCTGACCAGAATACCTATTGCAGAATAAATGGAATATTCTGCAATAAAAATCACATTATTCCAGAAACAGATTATACAAATAAAAGGAAAAGGTCTTCTTCCCAAATGTTAGCTGAGTCAAGCCAAAGACCTTATTGTTACTTTTGTGTCCTTTATCTTTACTGGCATCAAATCTAGCTCTTGCTAAACAGATCTGTTCCCTGGAATAGCAAACCTTCAGTTTCTGCTTGAACATTCCATGTCAGACCCCCGTAATCTCAACCTGAAACAGCACCTCATGGTGACAGCAAATCGCCACTACACTTCCTGCAGTTCCTAAATAGTCTTAAGATTCCCTTAAAGTATGTCATGAAACATTTGACCCACTGTCACAATATTTTTGTCTCATGGACGTACTCCTCTGGTAAATGATTAATCAAAGAAAGCAAATTATCTTAGATGTGTAAGAATTGTATTTTAGGGTACATTTCTGTCCGACCCCTTAATCTGTTTAATACACCTGACCCATTTAGAATATAAAAGCTTCTGAGAGACTTGCAGAGGTCATGTAATCTCATCAACTACCTAGTTTCTGTTTTACTTCTTAACTATCAGCATTAATCACCACATCTCACTGTTCTGTAACAGATTCATCCCTGACTAATTCAAGACCTCTTCAAACTATTTGAGCCAGGTGGCTCATGAGTCATCCAGCCACACCTTTTCTGTTGCTTCCATGTAGATCCCATTGGTAAAATATCTCTGGTTAAAATTTCTCAGCTTTAGGTTTCTGACAGCTACCCACAGTGAACTAATTACTCCAAAATACACCATTTAATATGCCTTATCACTTAACCTTAAAAGCCTGTTGAGATGTTAGCACATATATAAAAAAGGTAAACACTGGCTAAAGTGAACTTGGACCAAATTCTCAATTAAAAAACTTCACGATATTTCAGTCATTCTTCCTGACCATTGTTGGGGATAAATTTATTTGCAACAGCTGTGACAGCTATTTAAATCTGGGGAATGAGAAGTTTAACTAGGGAAGTACATTAAAGGGCAGCAGGTATAAGTACAGTATTATATAAGGTTTAGTTTAAAAAAAACCAAACCTGCTTTTTCAGATGCAGGGAAAAACATATGATTTGCTTCATTTATCACGATAAAATGTACCTAATATTTGTAGATAGATTACTTCTATTTCTAAACTTTGTACACTGTAATACAGGTATACATAAAGTTAACAATGCATTGACCTGATCCTGCAATTATCTGACTAAGTCTTCCAAAGTCTTACAATGGGACTACTTGCATGAGTAAGCATTATTTACATAGGTGACGGCGGCAGGATCAGTTCTGTAGTTTTTATAGCCATAACAGAATTGTTGTATCTGGAACTATTTAGAAGGGTTCATTATGTTTGACTAGACTATAAAAGTTTTTCAGAGGCTTTTTAATAGCCTATTATATAGATCCAATTAGGGTTAAGACCTCTTTAAGATCAAAAATATGATGACATGACAAGTGTGAGAATAAAATGCTATGAGGGTAAGTACTATAACAGTTCCTCACTAAATATTATATATTGAGGCGTAGTACAACCACCTTGACACTTCCTAATACTAACAAGCAATTGATTATCAGTAGCTACTGACTTATCAAAATCAGCATTTGCAGACCTCTTGTATGCTAGGTACTGAAATATAGAGAGTGAATGTTTTCACTCTGGTTAATATTAGTGCTTATAAAGGCTACACTATTTTTGCTCTTTATACTAAAAATTTTAAAGTATTTTATTTGTGAATAAACAGCAGTTATATTTTTATATTTTACATCTTAATTTCCAATCAAATCCTATTAAACAAATACAATACTACAGACCTTCCAGATGGTATGAAATGGTTTCAGTTATTTTTTAAAAACAGACTATAAACAGTATTACTCTGCCAGGCCAGAGCTTTGCTACCAGGCGGGGGAAGGTTTTATTCAAGGAAGTGGGGGGAAAGGAATATTTGCAGCAATATTAAAGTTGTGCAATTAAACATGCAAGAGTCAGGAAATGCAGAATCACAATTGTACATTCAAACTTAACTATGCCTTTCTATACACTTTTCAATAGACTCGCTCTAGGATTAACCATGATCAACAAACATATTTTAAAGGTATTAACCTTTCTTACACTATGTACTTGCACTTTTAAAAAACATTTTAAGCACTTTTTACGCACTTAATTAAAAATGTTAGTTAACTTTAAAACAACTTTTTCCTAATGTAGAAGAGACTACAATGCTTCTTCTGAGGCCCTGTCTCCACATCAGAAATTGCAGCAGGTTAAATTGGCTTCTAAATCAATTTGATTAAAATAGTGCAACCCCCTTATGTGGATACTCTGAAACTGGTTTAAGATTTAGCTTATTAAGAAGTTACTTTAATTAGAAGCCAATTTAGTTACATCAGTGCAATTTGTGTCTGTAGACAAGCCCTCAGTTAGACTGAAATGAAAGAGGTGGAGTGCACAAACTTATACGTTTCAAAAACAAAAACAAAATGTTCTGACTATTTCTGCACACAACACAACACAAACTACTTAACCTTAAAAATTCAAACTTCCTAAGTGCATTGAGCTAGAGACTATGGGTAAATTTGAGAAAACATTTTAAAAATAAAGACTTGATCAAAAGCTAGTTTTACACATACTTGCAATACATCCTCAAAAAAGATACATTAGAATTGGAAAAGTACAGAGAAGGGCAACAAAAACTGTCAGGAGTATGGATCAAAAAAGATGGACTATTCAGTTTAGAAAAAAGACAATTAAGGGGGCCTATGACAGAGGTTTATAAAATCATGAATGTGGTGGAGAAAGTGAACAGGGAAGTTTTATTTACCCCTTAGCATAACACAAGAACTAGGCGGGCTTAAAACAAACATAAGGAAGTACTTCTTCACACAACAGTCAACCTGTGGAATTTGTTGCCAGGGGATGTTGTGTATAACTAGGTTCAAAAAAGAATTAGATAAGTTCATGGTAGATAGGCTCATCAATGGCTATTAGGCAAGATGGTCAGGGACAGAACCCCATGCTCTGGGTGTCTCTAAGCCTCTGCTTGCCAAAAACTGGGACTGGACAACAGGGGATGGAACACTTGATAATTACCTTGTTCTGTTAATTTTCTGTGAAGCATCTGGCACTGGCCACCGTTGGAAGACAAGACACTGGGTGGCCCATTGGTCTGACCCAATATGGACACTCTTATGTTAAAATATTTATCTCAAGTTTGTTATCTCATGCGTAATCAGTGTTGTGCAACTCTACAAGACTATACTGCAGAACTACACAACATCATATTAAGATTTATTCTATATATATGAAGCGGTATAGTTTAAAACCTATGAAGTTGCAGGAAAACAATAGAGGTTACTTAGGTGGGGTTTGTGTGAATCCAATAAAGTGCTGCAGTTTGTAGTGCTGTAGGAAAAAAATTACACAACTCCACATTACTGTAATGGTGAGGGGGTGGGGGTTAAATGAGAAAATTAGATACAAAAAAAATCTTACATCAAAGGAATATTACATTTGAAATTGTAAAATTTTTAAAATTTAGAAATATGAAAAAATTAAGTCTCTCATATTAAATACATAGATTCCAAGGCCAGGAGGGATCATTGTAATCATCTAAAGCAGGGGCGGGGAAACTTTTTGTCCAGAGGGCCGTATCGGGTTTCGTAAATTGTATGGAGGGCCGGTTAGGGGAGGGGGTCATGGCCCGGCCCCCACCTCCTATCGGCCCCCTCCCCCAGACTCCTGCCCCATCCAACCCCTCTGTTCCCTGACGGCCCCTCTGGGACCCCTGCCCCATCCACACACCCCCCGCTCCCTATCCCCTGACTGCCACCGGACCCCCGCTGCCCCATGCAACCCCTCCTCTCATTCCTGATGGCCCCCCCAGGGCCTGTGCCCCATCCAACCACCCCTTCTCCCTGTCCCCTGACTGCCCCCGGAACTCCTACCCCTGACTGCCCCCTGCCACCCCATCCAACCCCCCCTCCTTCCTGACTTCCCCCCAGGACCCCTGCCCCCATTCAACCCCGTTTCCCCCCCGACCATGATCCACACCCCCACCCCCTGACAACCACCTCGAACTCCCCTGTCCTCTATCCAACCCCCCCTGCTCCCTGCCCCCTTACCGCGCTGCCTGGAGCACTGGTGGCACTACAGTCGCGCCGCCCGGCTGGAGCCGGGCCACGCTGCCGCCACCACCACGCAGCACAGAGCACCGGGTCAGGCCAGGCTCTGCAGCTGCGCTGCCCCAGGAGCTCACATCCCTGCCACCCAGAGCATTGCGCCAGTGGCAGAGCAAGCGAGCTTAGGCTGCAGGGGCAGGGGGATAGCAGGGGAGGGACCGGGGGCTCGGATGTGGCCCGCAGGCCGTAGTTTGCCCACCCCTGATATAGTGTCATTGCCTGTATAACACATTCTTTGTTCCTAGATGTATACATTTATACTCCACTAGAAACACACCTGTACAAAGATGATTACCCATTTACAATTACATTTTGAGACCTATCAGAGTTTGCTAGTTTTTAAAGCATAAAGCACCAACCATGGAAAGACGACAATGGACTTATTTAGGACACGCTTTCAGGATGCCAACAGCGCAACTTCCACATGGTGGTATCATGCACACCATTTGGAGAAAAGAGAAAAGGAGAGCTACCTAGAGAAACAGTGTGCGGAACAATAGAGAAAGACGCTAAATCCATCAACATGACACTCGAAAGCATGAAAAGACCAGCACAAGACAGAAATAAATGATGGAAACTGGTGGATGTCTATGCACCTGAGGGTGCAGGAGGATAAAGAAAAAGGAATATGCAACATGGATAACATTAAGTTTTTCTGAGAACCTCAACTTTTGTATCCACTGACTTTTTATAATTCACAATCTATAACAGATGATCAACATATGTTTTTGAATCTGATACCCACATTTTATTACCAAAATCTAATTTCAGAACAACTCTTGATTATCATCCAGTAACATGCATACTTTGTCAAGAACACCTGAAGGCTGTACTTGTTGCCTGCACCTATAGTATGTTAGCCATTGACAGCATCTGTCCTTTATTTTTAACCTGAACAATTAAAGAGTTAATTCAGGAGGACATTTAAAAACACAATCATCATCCTGAAATCAAAATGTTGTTTCCTCTCTGTCAAGATGCAGCAGATGTCTAGGGATTTGTATGTTGGCTTCCCAGTGGAGGAGAAATCAGTGACATAGATTTTAGGCATATTCCAAGTGTAATCATTTTCATCTACCCATATAAACACAAACATGGAACACAGGTTGTCACAAACAGCATGCAGGTAATCCCTCCCTTGAAAAATCTCCTCCCAACATCAATGCTCAGTTCCCAAAGAGTAAATCTGACTCAAGAATTGATTCCAGAGACCAAACTCTCCTGCTGTTCACACACCTTCTATACATAACCTTGCATAACAAAACTAACATAACATGCCTTCCTAAGACTGAACAGTTGCTCATGTGCTAAGAAAAAGAATTTGAAAGACTATGATTACAGCGTCATATAGTGACACCTACTATAACAATATATTCTCTACTTTTTAGTGCCTGAGGGCCAAATAGCTAGCTAGCACAGCAGCATCCCTTGTGTCTCAACATCAGCTACCAGCATCACAGGTAACAGTGCAGGAAGTGAAGCAGGCTCACCAGAACCACTGCATCCACTCCCCACATGGGTGGGCGGGAAGGGACAGAAGTGGAAAGAGCCCTGCCACCCCCGGCTTCCCATTGGTGAGCACTTAATTACACAAGTAGCCCAAATGACTTAAGAATACAAAAACTGGGGAGTGAGGGTGAGGAAAGAAGGAAGGGAAAGGAAGGACAGAGTGCCAGTAAAAAGGCTCACCAGATAAACTCACTGAGAAATGTAAAGGTCTTGCAAAGAATTTATTCTTCTCCATCGCCACCCATCTTCAGCTCTTGTAGATGAAACAACAGATGTCATTTTTCATTTTTTGGAATTATCTGAATGAAACAAGGATGGTGGCTTGGGAAACTGGATTAGAGGAGGATGTTCCAATCAGAAGGGAGGGAACCATGCAGACTTTCATGAAAGAAGCTAGCTAAAAAGAAATGGAGGTTGGTGCCACAGACCAAGCAGAGAAGCCAAAGAATACAAAAGGAGGCCATATCAGTTGTATAAAAGGTTGCATGCATGTAGGATCTTAAAGGCAAGAAGTGGTAGTTTTCACTTGATGTTCAAAACAACACAGAGTTAGGGAATTGACTGAGGTTGGGGGTGATGGTGTAACAGTTAAAAAAAAAGGTAAGGAAAATGATTTTGGATGGGGGGGGGGAAGGGTCAAGATTACTTAAAGAATAAAAACTGAGATGAGAAGACTGCCATAGTTCAAGGCAGGAGAAGATTATGGTATGGGTACACAATTTGCCTGTCAGAACAGAATGAAAAAATATGGAGATTTAACTTATGCAAACTCAGATGTTGCATTTCCCTCATGATTACTCATTCACTATTTGAATTCCGTTAGCCATGGTTTTTTTTTTTTTTTAAAACCTCCTCTATGGTATGTCTATTCAGATAATCTTTTTCAACTTCTCTACTTTTTTTTGTTTTAAATATGGCACGGTATCAAAACATTTATTAAGGCAAGATGAATTAAGTCAACTGTATTACTTTTGTGCAAGATCCCTTGTAGTTAAATAAAAAAATGATAGTCTATTATGAACAATTGTTGCATCTTTCTCATGTTACTGTCCTCTGACTGGGGATAAGACTATAGATTCATTTCTTTAATTCGTTTGTCCTGGATCACCCCAGCTGTCATTTATATTTGTTTCTGCATGAGGATTCCCATTTTCCTTAAATGGAGAAGTTATGTCGCACTCTACCAATCCTTTTCAATCTTTTTTCTTAATATATCTTATCCATGGACACTAACCACTAATGTTCTTCGTTTTCCAAAATTAGTTTTCTCTTTCTTACTAACCTAAATTCATTATTTCATTACCACTTTTCTCCAGATAACTGCTTACTTTCCAGTGTATTATTTCCTTTTTATTGGTTGCTACCAGTCCAAGGCATATTCTCAATATTTTGATATAAGAGGTTATCCTTCAAAGATCTAAGGAGTTTGCTGTGTTTGGCACTTGTATCTTGGTAAATGAAATCGCTTATAAACACTAAATTCTGTCCTTTCTCTGATAAATATTTCAGACAAATTCATCCCTAATATAGATTCCTTGAGCAACAAAATTAACGTTAGGGAAGAATTTTGCTCTTCATTTTTATTTCTTAGTCTGATTTCCTGGGTTAACAATAACTTGACTGTAAATTTTTGCTTATTCCAACACACAATTTTTTCAGAAACCACACCAAATCATAGTCAATATTGTGTATGCCCTAGAAAACCTAGGTGTCACGATCAAAATTCCATAAAATTACTTCGTATTTCAGACAAAAAAATGGTGAACTGCCTTGATGGATCATACGTGATGTTCTGGTCACTGAAATAACAAATATTTTTTTCCTCTGAATCCTGATGCCTGGCGCCTTCCCTTGTTAATATCCAGTAACAACATAGTACTGGCATATCTCACCAGAAGATATTTATTACCTAATATGGTTTGGTGCTGCTGCAAGACCATCAAGTTTGACTGCTTTCAATGCCAAGAGATTTATACTCTGTGACCTTTCACTCTTAGCACAAGAGTCAGAAAATCTGTAGTTCCCTCATCGTCACAAATTTACATCTATTTTGAGAGTCACCCTGATAAGGATCTGGAAAAGTTTCATGGGAATGTCCACTATTCCACAGTCTGATTAAAGAATCTGGATCACATTTTCCTCCTGGAATGGGCTGGGCACCGTCAGAATAGATAATGCTGCAGTGCCTTCATTCTCCAGCAGTTCCAGGGTAGTATGTTGGTGCAGCTCAACATACTACACCAAAAACTTAAGAAATCCTTAATTTTTGCAGTCCAGTGTAGGCGGGGCATCTGGTTTGCGGTGGCCTGGAGATCCTGGAACCTGTAAGGAGCCAGATATGCTCTTTCCGTGAGCTGATTACTACTCCCAGATGTGTTAGCTCCTTTGTCTGTTTCAGGTAACTATTCTGGTAATTTAACAAAAATTAGTGAGAATTAGGTGACTGACTTTCTCTTCTGATAGTTGACATATTGACCGAATAATGTCATCAAGAACAACAAAAATCCCACCACAGTCTGGTGCTCTTTCAAAACTTAGCTGCATCTTCTGGACCCACATTTAGGGTACGTCTATACTTACCTCCAGGTCCGGCGGTAAGCAATCGATCTTCTGGGATTGATTTATCGCGTCTTGTCTAGACGCGATAAATCGATCCCGGAAGTGCTCGCCGTCGACACCGGTACTCCTGCTCCGTGAGAGTTATTAACGTAGCTGAAGTTGCGTATCTTAGTTCGAAGTGGGGGGTTAGTGTGGACCAGGCCTAAGAAAGTGTTGCGGTTGTATAGTAAGCACTGAACTATTGAGAATTGCGAGAGTCTGAGATGGCATGCAAAACCTTAATCCTCCCCTTGTGTGTATACATTATGATACATTCTAAGTGTACGATTACGTGCCGTTTCTCAAACAATAAAATATACTGTCATACAATTTTAACTAATGACCAGAGCGTAATCAGCTAACTTCCAGCTAGAAAAAATTTGGTTAAAAATGCTTGGAAAAACCACTAGAACCAACATTCTTGGATTGGGACATGGAAATTGATCCAGGTGGAACCACCATCCTGTTCTCTGAATTGTCTATGAGCTGAAACGAAGAAATCCTCAACTTTTCAAACTCCTAAAAGGAAATAGCCATCAAATCTCCCTTTGAAAGATCTACTGAACATGGTCTAAGACAACGGGCTCTCCTCTCTACCTAAATGGCTACCAATTGGCAACTTTTCATTTCCCTCACTCACCTATGAATGCCTTATTCTATTTTCTGCTCCTTCCTGACTGTGCTCACTGAAACATCCTATCAGAACTTCAGGCTTCCAAGGCAATTCCAGATCTGTAACCCCCATGCACTTCAGCTTCTGTTTGGACAGTATTTCTGTATCCTCTGATTTGTTCTTCCCTTTCGGTCCCAGCATAACTCTTCACAGCACCAGTTACTTTCTCAAAACTCTGTGCTTCTGTGACCTTGATGCCTTCCTTCAAGTGTAAAGTTATTTAAGTCGGGTTCTCAAACATCATTGCACCACGACCCCCTTTGGACAATACAAATTACTACATGACCCCAAGAGGGGAGACTGACGCCTGAGCCAGCCTGAGCCCCTGGTTGGGGGAGTGGGGGTGCCCAAAGCCGAAGACCAAGGGCTTCAACCCCAGGCAGGGGGCCTGTAACCTGAGTCCCAATGCCCAGGGCTGAAGCCCTCGGGCTTTGGTCCTGGGCCCCAGCAAGTCTAAGCCAGCCCTGGTGACCCCATTAAGAGGGGTTTGCAACCCACTTTGGAGTCCTGACCCACAGTTTGAGAACCACTGATCTATGTATTAACTTTGGTGCCTTTCTGTAGGTGCATGGAAACTGTTTCCATTCCCCGTTTCTTCTGTCCTTACCTCTGAACATCACTCCAGCAGAATCTAGAAGAGAATACATATTTTTGGGGCATCTCTCCTCTCCTGAAAACATTATCCCAAGCTCTCCGGATAGAAAGGAGTGCCTCAGATCTCCATCTTCATCATGGCACATCCCAAAGGGGATGTGGCCTTCTTCAAAATTGAGCACCACTTGAAACGATTGGCAAGGTGTTTAAGGTGGTCTGATAAACTATTCAGTTTATGCAGTGCTGGTCCTAAGATATTAGGAGAGACAAGATGGATGAGGTAATATCTTTTATTGGATCAACTTCTGTTTGTGAGAAAGAGAGAAGCTTTTGAGCTGAAGAAGAGCTCTCTGTAGCTCAAAGCTTGTCTCTCTCACCAACAGAAGGGGGTTGGTCCAATAAAAGATATTACCTCACCCACCTTGTCTCTTTAATCATAGACTAGCAGGACAGGAAGAAACCTCGAGAGGTCAAGTAGTGCAGTGCCCTGCACTCATGGCGGGACTAAGTATTATCTAGACCAGTGCTTCTCAAAGTCGGGCTGCCGCTTGTTCAGGGAAAGCCCCTGGCGGTCTGGGCCGGTTTGTTTACCTGCCGCATCCGCAGGTTCGGCCGATCGTGGCTCCCACTGGCTGCGGTTCACCGTCCCAGGCCAATGGGGGCTGCGGGAAGCGGCGCGGGCCGAGGGATGGCGGACAGAGCTGTCCCTAGGGACCCAGGGCAGCACGGGGCCAGCAGCCTGGAGCCCCTGGACTTCCAAGAGCTAAGTAGATCAAAGCAAGCATATCTATCACACTGAGGAGATTTAAACTTCAAGACTCCTTATAAGAAATGGAAAGGGAGATGGATATTTTTTGCTGTTTTTAAAATTAAATAGGCAGCTAGTATTGTTTTTAAAATTATTATGAAGAACAAGTTTAAGCTTTGTTGTAACGTGCATTGTTTGCCTGGACTGCTCAAGACCTGAATGCTTGTGTAGGAGGAACTCTTTGAGTTGGCTTCCTAAATACCTTCATGCTGTTTCACATCTGATGCTCCTTGATGAAACATAGGAGCCTTGTCTTATAAGAGGCTTATTCAAAGTGATACAAGCTACGAAAGTGAGATCTTGGAAGAGTGTTGCTGTTTTCATAATGTAATAAAAATACTGTAATGATAAATAATTAATAATAGTGTGTAATAAGCATGTCATAAAAACAAATTTTATATTTCCAAGATCACTGCTTTTATAATTTATACTCAGGTAAAGGAGACGATCCCTAGAAATATTCATTTTTAGGAGGGGGTTCGCAAGACTTGACATTTTAGTGAAAGGGGTTCACAGGTTGTTAAAGTTTGGGAACCATTGGCCCAGAAGGACGTTTGCTTTTTTTGCAACAGTGTTACACTGTTGACTCATATTTAGCTTGTGATCCACTATGACCCTCAGATACCTTTCTGCACTACTCCTTTCTAGGCAGTCATTTCCCATTTTGTATGTGTGCAACTGATTGTTCCTTCCTAAGTGGAGTACTTTGCATTTCTCCTTATTGAATTTCATCCTATTTACTTCAGACCATTTCTCCAGTTTCTCCAGATCATTTTGAATTTTAATCCTCTCCTCCAAAGCACGTGCAACCCCTCCCAGCTTGGTATCATCTGCAAACTTTATGAGTGTACTCTTTATGCCATTATCTAAATCATTGATGAAGATATTGAACAGAACTGGACCCAGAACTAATCCCTGCAGGACCCCACTTGATATGCCCTTCCAGCTTAACTGCGAACCACTGATAACTGCTCTCTGTGAACAATTTTCCAACCACTTATGCACCCACCTTACGCTAGCTCCATCCAGATTGTATTTCCCTAGTTCAGTGGTTCCCAAACTTGTTCCATCACTTGTGCAGGGAAAGCCCCTTGCGGGCCGGGCCGGTTTGTTTACCTGCCGCATCCGCAGGTTCGGCTGACCGCGGTTCGCTGCTCCAGGCCAATGGGAGCTGCTGGAAGCGGCGGCCAGTATGTCCCTCGGTCCGCGCCACTTCCCGCAGCCCCCATTGGCCTGGAGCAGCGAACCACGGTCAGCGGAAGCCACGATCGGCCGAACCTGCGGATGCGGCAGGTAAACAAACCGGCCCGGCCCGCCAGGGGCTTTCCCTGCACAAGTGGCGGAACAAGTTTGGGAACCACTGCCCTAGTTTGTTTGTGAAAGGATGATGCAAGATAGTACCAAAAGCCTCACTTACTAAAGTCAAGATATAGTATATCTACCGTATTTCCCCCCCACCCCGCCATCCACCAGGCTTGTTACCCTGTCAAAGAAAGCTATTAGGTTGTTTTGACACAATTTATTCTTGACAAATCCATGCTGTTACTTATCTTATCTTCTAGGTGTCCACAAATGGATTGCTTAATTATTTGCTCCATTATCTTTCCGGGTACTGAAGTTAAGCTGACTGGTCTGTAATTCCCTGGGTTTTCCTTATTTCCTTTTTTATAGATAGGCACTATATTTTCCCTTTTCCACTCCTCTGGAATCTCTCCCGTCTTCCATGACTTTTCAAAAATAATTGCTAATGGCTCAGTTATCTCCTCAGTCCGCTCCTTGAGTATTTCAGGATGCATTTCATCAGGTCCTGGTCACTTCAAGACATTTATCTTTTCTAAGTAATTTTAACTTGTTTTTTTCCTATTTTAACCTCTGATCCTACCTCATTTTCACTGGCATTCACTATGTTAGATGTCCAATCGCTACTAACTTTTTTGGTGAACACAAACTAAAAAGTAATTTAGCACTTCTGCCATTTACATATTTTCTTTTATTGTTTTCCCCCCCTCAAAACAGGCCTATCCTGTCCTTGGTCATCTACTTACTTCTAATGTATTTGTAGAATGTTTTCTTCTTATCCTTTGTGTCTCTAGTTAGTTTAATCTCATTTTGTGCCTTGGTCTTCCTACTTTTTTCCAGTTTATGTCCATCACTGGCAATTCTGTCGCAGCACCAAAGCTTTTGCCACCCATATGATTGCTGGCTACGTAGCAGCTTTCCTTGGTACACACTCTTCAGAATTAGTTAGTCTTTCATTCTTATATGTCCATACCAAGGAAGCTTCCAAAACCAAATCAGTGCCGATGGAGACAACTGCTGGGTTTGACTTTAAATATCTTTGTTTCTGATCTTGTACTGCTACCTGATATGGAGCAGCTGACGATGAGAATAAAAAATGTCAATCCAGTATTCTTTAGCCTTCCTGGGCGCCCACATTTCCCTTCCATACAACAGAGTTGGTATAACTGTGGTTCATATAACTCCGCAGCTTTGTAGCAAGATTGATGTCATGTCATCACAACAGAGGCCACTGAAGGGCCCGAAACATCGCAGCACCTGCTGCTATATCAGCTTCTGCATCTTTCAAACATCCTCCAGCATCGTTGATGATGCAGCCCACGTATTTGACAGCTGCCACCTACTTGATGTCCCATCTGGACAGGTTAATACTGAGCTGGTTGTAATCTTGAGCTGGAGGCTGTTTCATGGTAATGGCCAGGGACCTAGTTTTATCCAGATTAATAACCCTGCTTCTTGCGTGACCAGAACTGCCATTAGCTGCATTGATTCAAACTAAACCAACAAGACAACATCATCAGTGTATTCAAGATCTTGAAGAGGACTAGTGTTCAGCTCGATGTCACCGACAGCGGTTTCCTCAAGCTTATCCATCAACCGATCGATGCCAATACTGAACAATGATGGTGACAGAACATCACCTTGCCGACCTCCTGCAGAGGTAGGAAATGATGACGTGCATCTGCCACTGACTCAAACGCAGACTTCCATTCTATCATAGAGTTCTTTTATAAATGATGCTATCTTCCCAGGGATGCAGAGATGCCTCATCAGATCCCACAAACTTGCTCGATGCACTGACTCAAAGGCCCAGTGGAAGCCTATAATAAGCGCTGTGCATGGCTTAATAGCTTTTTGAGAAGATGGATGAATTTATCTTAAGGTAAAGATCTGGTTGACAGTGGAACTACCAGGTCTAGAGTTGCACTGAGTATCCTGGCCTTTGCCTCGAAGCACATCATTGATTCGAGATGTTAACACAGAAATTAAGTTCTTCGAGACTCTAAATCTAAATGGGATTCCTGAGAGTCCAAATCATCCTTAACTAGGAGTGCCCTGAAAGAATGTGGATGACTAACCCAATGTGCAGCCTTGCTTCTCTGTTTCATAGAGAGACTTTGATGTGGGAAGTTTTCAAGGTTTGGAACATCAGTTCAGAACCGCTTTTGAACCTAAAGCCCACACATTGACACAAAGCAGCATTTTGGCACAAGGCATACCAAGGTTATGGATTTTAACATAAAAGGCACTGGCACAGAGCCCCTCCATGTAGATGAAGTGCTGAGGAGCTCCAGTCGCTTTATTAAGTCATTAAAGCGCATCAAGAGATTGATGCAATTGTACACCTTTTATGTCTCAGAGCTCAAAACTCTCTTGCTAAGTGTACCATGTTCCTTCGTGATCATATAATGTGACCTCCTATATAACACAGGCCAGAGAACTTTCCCAAAATAATTCCTAGAACATATATTTTAGTAAAACAGCAAAATCTTGATTTAAACATTGTGAGTGATTGAAAATGCACTATGACCCTCGGCAAATTGTTGCAGTGGTTAATTATTCTCATTGTTAAAAATGTATGCCTTATTTCTAATCTGAAGTTGTCCAGTTTCACCGTTTATAGCTTTCTCTGCTAGACTGAAGAAGCCGTTATTAAATATTTGCTCCTCATGTCAAGTCACGCCTTAACCATCTCTTTCTTAAACTAAATAGATTGATTAAAGGATTAGAACACATTCTTGTGGCTCTTCTTTGAACCGTCTCCATTTTATTAATATCCTTTTTGAATTGTGGACACCAGAACTGGATACAGCATTCCAGCAGTGGTTGCACCAGTGCCAAATACAGAGATAAAATAACCTCTGAACTCCTACTTGCAATTCTCCTGTTTGTACGTCCAAGAATCACAATAGTCCTCCTGGCTACAGCATCGCACTGAGAGCTCGTATTCAGCTGATTATCCATCAAGACTCCTATATCTTTTTCAGAGTCAGGGATTCCCAGGATAGAGTCCTCCATCCTGTAAGTATGGCCCACATTCTTTGTTCCTAGATGGATACATTTGTATTTAACCATATTAAAACCCATATTGTTTGCTTGCGCTCAAGTTCAATAAGTGATCCAGATCCCTCTGTATTGTTTGCTGTCCTCTTCATTATTTACCACTCCCCCATTTTTTATCATCTTCAACCTTTATCAGTGATAATTTAATATTTTCTTCTAGGTAATTAACAAAAATGTTAAAGTAGCATAGGGCCAAGAACCAATCTCTACAGGACTCCCCCTAAAAACTTACCCATTCTATGATGATTCCCCACTTAGGTCTCAAAATGAATTATATCGGTTAGCCAGCTTCTAGTCCATTTCATGTGTGCCATGTTAGTTTTATATCATTCTAGATTTAATACTAGATAAAGGTAATGGTGTTTGGTGTTTGGTTGATAAAGGTAATGGTGTAGTATACTTAGAGTTCTGTAAGGTGTTTGACTTGGTTCAGCATGCTGAACCAAGTCAAACACCTTACAGAACTCTAAGTATACTACACCATTACCTTTATCAACCAACCATGTAATCTCATTAAAAAAAATCAAATTAGTTTGACAGGATTTATTTCCCTATATCAATGTTGATTAACCAGAGGTATTTACTGCATATGCATTCAACACTAACAGCTGTTCATTTATGTATTAAGAAAAAAAATCAGACTGAGTGTGACAGCCCTCCAAAAGAAAAGTTTTTCTGGATACTCTGAGGAAATGGTCTAAAGCTCTTCCTGTCAATTCCCTCAGGGTAAGCAAGAATTATTTTTACATTGGAACATAGCTTAAATTTATTGAATTGCACTGGGATTTTATCTAAATGCTAGATATGAGGTTATCCTACTTAAGGATATTCTCTCAAAACAGTCCCTCAGGGAGGATGTTCTTACAAACTGTTTTGGCCCTTTCCCAACGCTTTCATGATGTTTGATATAGTGAAGTCTTCTGGACCTCTTTGCAAGCATCTGGTCCAATGCCTGAGCTAGGGTTAATATGAAGGAATGCATTTCCTTCTGTATGTCTGCCTTGCAATACAATCCTTATAATGTCTTTATCCTGAGAACCACATGGATTTGCCGCTAGGTGTTTACACCTGTTCAATATTTCACCAAACACTCCCTCATTCTGTTGCAAATAGAGATTTGGGAAGTTTCCATTAGACTTCTGGGCATATGAATCTGTCTCCTACAGTTTCTTTGTTCCTTCATGAAGGAGTCGATGAGTTTGTGCTGACTCCCCTGGAGCATTTGAGTCTCTGGAAGTAGTAATCCAGGTATTATGGTATCTGTATAGAAGGGACACTCGCCTCACTTGTAATTCCACTGCCCCGAAGGTGGTTATCTGATTAGATTCACACTCACTTGTCTGCTTCTGCTCAGAGGCCCCAGTTCAGCAAGGCAGTTAAGCACATACTTAACTTTTAAGCACATCACCTCAATGGGACTACTCATAGGCTTAAAGTTAAGCATGTGCTTAAGAACTTTACTAGATACGGGCCAAAGTTGGGAAAGAGATTAGAATTTACAGTGACGGATGCTTTTTGTGATGGTGTCATACTATTGTAAATACTATCTGGGCATCTGTTACACTTAGAATTTGGGGTGCTCTCTGCTCCTGCTCACCAAGGAACTGAAACAATATCCCAAAGGGAAGTGGCATGGAGGTGCTGGTAGTTGGTTTCAGATGGAGCCAGCCTGTCTGTGCCTCAGAGCCAGACCTGGGGAACTGCCAGGCTCTCTTGGGCTGGGGGCAAAGACCAAGGTGCATGGATATCTTCAAGGGAAGCACAATTACAAGCAAGTAATTTCCGTTTCCACCAGAGACTGCACTGTAAGAGTCTTAACGATATTCTTAATAAGGCTCCTCTCCTCAGCTGAGACACTTTGGGGATACTGTAAACAAACAAGTTCCTGATACAGACACTCCTTAGCTGTTTGTAGCTAGAGCTACTGAAGCAGCATGGGGAGGAAGCTTTCTTGGGGAAGGCAGAGAAAGAAGGAATAAGACTCAGAGCCAGCCTTACAAACATCTGGTTGAGCCATGAAGTTACTTTAAGGGAAAAATACTCCTTACCCAAACTTGGAGGGAGGGAGGGAGGGGAGAGGGCCCTGGAAATCAGCCTTTGCCATGTCCCCATCCTTATCTGTTGCCAAACTCTTTATCTAAAGGCTTCCTTTTAGGGGATGCTGTGCCTTTGGCAGCAGACATCTAAGGATCTGCTGGCCAGTATAAAGGGGAGAAGTAGCCTGGAGCTTTGATTCGACCCTATAAAGATGTGGATCTCTGATGTGCCTGGGAAAATGTCATAGCAGGAGTACAGTTCAGTCCTATTTTCTTCTTTTAGGGGGTGAGCAGGCAAAAATCCCCCTTTGTCATTGCTGGGGTGGGGAGACAGCATGGAGGTCAAGAGTTGCAAACCAGTCTTGAGGATCTAACAAAGGAATTATGGACGCAAGCGCCACCATCCTGAACCTAAAATGACAGATAAACTTCTTGAGATGTCAAGTCCAGCATGGGAGACCAAACCCCCCTTTCTCCTTTGGGATGAGAAAGTAATGTGAATAAACATCCCTGACCCTGAACTCCCAGGGCACCTTCTCCATTACTCCAACTTGTATAAGGGAGTCCACTTCACAGTATCTCATGACACGGATCCCTGAAAAGAGACAGTGAAAGGCAGGGTAAAGAGTAGACTGTAATTAGATAGGATCCTCTCTTTGTTTACATTTTCCAAGACCTACTGAATCCAAGTCTGAGTCCAGGCTTCCCAAAGTGGGAGGGAGGGGTTGGAGGGAAGAGATCAACTAGGAGGTTCCACAAAGCTCTGGTGGAAGACACAGACTATACAACAGAAGAAGAAGAGGCAGAGAGTCGTCATCGCTGGAATCTCTGTTTCTGTCTCAGGGGCTCAAAAGTCCTTTGGAGGCTGCTAATAGTACTAGGTAGAGGAATGCTGCTGAAAGCAATCTCTTTTATTTCCTTCTTGTGTCCGGAGCACAGAGGTCCAGAGAATGTAGAGTCACCCTCAAGTCCTAAAGGAAGAGAGTGGGCCTTACCTGTCTTTGAATCAAATGTTCATTGCCCTCAAAAAGGGAAGGTCCTCATTTGTTGTTTGGACTCCTCTGAACACTAGAACCAGGTAGATCTTCTCACAGCCACCGATGTAGCCATAATATTCACCACTGTTTCGGACATGTACAAACCATGCAGGCTATCAGATGGCATTTAGACATGACAATCTTTACCTCAACAACACCAAGAGAAGCTAACCTGTCAGATTGAGACAGTTTGTCATATGCAAATAAATGTATTTGCACAGAAGAACTGAGTAATTAGCTACACATGTCTGGAGGTGGGCAGATGAACAGACTTTGCACCCGAAAAAGTCCAGTCTCTTTGGGATTTTTCTCCCAAGGTATAGAATTGGGAGGCCTATGCTGCTTTGACCTTTCTTGGACCATAGCTACCAGAAGTGACCATGGTACTGGGCGGGAATAAAAGTACTCAGCTTCCTTGGGAAGGACTTGATATATCCTGTCAGCTCACTTGGATGTGGCTGTAATGGACCCTGACATGCCACAGCTCTTTGGTAGGCTCCAAAAATCCCTTATTCATAGGCATGACGATGCTACTAGGCACAGTTTGTGAGGTTTCCTCTGAACCACTTCCAGAGGTATATCTTGAGTCTCTGCCGTGTTCTTGTAGAGGCTCTGGAATGCCTTGAAGGTATTGAGGGATGTACTTCCTCATCAGGAGACGATGAGGAGATTGCAGTGGGAACAAGCTGTTCTTTCTCATCCCTTTCCTCCTTCTGCCCTTCGAGGATCTGAGGCTGCACTAGCTGACCTGGCTGCGTTGGTTTATATTGCCTTTTTGGGGAGGAAGACAGCCCTGGGGATAGAGACATGCCTTTCACTTGTCTCATGTACTTCTATTCAGGTTTGGCTGAATTGTAAACTTAAGAGTCACCATTTCTCTACTCTTGCTTGCATTACTCATGAAAGTTATGACTTAATTGTCATTACAGAGACTTGGTGGGACAACACCCATTATTGGAGTACCCGCATTGAGGGATATAGTTATTCCAGAAGGATAGGTATGGAAAAAAAGGAGGCATTGCGCTGTATGTCAAGAATGTATACATTTGCTCTGAGATTCAAGAGGAAGGGAGTGGCAGACCTACTGAGTATCTAGGTGAGGATCAAAAGGAAAAAGAATAGCAGTGATGTTATGATTGGGGTCTATTATAGACCACCAAATCAAGAAGAGAAAGTAGATAAGTCATTCTTCAAGCAGGTAACAAGATTAGCTACCACACATGAGCTAGTATTAATAGGGGATTTTAACTTCCCTCATATCTGTTGGAAGACTAATATAGCAAAACATATGTCCTGCAAGTTTTTAGCATGTGTAGGGGACAACTTTCTGATTCAGAAAACAACTAGGGGGTCATCCATTTTGGATCTGGTTTTGACCAAAAGGGATGAATTAGTTGAGAACATGAAGGTGGTAGGGAACTTGGGAGGAAGTGATCATGATCTGATAGAATTCAAGATCCTAAGGAAAAGAGGACACAAGAACAGCAAAACAAGGACACTAGACTTCGAAAAAGGCAGATTTCAACCAACTCAGAGGAATAGTAGGAAAGGTCCCATGGAGAAACTAATTAGGAAGAAAAGGAGTCAAAGGGGACTGGCAGTTCCTAAAAGATGTAATACTGGAGGCTCAACGTTAAGTTATTCTAGTGCAGAGGAAACATAAGAAGAGTCACAGGAGACCAATGTGGCTGCACAAAGAGCTTTTTAGCGATCTAAAAACAAAAGGGATCCATATAGAAAATTGAATTATGCATGGGAATAGCACAAATGTGTAGGGACAAAATCAGGAAAGCTAAGGTAAAGAATGGAGTTACAACTGGAAAGACATGTTAGAGACAACATGAAGGGGTTCTATAAATGTGTCAGACAAAAATTCTGTGGGTCCACTGCTCAATAGAGAAGGTGAGCTGGTAACGGAAGACGGTAAGAAGGCAGAGCTGCTGAATGCCTACTTTGCTTCAGTTTTCACACAAAAAACAACATGTGACCAGACGACTAGCAAAGTTATCATAGACATTAAAGGGAAAGGGATGCAGATCAGGATAAGTAAAGAACATGTCAGAGATCTTCTGACTAATTTGAATGAATTCAGGTCAGCAGGGCCTGATGCTATTCACCCAAGGGTGCTGAAGGAATTAGCTGAAGAAATCTCAGAGCCACTGGCAATAATAGGGAAATACAACCTAGATGGAGCTACTATAAGGTGGGTGCATAACTGGTTGGAAAACCATTCCCAAAAAGTAGTTATCTATGATTCACAGTCAAGCTGGAAGGGCATATCGAGTGGGGTCCCACAGGGATCAGTTCTGGGTCCAGTTCTGTTCAATATCTTCATCAATGACTCAAAGTTTGTGGACTATACCAAGCTAGGAGGGGTTGCAAGTGCTTTGGAGGATAGGATTAAAATTCAAAATGATCTGAACAAACTGGAGAAATGGTCTGAAGTAAAGATGAAATTCAATAAGGGCAAATGCAAAGTACTCCACTTAGGAAGGAACAATCAGTTGCACACATACAAAATGGGAAATGCCTGCCTCGGGAGGAATATTGAGGAAAGGGATCTGGTGGTTATAGTGGATCACAAGCTAAATATGAGTCAACAGTGTAACACTGTTGCAAAAAAAGCAAACATCATTCTGGGCTGTACTAGCAGGAGTGTTGTAAGCAAGACATGAGAGGAATTCTTCCACTCTATTGCATGCTGATTAGGCCTCAACTGGAATACTGTGTCCAGGTCTGGGTGCCACATTTCAGGAAAGATGTGGGCAAATTCAAGAAACTCCAGAGGAGAGCAACAAAAATTATTAAAGGTCTAGAAAACATGACCTATGAGGAAAGTTTGGAAAAAAAAAAAAAAAAACGTGTTTGTTTAGTCTGGAGAAGAGAAGATTGAGAGGAGACATGATAACAGTTTTCAAGTACATAACAGGCTGTTCCAAGGAGGAGGGAGAAATTTTTTTTTCCTGAACTTCTGAGGATAAGACAAGAAGCAATGGGCTTAAATTGCAGCAAGGGCGGTTTAGGTTGGACATTAGGAAAAACTTCCTGTCGGAGTGGTTAAGCACTCTGCCTAGGGAGGTTGCGGAATCTCCATCTTTGGAGATTTTTAAGAGCAGGTTAGCCAAACACCTGCCAGGGATGGTCTAGATAATACTTAGTCCTGCCATGAATGCAGGGGGCTGGACTAGATGACCGCTCGAGGTCCCTTCCAGTCCTATGATTCACAAACTCATGGATGACAGGAGATATCCTGGAAGACTGGAAAAGGGCTAACGTAATGCCCATCTTTTAAAGAGGGGGAAAAGGAAGAGCTGGGGACTTATAGACTAGTCAGCCTGACTTCGATACCTGGGAAGCTACTAGAGCAACGTATAAAATATTCAATTTGCAAATACCTGGAGGATGAAGGGGTGATCACTAGCAGCCAGCATGGATATAAAATTTTTATTAAAGCTAATGTTAAAAAAAAATTATATAATACATAGGTTGAGAAAACAGTGTCTGTACATCTGGGTATAGTGCTTAGATTATCCACAAATACTAAGTTTCTTTTTAAAAGTCATATGATACATACAGTACATAATCTGCAATAACCCAAAGGTGAATAGATTTAACAATACAGTTTCGATATGAGAATCCGAATACTTGGGTACATCACTCATGAAAAGTTGTACAGAGATTTGATTGTGGAAAGCAAAATATATCAATGAGTGGAGATTGTCCCTCAGTAATTGAGAATTAAGTAGATTGTCCATTTAGAAAATACAGTCCATGAGGAAAGTATTTCAGTTACTTTCCTGACTGCGCTTCTCATCGGCACTCCAGCTCATCCATCCTGGTATTGCCGATGTAAGAACAAATCATGCCAAACTAGCTTGATTTCCTTCTTTTACAAGGTAACTGGTTTGGTGGATGGGGGAAATGCGTTGGACATAATATACCTGGACTTTAGCAAGACTTTTCACACAGTCCCACATGATCTTCTCATAAGTAAGCTGGAGAAATGTGGGCTCGGTAATACTACCATTAAATGGATACCTGAGTGGTTAAACAACTGCAAATTAAGAGTAACTATTAATGGAATGGTATCACAAGAGGGGTTCCACAGGGATCTGTTCTGGGTCCCGTGTTATTTAACATCTTTATTAATCACCTCTATGTAGGAATAGAAAGAATAATCAAATTTGCTGATGACACAACGCTAAAGGGAGTTGCAAACACTTTGAAGGATAGAGCTAAAATTCAAAGGGTGCTTGATAAATTGGAGAACTGGGCTATAGACAACAAAATTAAATTCAACAAAGACAAATGTGAGATGCTACACTTAGGGAAGAAAAAACGAAATGCACAAATACAGAATGGGAGATAATAGGCTTGGCAGATGCACTGCTGAGAAGGATCGGAGAAAGAGTAGAGTAAAAGCGGGACAGGATACTCTTCAAATAATTGAAAGGCTGCCATTAAAAAGATGGAGAAAAATTGTTCTCTCTTGCCACAGAAGGCAGGACCCGAGGCAATGGGTTCAAACTACAGCATAGCAGATTTAGAGTAAATCTCAGGAAAAACTTCCTAGCTGTAAGAACAGTAGGACAATGGAACAAACTGCCTAGGGAAGTCATGGATGCTCCTTCACTATAGGGTTTCAAAAAGAGGCTAGATAGCCATCTGTCTTGGATGGTTTAGACACAACAAATCCTGCATCTTGGCAGGGGGTTAGATTAGATGACCCTTGCAGTCCCTTCTAACCCCATAGTTCTATGATTCTAAATTCTGGTGGTATGTCAAAATGACAGCTGGGTGTGAACATTCTGAAGAGCCAGGCCCATATTACTGCCAAAAGCAGCAGCAGCAAAACAGCAGCAGCACACATAATACTGGGAATGCCTGGGAGTTGTCAGAGCATTTGCAGTGGCTGGGGAGAATGGAGTGGAGAACAGACTCAAGCCAAACTCCCCAGCCCACACTCAGCTAATGGCCTCAGCAACACATTCTCCCCTCTGGAGCACCACACTGTGGAGTGCCCCCCAACTCATGAGAGAGGGGGCAGAGAGAAAGAGCCTGACTGGGCTTGGCTTTCTCTAACCCCCTTGTGCAATGCATTATGATATGGTCTTTACTTATATGATAATTAGGGCCCTACCAAATTCGCAGCCACGTAAAATGCGTCATGGACCATGAAATCTGGTCTCCCCCATGATATCTGGTCTTTTGTGCACTTTTACCCTATACTATACAGATTTCACAGCGGAGACCACTGTTTCTCAAACTGGAGGTCCTGATCCAAAACGGGGTAATGGGGAAGGGGTCACAATATTGCCACCCTTACTTCTGAGCTACCATCAGGACTGGGTGGCCAGAGAGTGGCGGCTGCCGGCCGGGCGCCCAGCTCTGAAGGCAGCGCCTCGCCAACAGCAGTGCAGAAGTAAGGTTGGCAATACCATACCATGCCACCCTTACTTCTTGCTGCAGATGGAAGTAGTGCTACCTTCAGAGCTGGGCTCCCGGCCAGCAGCCACTGGTCTTCGGCTACCCAGGTCTGAAGGCAGCGCTGTAGCTAGCAGTAGTGCAGAAGGAAAGATGGCAATACTACAACCCTCCTACAATAACCATGTGATACCCCCCCCTCCCAACCCCCTTTTGGGTCAGGACACTACAGTTACAAAACCACGAAATTTCAGATTTAAATAGCTGAAATCATGAAATTTACAAATTTTAAAATCCTATAATCTTGAACTTGACCAAAATGGACCGTGAATTTGGTAGGGCCCTAATGATAATATAGTATTTCTCCCCCACTCCCAGACTCCGACCTCATTCAGTGCACAAGATGGGTATACAAAGAGGCAGAATTAAGGTTGCACAGGCAACCTTCAACATGGCATTTCCCAACACAAGGGAATTCTACATTAGACCTTGTCTTGATGAACAGAGGAAATGATCACAGAACTAAATATTAGGGGTAGCTTAGGTATAAATGATCATGACTTGACCACATTTGTATGTTCAAACAGAATAAAGTCCAAACCAGTAACTTATATACTTGGTGTCTTAAAAGAGCCAATTTTACAAAGCTGAAACAATTATGAGTCAGATCAGTTGGGAGAAATAATTTAAACAGAAAAATACAAAGGATAATTGGGATGATCTAAAAAAAGAACATTTTATCAGATGCCCAGAAAACCACAGTCCAACAATTGAGAAAGAAGATCTCACAGGTTAAAAAAAAAAAAAAAACTGGCTTAAAGGAGAAGTGAAGGAAGTGATAAAAAAAAAATCCAACCCAAAATCAAAACCCACTATACGACAAATGGAAGAAAGGAGAAATTGATAAGGGAAGCAAAAGAACACAAAGAGCAAAAGGACACAAAGAGGCAGCAGACTTAACTATAATAAGAATAAGTTTTAAGTATATTAGGAACAAAAAGAATCCTAGAAATGGTATTGGTCCATTACTAGATGGAAATGAGAGATTTGTCAATAACACAGAAAAGGCAGATGTGTTTAATAAATATTTTTGTTCTGTGTTGGGGGGGGGGACAAATGATGTCATCATATCATATGAAAATGATGAAACACTTTCCATTCTAATAGTAACTCAGGAGAATGTTAAACAGCAGTTAATAAAGTGAGATATTTTTGAATCAACAGGTCCAGATAACTTGCACCCAGGAGTTTAAAAGAAATGGCCAAGAAACTCACTAAACCATTAATGTTGATTTGTAATAACTCTTGGAAAAATTGGGACATCCCAAAAGACTGGAAGAAAACTAATGTTCTGCCAATATTTATAAAGGTAAACAGGATGACCAGGGTAATTATAGACGTGTCAGCATGACATCAATCCTAGACAAGATAATGGAGACAATGGGGGGAAGGATAGCTCAGTGGTTTGAGCATTGGCCTGCTAAACCCAGGGTTGTGAGTTCAATCCTTGAGGGGGCCACTTAGGGAGTTGGGGCAAAAAATCAGTACTTGGTCCTGCTAGTGAAGGCAGGGGGCTGGACTCGATGACCTTTCAAGGTCCCTTCCAGTTCTAGGAGATAGGATATCTCCATTAATTTAAATTTATTTAAAATGGATACAGGACTTGATCAATAAAGAATTAATGGAGGATAATATAATTAATGCCAATCAACATGAGTTTATGGAAAATAGATCCAGTCAAACTTTTTTCCCTCAAATGAGATTACATTTTTGGTTGATACAGGTAATAGAGTTCATGTAATATACTTAGACTTCAGTCAGGCATTTGATTTGATTCCGCATGACATTTTGGATTTAAAAACTACAATATAAAATTAACATGGCACATATTAAATGGATGAAAACTGATAGGTCTCAAAATATAATTGTAAATGGGGAATCATCATAAAAAAAAAGTGTGTTTCTAATAGGGTCCTGAAGGGATTAGTCCTTGACTCTATGCTATTTAACATTTTTATTATGACCTGGAAGAAAACAAAATTATCAGTGATAAAGTCTGCACATAACACAAAGAATGTGGGAGGGATAAAAAAAAAATAAAGAGGACAGCTAAGTGATACAGATTGATCTGGATCATTTGACAAACTAGGCACAAGCAAACAATGTGTGTTTTAATATAGCCAAATGTAAAATTATACATTTAAGAATAAAGAATGTAGGCCACACTTCCAAGATAGGAGCCTCTATCCTGGCAATCAGCCACTCAGAAAAAAGACTTGGGAACATGGAATATCAATTGAATCTGAGTTCTCAATGCGATGCAGCAGTCAAAAGGGCAAATGTGATCCTTGGATTTATAAACAGGAGAATATCACGTAGGAGTAGGGAGATTATATTACCTCTGTATTTGGCACTGGTGCATCTTCTACTAGAATACTGTGTCCAGTTCTGGTGTCCATAATACAAGGGAGATGTTGATAAATTGGAGAGGGTTGAGAGAAGAGCCATCAGAATGATTAAAGGATTAGAAAACACACTTTATAGTGAAAAACTGAAGGAGCTCAATCTATTCAGTTTAACAAAGAGAAGGTTGTGGGTCAATTTGATCAGTCTTAGGTCATGTCTACACTACAACATTATGTCGACCCAACTTAAGTCGGCATACAGCCACTGCAGTTATTAAATCGCTTGTGTATGTGCACACACTTGGCTCCTTTTGTCAGAAATGCACATCCTCACCAGGAGCACTTGTATCAATGGTATTGTCAGTGTGGGGCATTGTGGGATGGCTCCTGAAAGCCAGTAACAGTCAATGTAAGCAATGCAGTGTCTATACTGACCCTGCATCCACCTACTTACATCGACCATGCGTCTATGCTGCTCGGGGAGGTGGTGTTATTAAGTGGACGTAGAGAGGCACTTACGCTGGTGGGAGCCAAATTTAAGTGAAGACATTTCCACAGCTAGGTTGACGCAAGACAGCTTACATCAACCTAACCCTGCAGCGCAGGTAGGTACCTAGGTGGGAACAAAAATTTGAAATTGTGTTGTTCAATCTAGCAAAAGGTATAACATGATCCAACTGCTGAAAGTTGAAGCTAGACAAGTTCAAATTAGAAATAAGGTACAAATTTTTAATGGAGGGTATTTAACCACTGGAAAAATTTACTAAGGTTTGTGTTGGATTGTCCATCACTGGCAATTATTAAAATCAAGACTAGATGTTTTTCTAGAAGATATGCTGTAATTCAAAACAGGGTATAATTCAGGGAAGTTCTTTGGCCTGTGTTATGCAGGAGGTCAGACTAGACTAGAGGATGACAATGGTCCCTCCCGGTCTCAATCTATGAACCTATGACTTTTGAATGCTTGACTCTGCAACATAAGTAATGGTTTTTTAACATATATTTTTTTTTAATGTAATTTCGAGAGTGAGAGGAACTGAGAATGACAGACAGACTTGCATAAGGTCTTTGTTCTGAAAAGCTCATAATTCTGAAATTCACAGGCATGTCCGTTTCAAAATTATACTGCAGAAGCAATGCAGTCAGACTATGTTGCTCTGCAGTAGCTTAGGGCTTGTCTACACTTGGAAATTAACTGAAATAGAATTCCAGAATAATGATTTTGGTATGAATTCTAGTGTGGACACTCTCATTCCACTTTGGTAATGGATTAAGTTAAATTGGGGGAGGGGGCAACTTTTCCTCTGGAATAACCATTTCAATAAATTTCCTAGTGTAGACATACCCTTAGTAAATGTGGTTGACTTGTAGGCAACAACTGGAGATCACCCATGCTGAAAATATCAATCCCTTAGTTTTAGTGCTGTTTGAGTTATAAGTATCTAAACATAAAAGGGTTTTTTGTGTTGAATTCTTGAACAAAACCTCTGAACTACTGCAGAGTAAACATTATAGAATAACCATGTCACAAGAGACTAACAGCAGTTTCAATTGCACTGAATTACTTTTTATGTTTATAATGACTAAAAAAAATGTCAAATACACAGTGTCAAGGAAACTATTGTTTAAATTGTTTTAATATGATCTCCTGAGATGTTTCTCCAACATTAGTAACATTCAGAATAAGTTAAAATTTTCAGTTGACTTCCTTGAATATTAGAGATAACACACATCTAATCTTCAACCTTCCCACTGAAATATGAATAATTAAAACAAAATATCACCAAATTTAATACAGGTAGATACTAAGGCTTGGTCTACACTACCAATTTATGATGGTATCACTACGTCACTCAGGGGTGTGGACTCCCGGTGTAAAAAGCACTATGTTGGGCTTCTCCTGTCACCAAAGCTGCCGACTCTTGAGGAGGTGGAGTATCTACACCGATGGGAGAAGCTCTCCCATTGGCATAGGTAGCATCTTCGCTAAGCACTGCAGCTGCGCTGCTGAAGCACTCTACGTATAGACAAGCCCTAAGAAGACAATAACCTGCTATGTTTCCAGACACTAAGTTTCCACAACTACTTTAGTATGTGCTTTTAAAGGCAGGGGAATGGTTCAGAGGGCTGAGCACACCTTATTATTTAGTGATTGTAATTACCTTAATTAAATAATTGTACACTAGAAAATTATCCATATTGATAGATACAGATGTTCGGGGGGAAAAAGAAGTGCAGAACACCATCTGGGCCTTACCAAAGAAGGAAAGGTGCATTAAACCCACAGCACAAGAAAGGGAGACAAATTTCAACCTCATTAAGAGGCAATTAAACAAATCATCTTGTCTCACTTTCTTCCAATGGGTTGAGTTATATACACATGCATGCACACACATGCATAGGGAGTAAGCATTCATTTTATAGTGCACTGTAAGAAACAATTCCAAATAAATCATATTAAGATTAGATTATAGCAACAGTACACAATCAGACCTCAATAAGCAGCAATCACAACAGTACACAATCACCACCACTTAAAATGTCATTTTGTAGTCACATTGCACCTTGCAATAATATCAAAGAATCATCTAAATCCATAATGCTGCATACTAATATATGCAATTTTAAATGCTAGGATGAACAGTTTCCTTTTAATACCATACATAGCCTTTGAGGTTGTGTCAAAACACGGCAAACATACCTCTTGAAAATAGAACCTCATCTGTCTAAAGTTTGTTAATTTTTTTAAACTTGTAACAATTACACCGCTACCTCGATATAATGCGACCCGATATAACACGAATTTGGATATAACGCGGTAAAGCAGTGCTCCGGGGGGGGGGGGGGGGGGGCTGTGCGCTCCGGTGGATCAAAGCAAGTTAATATAACGCGGTTTGACCTATAACGCGGTAAGATTTTTTGGCTCCCAAGGACAGCGTTATATCGAGGTAGAGGTGTATGTTAACAAGCAGCCTAGTAATTTGAATAACGTTAACATGGAAGATAATATAAAGAATTTTACACAACATTAAATTGAAAGAAAACGGTACTAAAGAGAAGTGAGAAGAGCTATACCAGTGTGCAAAATCCATCTGTCCAAAACTCAAATATAAAACTTTATTAGCTTTCCAAGCCAAAGTGTGAGTCACTTAAACTAAAAAATTAAACCCAGAAGATCAAAATATTAGAATAAAGCTTATATACATTTTAGATGTCTAAGTTAGTGAATATATGAAGAAAATAAGATGTTCAAATGCTACACATAGCAGAACATCTTAGCAAAAAAGAGGACTCTATTTAAATTCTATTTTTCAGTAAGCTACTATCTGAAATTGGGAGGAAAATATTTGAAACCTATGTATAAATTCCAAACTACAAATTCCTTCTGGAGGCATGGACCCCTGCACATCCAAGAAAACAGGGGTTAAACTTAAAACAGAAAGGTACAGTTACTACTAGAACTAACCTCTGACCCCAAAACAAGCTTTGCTCACTCCACATGTAGAGCCAAATCTTGCCTTTAGTTACACCCATGTAAACTCATTGACTTGAATAAAGTTTCTCGAGTGTAACAGAACAGAATATGGCCTATGCCCAGCAATAAGACATAAAAACGATGTCTATTCCAATTAAAAATGAGTAAGTAGCACAACACACTATGCTTTCTGTGGTATTCTGCACAGAAAATGCAACCAAAACAGATTCTGACAATCCTGTGAAGAAAAGCTCTGTGCAGCTCGAAAGCATGTCTCTTTCACTAACAGAAGTTGGCCCAATAAAAGATATTACCTCACCCACTTTGTCTTCCTAAAATCCTTTGGCAGACACGTCTACAACTAAAATATTAAGACCTACTTTGAACTTTTTACACTGCTTATAAAGTAAATAAGGCTAGATGCAAAAACTGAGGTGGTTAAAATTAGCTATACAACTTAAATACTGCCGCTCACATTGCTATACAGGAAAAATTCCTCTCCTGGTCAAAATATTTGCCTTTTCAATTAGCTGAACTATCAGGTCACCTGCTAACAATGTGGATTCTTTCCTGTCTGGAAGAAATGTATTGTCATCTCCCTTAACAAATAGCACTATATTGTTCCCAGCTGGTTACTAATTTATGCAATTGTTATGAGAAAATGTTTTCAAAATGATGTGCAGAAGATGTACACTTTGCTTGGGGTATTACATTTTCTTTCATTTGAATACACACACACTATAAAAATGCACACCCAAGTTTTTCCTTTCTCTATCTTATATGATTGCTATGTATATAGAATGCTATATTCAAATATATTTTACACATATACACCCCTTGACTAAACCTGGATGTGTTAGATGCTGAAAGCACCTTGGCCAGTGTTGGTAGACAGCCTGTATTTTTCATAGGCTCATAAATTTTAATGCCAGAAGGGACTATTATGATCATCCAATCTGTCCTCCTGCATAACAAAGGATACAGATTTTCACCCAGTAATCCCTGCATCAAACCCACAGCCAATATTTAAATCAAGATTTCAAGCAATAGAGAATCTAGAGAACCACATCCCCAGGTATACTGTTCCAATGGCCAATTACCCTTCTTGTTAAACATTTTCACCATATTTCTAGTCTGAATTTGTCTATGTTCCGCTTCCAGCCACTGGATTATGTTATGCCTTTGTCTGCTGTATTAAAGGGCTCTCTGGTATCAGAAATCACGTCCCCACGTATAGGCCATGATCTAGTCACCTCTTAACTTTCTCTTTGTTAAGCTAAATAGATGAAGCTTCTTCTTCAGTCTCTCAGTGTAAGGCAGATTTTTCAGATTATTCTTCTAGTTCTTTTCTGAATCCTTTCCAATTTGTCGACATCCCTTTTAGATTGTGTCACCAGGACTGGACACAACATTCTAACAATGGTCAGACTAATGCTGTAGACTGAGTACTAACATCATCTCCACACTTTTAATTTAAAAAATCCCTGCTTATTCATCCAAGGATTGCACATGCGCTCTTACCAACCACATCACATGGCAACCTCACATTCAGTTGGGTTTCCATCATGACCCCTCAATTCTTTTTTGAGTTAGGGATTTCCAAATACAATCCCTCATTTTATAAGTGTGCCCTACAATCTTGGTTCCTGGACACATGACCTTCCCTTTAGCTGTATTAAAACACACATTGTTTGAATGAGCCCAGATTGCTTTTTTCCAGTTCTCTGGAACTTTCCCGAATATTTCAAATTTTGTTAAATATCAACAATCAGAGCTTTAGACTGCTCCTCAGCCAATTTTTAAAACTTTTGAATGCAAGCTATCTGGTCCCGTAGATTTTAAAGTATTTATCTTTAGCAATTGCAGTTTACCATCCTCCCTAGTTACTGTTGGAATATAAATTATTTCCTTACCACTGTAAACTGAATACATCTAGCTTCTTTCTTAATGCAAAACAAAAATATTTATTGACTACTTCTGCTTTTTCTGCATCACTGACAATTTTATCATCCCTTTCTAGCAACAGACCTACACCATTACTAGGATTTCTTTTGTTCTTGATATAGTTTTTAAAAAGCCCTCATATTGTCCTTTACCCTGTTGGCCATGGGTTTTTCAATAATTCCTTTCACTTCCCTTATCAACTGTCTGCAATTCATGACTGCTCATTTATAGCCATTGTTGTCACCTACACGTTTTGTATTTTTTATAGATTATTTTATTTTTCATTGCTGCTTTCACTTCCCTTCTTACTCAGGGTGAAGACTTCTGTTCTGATAGCAGAATCGTGGTTTTGGGACCTCTTATAAAGATGTTTTTTTTAAATCTCCCAATCATCCACATTTAAAATTTAAATAAAATCAATTTTGTCCATTGTTGTTATTGTCAGCTTCTGGAAGTTGACCCTTTTTTAAAAAATGCCAGGGTGTGTGTGTTGTGTGTGTGTGTGTGTGTGTATAAAAAATTAGTCAGGACTAGTTTCTCTTTGGACATAACAAATGTAACTAGGTCATGATCGGTTTTATCTAGGCAATCACTAATTTTTCATTCAGTGATTTCTCATTAGATTTCATCTTTGTCAAAATGAGATCTAATATAGAATTACCTCAACTAGGATGTAATACTTTTTGTGATAGAAAATCATCAAAATTTTAGAAACTCCACAGAAGTTTTACTACTGTCAGTATAAGACCTCCAGTTTGAAATACATGATAGAAAGTGCAGTTTTTTCTACACATAACTAGTTTAAAATATGGTTCATCCTGTTTGCTGGTTTGATTTGGTAGTCTATAATGGATTCCAAACAGGACCCCATCGTGTGATTTGTCAGAACACGGATCTATAAGCATGCCAGCTCCTGCATTTCTGAACTGTCAATTATTCTAAAGCACGTAATGGTAGTTTTGATATAGAACACCACCTGCTCTGTTTCTGTCTTCAGGATCCTTCTTAAATAGGGTGTGTATTCAGAGATTTTAACATCCCAATCATGTGAATCCTCCCACCATGTTTCAGTAATATCTATTGTGTCAAATTTATTTTTTTAATAAATGAGCACTTGAAATTCTTTGTATTCATTACTCAGGCTTCTATCATTGGTACACTGGCAATTAAGGAATTTCTTTTCTCTACATCCCTTGAAACCTTGATTCTTTCCATTCATGAAACCTTGAGCCTGAATTATATTTTTGCCTGGTGTGAGAGAGCAGTGACCATTTCAAGACCACAGATACAGAAATTAGTTCTACACAACACTGGAAAGTTGAATATCGCTGGAAAGCTGGGTTTAACATATTTTTTATTCTGGGGCTTCATGAAAAATCAGAACTTCAAATCACATTCTGAATACAATAATCCGAAGCTCAAACTACCAAAATGATGCTGGAAATGAATTGGAGGGGAAATGCAAGATGGTAATTAGAACTACTTGTTTTTAGAACGTGGATCTACCCTGAAAAGTGAGTAAAAAAAAAAGCATCATGGGATTCCACCTTCAGTATTTATCAATGATTTCCATATCTAAGCATGCCTAGCATTTAAGTAAAAAGGTGTTTTTAAAAACCGTCACCATGGCCAATTCAGCTTGGGCTGGGAAAATCAAGCTGGGTACTTTCCATCTTGCATATCACCACCTGTAACAGAGACTCTATCGGGCAAACTGCACCATTAGTTACACCTGTGCAATCCAATGGTTTTCACCTTGGGTTTGCAGAGGTTTCTGAGTTCATAACTGGAATATAGTAGGATTTCACATATCTGCAAAATTTATATTTCTGGTAATGTTCTCCAAGAGGGGGAAAATCCAGAACTTTTAATAAACTACATGATTACCATGCTTTAAACTTTATTTTCTAAAATGTTTATGGTGAATTAATATTAATTATGTGTATCTCAATAGTTTCACACAAAATTCAGAGAAATGTTAACATTTATACATCTTAGCTCTGAAAGAGTCAGAGACCACATGAGTCCTGAAAGTTCCTGAAAATTTCCCATTGTCACATGAAAGAGTGAAGTTATAGTGAAAGAAAAAAAATCAGACTTAAGGGGGAAAATACAAGTCCACTTCACTGGGATGTGTAGTTCCTCTTGTACGTGCACTGCTACTTGTGATGGCACCATCAACATGGGACTCAATGTCCTCTCAGATTTTGTTGGGAGTTAGAACTAGTTGAAGGACAAATACTAACTTTTCTTAAAGTTTTCTTAAAGTTTCCCAAAACTATTGAAGTTTAACCAACATTCAACTACAAAGAAAGATTTAAAAATATCAGTTAAGATTTTTTTATCTCTTGCCAAGGCAAGGAAACATTTTGGTGGGATTAGGATGAATGCATTCATGATCCATTAATTTTTCAGTAAGTTTCAGCACCACTAGCACTACTCAATTGCATTCATCCACTAATATCACCCACAGTCTCCAGGACCATGCCAGCAGTGGATAGAAGGGTGGATCATCCTGCACCAGATGAGTGAAATAGAAGGCATGGGCATTTGCCTTCATGGCAAATACCTAATTTCTCAGTGGCAGAGGGGGAGGAGAGAGAGAAAGGTAGGGAGGAGGCATTTCTGTTGTGGCTTGTGCTTAGGATACAGTTTCCTTGCATATGACCCAGTCAATCTGCCTCTGTACACGTGCATACATATACCATATTATTATTATAAATGTGACTGGTAGCACTGCCTATTATTAAGGTTGCCCAACACTTCCCATTATTAGACCCTGTTTTCAGTTGCTGATAACTTTAACTAATTGGACTGAGACATTCCAGGCAAGGCATCTACATCAGACTGATTTGAGGGGGGAAATTTCAGACAAAGCAGCTCAGCTACTTCCAAGAATGAGTCTGAGGAAAAATATATTGTTTTGTTCTGGTGAGGTTTTCTTTGAAAAGCTCTAGTAACCCCAAGCATTGGAACAAGAACTTGAAATTTGGCAGTGGGATAGCCTGTGGAGCAAGGATGTACCTTTTGCCATCCCCATGAAATTCCACCCAAATTTGGTCAATTTATAATTTTCTGAAAAACTGCAATTTGCACTTACTCCATAGAGACTTGATAGAGCTTTGTAGCTTCATTTCCCAAAGATTCCATCCCCACCAAGCATGCTCCAACCAATGGCTGTAGGAGGCCTAGCAGGACTTTCCCTATAATTACAGTTCCTGATTACACCAGGGCAAGTCCAAGCCCAAGAAATGAGATCAGGGAGCCTGTCTCTCTTGTGCTCTCAATGACCTCCTCCTGTTGATGACCAGGTAGCATGGAGGAGGTAGCTGCCTGAATCAACTGCAGAGAAGACAAGAGTCAGACCCGAATTGGGGGTGGGGGGGAGGAAGGGGGAGAACTGGCTGGACAAGGAAACTGGGACAAGAAGCCGGGAAGGGGTGGATTCATTATGTGCAAATTAGCAAGATTTTACTATACTATACTTGATAACAAACAGGTTTTAGGTGTATGGTTTTGAAAACATGAAATAGTAGGTCTTTAATATCACTATTTTTCTGCAGTCATGGACATAAACTGCCAAAGCAAACAACTTCTTGATGCACCGACTTCCATATTTCAACAATCTTTCTGTCAACAGCCTTAGAACACCACGTCCCAAAGAAAAGTCCTTCAACACTTGAATTTATATCTTATCTCTTAAAATCAAATATTTTGTTAAGAATTTGAAGCCAAATAAGAGCATACCTTGAGAGATACAATGAGCCCAACATGACAGACAACAAAATAAAAACAAAATCCTGCAATATGAAGTAAAAGGCTATCTTTCTCACATAAGTTTTGCCAAGAGACATTTCTCTTACATGAGTAAAATACATTTTTATACTGATCCTTCAGAACAAAAAGATACTTATTTGCAATTTGTACCTTGGAATGCAATTCCCTTGTTCATATTGATCATCTGTAGCTTGGATAAAAATACAGCTTTTCAACATATTTATTCTGAAGCCATGCCTCCAGAAAACCAGAAGATGTGACAAAATTTTTAGAAGCCCACAGCTAGTGTCTTATCCAAGTATTTCCCATACTACACAAAAAAAGCATACAATGAACCGTGAGGATGAAAATTTCACTGCATCTAGTTTGTTTTGTTTTTAAAACATGTTTCCAATCAGAGATCAAATTCTTTCCTGATCAGTGATCCAAGACAAGCACTTGAAAAAACACACTGGCCCTGAAAACATTTGTACTGGTCTGCCAATGTGTTCCAAGTCCTGGCTTCTGTATGGCAAAAAAAATGACATGACTTTTTTTCTTTTTAAAACCCAAACTGTAACAAAGTTAATTTTCATTTATCATTGTAGGTAAGGAAGACTAACTTACTGAAATATAAATAATAAAATCGAAGTTTATGGTTATCTACTATGGTGGTTGGCAGTTTCAAATACCCAGTAATAGATTCTGGAATTCATTACTACAATTTGTTTTACTGTAACCCCATGACCTTTTTCTTTCATTTTCTGATAGACATTTGTATGTTCTACACCAAAAGTCTGGTCTTACAAGACAGCTAGATCTTATTTTGCTATACGGATCACATATACTAATCTTGTCTCAATTGCAAATTTTACAAGTCTTCACTGGGATTGTGAAGCTCTGCCCCTGAGTAGGTCACTGGCCGGGAATGAACCTAGAACATCTGCATCTAAAAGTGTGAACCTCTACTGCTTCAGCTAAAGGAGCAAGGATGAAATCTTGGTTCCACTGAAGACAATGACAAAAATCCCAATGACTTCATTAGATCCAGAATTTTATCCCAGATCTATTAGCTCAGAAGCAGTAACAGACACACAAACCTATATGTGGTCTAGTCTAGAGGTGGACAAGTGTTATTAGCATTGAATACAATTGTGCAGGATCAGCTTCTGCAGTTGCATGTAGTTAACAACTTTAACAAGCAGCAGGCCAGAATAAAATCCAGCTCACTCTCTTGCAGCTGTTTTGACTCTGTAGGGCTAACTGGAGGAAAAGTTATTCCTGCCACTAAAGCAAGCAGCTATTACTTCAATAGACAACATATCTGTTATGAAGGTTTTATCATATTAACTTATGTAACTACTTTTCATAGGAAAACAACACTTTTAAAAACAAAACACAACACACATCTAAACCCACAGAAGCTTGTTTCACTACAGTCAGCACATTACAACTCCAGAGTCTTTGTTTTAAAACGTTTTTATAATTTAGGCTTAATGTAATCTGAAATGCATACCTATATAATATTTTTATGGACAAATTCTTGCCGAGATAAAACACCTTTTATAAGATGTTTAATATAACTGGACTTTAAATCATGACACTCTCTACAAAAGCCAAATCTGAAATATGCCATTAAATAAGTGATTTACACAAGCTAGTCTTATTCCAGAAAACAACCACTTGTATAACTGTTGATTACCAAAATAGTAAAAAGAATTTACCTTGTCTGCAAAAACAAACAAAACAAAACACACAATTCTGGATACCAGAAGCATAAAAGAAGTCATGTGGTTAAAAAAATTAGTGTTTTCCCCACACAATATTTCAGAATAGTCCTGAGAAAAACTTAAATGGTCTCAATGTGTGTCTCAAAAGCAGGGAAATCTGGAAGTTAAGATGTTTCTTATTTTGAGTTTTGTTTGTTTGTTTTTTTAAAAGGGACTGCATAGCTGTGTACTACGTAAATGTGGCTGGGCCACTTAAATTCAAAGCAACATGGCCTTGAGGCAAGGAGAACCCTGACAGTCATTAACCCATTTTATCATTATATTTTATACAACGGGTTTTAAAATGTACAAAGTGTCACTGAAACATCACAAACAAATTGATAGTTACAGTAATTACTTTGTTTCATTATTCAAGAGAAGTAGACAGTTAAAAAGGTATTGAGTGAATATGCAAGTGATTTTCTTTCACATTTTATACTAACAAAATGGCTATAAAAATCATTAAAAACAGAAACCTACCTTAGGTTAAGAGAATAGTTTTCATTAATATCCATATGTATTAATCCATCTTTACAAACATCTAATGCAAAAGAGCTACAGTAGATCAGCGCTAAAGAGGCACATGCAAGTGTATTGAGGATGTTTACCAAAACAGTAAATACTGTTGTCTTCATAGTATATTGGACCAACCTGCATTGGAAAGTCTTATGCTAGTTTTGTTTTTCTATTAATACTGACAACAGATCAAAGAATACCAAATTGTTCTGTAAATATTAAGAAAAGTCCATCAAGAAAAAAAATTTACACACAAAATTAAGTGTTATGGCTACTGAAACTACATTTGATCATGAAAGATACATAAATGACTAACAATATTCTAGGTCAAGATAAAGTGTGTACAAAATGTAAGACTATATACCAAAGGGAAACACTGGTCCATCTTTAGTATTAATTAGCAAACAAAAAAAATGTTTAGTGACATTTTACACAGTAAAGGCAACGCACAAGCTATTCAACAAGATTTACATGCAACAGCAAGTGCCAAGTGAACGGGGGTGGAGGGAGTGATAATAGAACCAACCTATAAAAAAGGAGATACGAGTGAGCACAAGAACCACAGAGGAATCATCTGATTGAGCATTCCAGGAAAAAGCATTCATTCCCCTCTGCAACGTCCTCGTGAAGAGGTATGTGGAAGCAGGGCTTACAGAGGAACAAGTAGGATTCAGACCAGAATGAAGTATAACAGATCAGCTATTTTTGATAAGACAGATATTGGAGAAATATATAGAACACAACCAAACCTGTTTCAACAATTCTATAAGACTTCAAACAGGCTTTTGATAGCATTTTGTAGAAAGGGTAATGGCAAATCTTAAGAATGTATGGCATCCCTGAGCTGAAATTGATCAAGTCAATAGAAAACATCTACAGCAAGACCAAGAGTGTAGCAAGAGTAAACAAGAAGCTGAAGGATTGGTTCAGAATGACAGTAAGGAGTGAGACAAGGATGCATGTTATCGCCAGATTTGTTCAACTTGGTATTGGAAGCAGTACGGTCTGTAGCACTGAGAGATGAAACGAGAAGAGTTAGGCTAGGAGGGAGGACAGTGAATAACCTTAGATTCACAGATGATATTGACCTCATAGCATTGACCCAGGAGGATTTACAGAGAATAAACTCGTTCGGACCCATCGTCGCTGTGGAGTTGATGGACAGGAAGCAAAGAAAGAGAAAGAAGAGAAAAAGTGACAGTTAAGGTTGCGGCAAGACATCTCATTCACCCAAAATCTTAAAAGCACAGAAAATAAGACGTTAAGGGGAAAGGTTTGTGCATTCCTTTCCACCCTCATATTATTGGCAGTGTGGTAGGCAACATACCAACACTCCATAAGGTTTTCACTTCCATCTTGACAAGATACCCAAAAGCAATACATAACCCCCCCATCCCATCAAATTTGCATTCTAACATAAAACCTTAAGAGTGACCTTATATGCTTTTATATCAACAGATCAGCACATCTGACTGCCACACATTCAGAAAGTTATTTTGTCTTAACACTGTTGAGGTAAATCTTAAGGTTTTGTTTGAGTGCAAATTTGCTGAGGTTTGGGTATGTTGTGCGTTTGGATATCTATTTACGATGGAAGTGAAAGTCTTACGGAGCCTTGGAGTGTATCATCAACAGTGCTGCAGGCAACTGGGGGGGTGGGCGTGGAAAGAAACACACAAGTCTTTCCCCTTCCACCTTAAAAACATGGGGAAAAGTTTAGTGAAGATGGGGTATGTCCAGCTGCAACCTTAACTATCACTAAACATAGGGTTTTTTTCCCCACCCCTAATTTCCTAGGGGTTGTTTGGTTTTAGGTACACCTTTGGTGTATCTCAATCGATAGCTCCCAAGAGTCAGGGAGAAGCAGAGCTGCATCTGTCTCGTAATCAGAGAAAGAAACTGAGCTGCTGAAGCTGCTCCTGACTAGCCCTCCTGAAGACCATGACAGGATGTGATGTGCTTTAGTAAATAGTGTGTCTCTAATATTTTATTCTCATTGAAAAGTTAATGCAAGTAAGTATAGCCAGAGCAACTCTCCATGATAAAATAACCTATCAGCTGGAATGAATTTCTGTGAAGAGTCTATGTAATCTGCAAGCGTCATGGCCACCATCTTGACCAACACTGAACCAGTGACCTCTAGAACAAAAAACATGGAGCCCTTACAACTTGAGCTAAAGAGCATGAGCAGTCACAGGCTCACATGCCCTGTGGACTGGGCACAAAGAGAGGCACATAACACAAATTAGGGGGTAACTAAAGGAAAATGTGTGACAAAATAATAAAATGTGAAATGTGTACTTTGGCTATACATATCATGTACAGATTAACATTGTTTTCAAGTACAAAAACTGTTTTAACATGGTTTTTCCATTTTGTGATTCACATGTAACTATACCATCCTCCCACAGAGCAACAGCAGGATTTGAATCCCTCGACCTTCAGAATCCTAGCTTAGGCCCTTACTATTTGAGCCACAGAAGTAACTGCTAGTGCCTTTCTGGGCTAGCTACTTGAGAGCATGGCACACTTTCACAGTGGGTTGCAAAACAATTTAGTAGTCAGCAGTAGAATATTGGGGAAGAGGAATCCTAGATTCCATGCTTTGTTCTGGGAGAGGAGGAGTGTGAATTATAGTGGTTAGAGATTGGATAACCCAAACTGGTTTAGCCACTGTGCGGTGCAGTAGATAAGATGCAGGTTTGTCATGTTAGAGATGTTACTGTATACACAGAACCCACATTGTGTAAGTTCTTTGTTAACTTACTTTAAAAAAATGGGAGGGAGGAGTGGCTCTTCCATAACTATTTTTTAGGTTGGCTGTCTTCAATAAGGGTAGTTAATTACATGAGAATTTAAACAGCACTTAGAGGTGAAATTTGAACACCTTGTGTCTTCTTTGCAAGCTTGGGAATTGTTCCGCTAGGCTACAGTGGTATCTGATTAGTTGGAGGATGGGAAAGCAAGTCTCTGCCCCCCTTGGAAGTGAGAAATGGCAATTCCATCACAGCACATTTGTTGTCAAATAACATTTGACTGGTCTGTCGTGGTGCACCATTTTGCCAGTATGGCTAGAAGGTTGTAAACCACTTTACAGACAAACAATACCTAACTGATATTCTAGGAATCAGCACATGTGGAGCAACAATGTGGCCAAAGGACAGGTGCCAGAGTACTTTATACTGCTTGCTAGAGGGGTGCAGAGAAAAAAGTGAGAGACACTCCATTGGAAAAAAAAATAAAAATCACCCAAATGGGGGATTGTAACTCATTCTCACTATCAATTCATTTTTCATCAAACCACCAAGAAAAATGTCAGTAGTACTCAAAGTTTATATTGTGTGTTTTGGTTTTTGCCATTTTCATGAGATTTTTTAATAAAATAAGAGGTTTAAATTTCCTGATAAAACAGATCAACTTGGACTATGGTCCAGATACCAATGCACCACAATATATGGAAAGCCCCATGTGTTGAAGTAGGTATTTCCCATGGAGGAGAAAAAAATTTGAAAACACTATTTTGGAAATAAGCATATGAGCAGTAGTCCTCTGTAGTCCAAGTATATTTTATGCCTAGGACCAAAATTGTATGCACAGTGTGTGATTTTTCAGAGATTTTAAGGCTAGAACGATAAGAAATTGTATAGTCTGACCCCTTATATAACACAGGCCATAGAATTTCATCCAGTTACTCATGTAATGAGCCCCAACTTGTGATTTCACTAAGCCTGTGCAGATTTTTACATTTTTTTTTTTTAAGATTACATATTGTCTTTTTAAGCAAAGTCTTACATATGTTCAAGAAATATATTAAGGATGAAAATATAATTTTAAAAGGCTCCTGAATATTGTTCTTTCCTTACTATAAGCATGAAAGTCAGTCTGAAAATGTGGACTGCACTGGCTGAAATATGTAAAGCTTTAATATTTTTAATGGAAAAAGACTTGATAGATGTTAAGACATATGATGATCAGGTTTACGAACATTGACAAAGTGAAATACAAAATGAAAAGCAGGAATGTTACACATTGGCTAAATTCGGGTGGATTTGGTTTCTGTTGCTTCCTGATAAAACCCAAAAGCATTGGCTTAACAAAAGCAAAATCAGACCTGGACCATGTTTACTCATTAAGAGAAATTCATCCGATGGGACAAATCAAAGAGCTGTAACATCAACAGAAATGTTTATAGGCAGAATGGAAACACTTTGTATCTAATCACACTACAGTCTCCAAAAGCCACAAAATAATTCACATCACTTCCACTGCACAAAGTCCACTGCACTAAAATTTAGAAACAGTGTTTTCCAAACCCATTGCAACAAGTTGGGGGGGAGGGGGGAACTGCCTACTAAATGCCAGACTTTTGTTGTTGTTGTTAAGCTAGCTGTTAATATGCAATTGTACCCGAAACATTTAAATGGGATAACCTTCATGTTTCAAAAACAAATCTCTCACACACCAACTATTTGGAATTATTTTAATCCCAATCACCACTACAGAGCTCTGCCAGAAGGGGTTAGGCAAAGCACTACGAAGTACTTGCAACTTGCTTTGCAGTTGAGCTGTCTGGATAATTTGGGATCACTAGTTCCCCTGCTGACCCAACAAAAACTATTGATTATCATCTTGCAATAGGCAGGTGTCAGTAAAGCAATGAAAGTTGGTCAAGGTCTTTCATAAACATTGAAGAGATGAGAGTGAAATAAACCAAACTAGAGGAGAAACTAGCCCTAATCTTTGCTTAAACAGCTGCAAATATGCACAGGAGTTTCTAAAAGGTAAGTGCATTGGGAGGGTGGGGGGCAGGGGAGATGCCATAAAAAAGAGCAAGTCAAACCCTCCCATGTGGACAAATTTGGGAAAAAGTGAGAGGAACCTTTCCGTCACTTGTCTTGTCCACCAACTGCCCCAGGTCCATCCCCAACTGTAATATCACTTGAAAAATTAGGTAAGGCTTTTAGAAGGAAAAACACTCACTTGTCGCGACCATGGATACAGTCAAGATCACATCTTTGGTTTATTGTCCAGAAGAGAAGAGAAAAAATAAAGCAAAAAAACCAAAACAAAACACAACTGATCTCGGAGGTCTCTCCTCAATGAATGCTTAAGATCTTCTTCTGATCATGCATTCTTTCTTGAGCAATTAGTTACCATTAAAAAGGCCCCTATAAAAGCTCATGAACTAACAATAGATTGGAAGAATTACTTTGGATAAGCTGTGGATCCTAAGTTTTGGGGTCTTTCAAGTTGTCTGCGTTTGAATTACAAATCTTGACCTATAACCATTCTTCCGGTCTCCAGAGAAAATATCCTCAATAACAAGAGTAAAAAATAAATAAATAAATAAATAAATCCTCCAATACAGTGACTGAATGGCCAATGCTTCTGAATTTTTAATCTTACTTGCAACAAAATTCTCAATTCAGGTTTCTATTTTAGAAGAACCGGGGTCTTTTGACACCAGCATGTTTGACTGTCATTGTTAGACTGATTAACATTCTCAGATATTTGATTATCATCTCTTGACCAAAACACAGGATTAGACTGGAAAAACAGGGCTGTAATCACACTTCATAGGGCATGATTTTGGACTTCATATTACTGAATGCAAAGAATCATATAGCACCTTAATTAAAAGATAACTCACAAAAAAGCAAAAAACAAAAATTAGAAGCCGAGTTAGAAGTACTCATTGTAGTTTAATGAGTTCCATTCAACATCTCATCTCTTCTGATGGTTCAGCATCAGGCACTGGTGGCACAGCCATGCAAATTCCTCCTCCAGAAGAAACTTGGCAAGGTTGAACAGCAATTTTGTTTTTAAATTACAAATATCAGTGACAGTTTGTCCATTTATAAGTCATACAAGCTTTAAAATAAAAGTTTTGTTGCCCTTTGCATACTCTGCACTTGTATAATTAAAGAATTAATTTTATTTTCAGATTAAGAATGACAAAAAGTAAATCCATAATGATATGGTCCAACCACCTTTGGTGCTTTGAAAAAAGCAGGCTTTTGAGTAACAGGTGGAATAACTAGACTGCTCAGAGGACTGGCAATGAGATACAGAGTCTTTCACTTAAGTCACCATTTCAAACACATTGTCTAGTGACCAAAATGCATTACTATCATAGTGGAGCTCAGTGGCCCACTTGGTATGAATTTGTAGACTGGATGCAATTCCTAGTAGAACGCAATGGAGGGAGCGGGGGAGGTTGGTTGATTTTGACACCTATCAAAACTGGTACTCTATATGACAGTCTCAGGCATCAGATATTGGTATCAGACAGGATACCAGATTAGAAATGCTTATGCTCCAAAGAGGACAAATACTGTAATGAGAATAGAGTCTAAGGGCCTGATTCCGCAAATCCTTTTACCAGCAGAACACCCACCAAAATCAATGTAAGTTTTGCACATAGAGAATTTCCCAAATTGATCCCTAAATTTATCTTCTTACTTCTAGAAATGACCCCTTCAAATCTCAGTTGAGCCACATTAATAAGGTGGAAAAACTTGCAAAAGCTATTAACTATGATTTATCTGACTTGGGAATAGAGGCCTTTGGTTTTCTGGTCTACCAATTCAGCACCACTAAAGCTCACTTATAAATTTAAGTGGACACAAGATACTTTTCATTGGTTTCTGTGTCTATTCTTCCATCATTGCATATATGTAATTCTATTAACGGGCAATTTTTATATATGCACCAGCAGGAGAAAAAAATGTCTTTCTGTGCACTCTTCTACAACTGATCTCAATGACACAAAATTCCAACCTCTGGTTACAAATAGTCTTATTTTTTTTTAAAAAAAAAACCTGCCTTAAAATGTATTCTCCCAAGAGACAAAACCATTGTTGTCTCAGGTGAATACATATTTATCGAAGAAATCAGAATGTCTCCAGAATAATGACTGTTCTACACTCCCAAGGATGGCTTCTTGTAAAAATAAAAACAAGGAAGTTAAATCCAAGAGAAACCATACTGCTTTTCAATTAAGGTTAAGGATGTAAAACTGAGGCATCAAAAGACAGGAAATTCAAAGTTAAGGCTATCATCTCATCTCATCCTCTCCTCACCCCAAGCCCCCAACTCATGCCATGACTGCTCCCTTCAAGCACTTCTCAAGAACCCGGTGAATGATGGTGTGTCAGAGGCTTAACTTTGGCTCTCATGGCTTCTCTTACAACCTTTAACCTTCTTGTTAAAGCATGTGGGGATGAGCAGTTTAAATTTTAATATTTTGCATCACCTGAGCTTGCTGCATGGCCAAGGCACAGGGTGGTACTTCGATACAAACATACACACAGAAGGAAACCCCCTCCTCCCCCAACACATGCCATAACTCGGCTTTGCACACATTTTTGCACACTACCAAGCGGCACACTTTTGTGTTGCACTCTAAACTGGGCGCTGCTGTCAGCGCGACTCCCCACCATCCAGCAACCTCCCCCTCCCCCCGCCCCGTCCTCCCGCTAGAGTCAAAGTGTTGTTGGGGGAGCACAGGCCAATGGTAACACTCTACCGTCTCCTCCTTTCAGTCATATTTCCGTCCTCCTCCAGCAAAACTGGGGAGGAAGGCGGCGGGTGGGGGAACCCTGCACCCGCCGGGCCCTGCAGAGAAGGGACAACAGCAGGAGCAAGTGTGGTGACAAGCCTGCAGTGTTTCAAACAGCCCCGAAAGAAGGGCGGGGGGTCGGGCAGTGTGTGTACGGACGGGGTGGGGGGCAGGGCTGGTGCTCTGGGTCATTACCTCGTAGAGTTCCTCGGAAGCCATGCTGGGGAGTCTCACAAGGTGGAGTTGGGGGCTGGTTTGGAGATACTTTGTTTCAGTTGGTGTCTGTGTGGCCTCCCTCCTCCTCCTCCTTCTTCTTCCTCCTCCTCCTCCTGCGCGCTGCTGCCTCTCGCTCCCCGGTGCAACTGGCCGCCGCTCCCCGCACGAAATGCCAGCGCTGCTGCGGCGGCGGGGGCTGCGCGCAGAGCAGCTGCGCAACTCGCTCGCACACTCACCCGGTCACACACTCACCCACACGGCGGCTCCCCGCACCCCCACCCCTCTGTCCCCGGCTCGCTCCCCAGGATCACTAATCGAGCGCAGAGAGAGCGCCACACGCAACCCGCTCCGGCTCGACTTCAGCCGCCTCTCGCACCATCCTCCTCCTCCTCCCCCCCTTTGATCTCCCATTGTCTGCGCGGCGGAGGGCACCGCGAGGCGGCGGCGGGCGAGAGGCGCGCGAGCTCCGTGGCCGGGCGCGGCACGTCCTGGCAGAGCGGCCATGGGCTGGCTCCGCGCTTTGAGGCGCTTGCCTGGCTCCAGCCCTGGAAAGAATGTGTGTGCCCCACTGGCACCGTCCTGGGGAGGAAGGGACAGGCCGGGCAAAGGGGCCGCCACACTCAGCCAACCTGGGAGATGAGGCAAAGCCATGTGGGGAGTCCCAGAGTTCACAGGAGACGGGACCCCTGCTAAACCCTCTCGCCCTCCTATCCCCACCATGATCCCCATCCACCTACTCACCATCCTCCTCCTGCTCCTCCTACCCATCCCCACCATGATCCCCATCCACCTACTCATCATCCTTCTCCTACCCATCCCCACCATGATCCCCATCCACCTACTCATCATGCTCCTGCTATCCGTCCCCACCATGATCCCCATCCACCTACTCCTCCTCCTCCTCCTACCCATCCCCACCATGATCCCCATCCACCTACTCATCCTCCTCCTCCTCCTACCCATCCCCACCATGATCCCCATCCACCTACTCATCCTCCTCCTCCTCCCCATCCCCACCATGATCCCCATCCTCCTCCTCCTCCTCCTATCCATCCCCACCATGATCCCCATCCACCTACTCATCCTCCTCCTCCTACCCATCCCCACCATGATCCCCATCCACCTACTCATCCTCCTCCTCCTACCCATCCCCACCATGATCCCCATCCACCTACTCATCATGCTCCTGCTCCCGCTTTCCGTCCCCACCATGATCCCCATCCACCTACTCATCCTCCTCCTCCTCCTACCCATCCCCACCATGATCCCCATCCACCTCCTCCTCCTCCTCCTACCCATCCCCACCATGATCCCCATCCTCCTACTCATCCTCCTCCTCCTATCCATCCCCACAATGATCCCCATCCACCTACTCATCCTCCTCCTCCTACCCATCCCCACCATGATCCCCATCCACCTACTCCTCCTCCTCCTCCTACCCATCCCCACCATGATCCCCATCCACCTACTCATCATGCTCCTGCTCCCGCTATCCATCCCCACCATGATCCCCATCCACCTACTCATCCTCCTCCTCCTACCCATCCCCACCATGATCCAGATCCACCTACTCATCCTCCTCCTCCTACCCATCCCCACCATAATCCCCATCCACCTACTCACCTTTCTGTTCTTCCTACTCATCCCCACCATAATCCCTATCCACCTATTCATCATCCTCCTGTTCTTCCTACTCATCCCCACAATGATCCCCATCCATCTACTCATCATTCTCCTCCTCCCCATCCCAACCATGATCCCCATCCAACTACCCATCCTCCTTCTGTTCCTCCTACTCATCCCCAGCATGATCCCCATCCACCTACTCATCCTACCCATCATCCCTTCCCATCCCAACCATGATCGCCATCCATCTATTCATCATCCTCCTGCTCCTCCTTCCCATCCCCACCATGATCCCCATCCACCTATTCATCCTCCTTCTGCTCCTCCTACCAATCCAAACAACGATCCCCATCCACCTATTCAACATCCTCCTGTTCCTCCTACCCATCCCCACCATGATCCCCATCCCTTTACTCATCATCCTCCCACTCCTCCTACCCATCTCCACCAGGATCCCCATCCACCTACTCATCATCCTGCTCCTCCTACCCATCCCCACCCTCATACGCATCCACCTACTCATCCTCCTCCTGCTACTCCTACCTATACCCACGATAATCCCAATCCACCTACTCATCCTCCTTCTGCTCCTCCTACTCATCCCCACCATGATCCCAATCCACCTACTCATTATGCTCCTCCTACCCATCCCCACCATGATCGCCATCCACCAAGTCTTCATGCTCCTGTTTTTCCTACCCATCCCACCATGATCCCCATCCATCTATTCATCATCCTCCTGCTCCCCCAACCCATCCCCACAGTGATCTCCAGCCACCTATTCATTATGCTCCTGCTCCTCCTACCCATCCCCACCGTGATCCCCATCCACCTATTCATCCTCCTCCTACTCCTCCTACCCATCCCGACCGTAATCCCCATCCACCTACTCCTCATCCTTCTACTCCTCCTACCCATCCCCACAATGATCTCCATCCACCTATTCATCCTACTCCTACTCCCATCCCGACCATGATCCCCATCCACCTACTCATCATCCTCCTGCTCCTCTACCCATCCCCATCATGATCCCCATCCACCTACTCGTCATACTCCTACTCCTCCTACTCATGCCCACCATGATCCTCAACCACCTATTCATCCTCCTCCTACTCCTCCTACCCATCCCGACCGTAATCCCCATCCACCTACTCCTCATCCTTCTACTCCTCCTACCCATCCCCACAATGATCTCCATCCACCTATTCATCCTCCTTCTACTCCCATCCCGACCGTGATCCCCATCCACCTACTCATCATCCTCCTGCTACTCCTACTCATCCACACCATGATCGTCATGCACATATTCATCCTCCTCCTACTCCTCATACCCATCCCCACCGTGATACCCATCCACCTACTCATCATCCTCCTGCTCCTCCATCCCATCCAAACCATGATCCCAATCCACCTACTCATCCTCCTCCCGATCTTCCTACCCATCCACACCATGATCCCCATCCACCTACTCATCACCCTCCTGCTCCTCCTACTCATCCCCACCGTGATCCCCATCCACCTACTCATCCTCCTCCTACTCATCCTCCTCCTGCTCCTCCTACCAATCCCCACTGTGATCTCCATCCACATACTCATCATCCTCCTGCTCCTCCTACCCATCCTGACCAGGATCCCCATCCACCTACTCATCATCCTCCTGCTCCTCCTCCTACCCAACCCCACCATCATCCCCATCTACCTACTCAACATCCCCCTGCTCCTCCTCCTCCTCCTCATACCCACCATGATCCCCATCCACCTACTCATCATCCTCCTGCTCCTCCTACCCATCCTGACCTGATCCACATCCACCTTCTCATCCTCCTCCTGCTCCTTCTACCCATCCCCAACGTGATCCCCAACCAGCTACTCATCCTTCTGCTCCTCCTACCCATCCCTACCATGATCCCCATCCACCAACTCTTCATCCTCCTGTTTCTCCTACCCATCCCCAAAGGATCCCCATTCACCTACTCATCATCCTCCTGCTCCCGCTATCCATCCCCACCATGATCACCTACCACCTACTCATCATCCTCCTGCTGCTCCTACCGATCCCTACTGTGATCCCCATCCACCTTCTCATCCTCCTCCTCCTGCTCCTTCTACCCATCCCCCCCTTGTTCCCAATCCAGCTACTCATCATGCTCCTGGTCCTCCTACCCATCCCTACCAGGATCCCCACCCACCTACTCATCATCCCTCTGCTCCTCCTACCGATCCCCAGCATGATCCCCATCCACGTACTCATCATCCCTCTGCTCCTCCTACCAATCCCCACTGGGATCCCCATCCACCTATTCATCATCCTTCTTCTCCTCCTACTAGGGCTGTCAATTAACCGCAGTTAACTCACGCGATTCACTCAAAAAAATTAATCGTGATTAAAAAAACTAATTGTGATTAATTGTACTTATAACAATTGAATACCAATTTAAATTTATTACATATTTTTGGATGTTTTTCGATATTTTCGATATTAATTTCAGTTACAACACAGAATACAAAGTGCATAGGGCTCACTTTATATTTATTTTTTATTACAAATATTTGCACTGTAAAAAACAAAAAAATCGTATTTTTCAATTCACCTCATAGAAGTACTGAAGTGCAATCTCTTTATCGTGAAAGTGTAACTTACAAATGTAGATTTTTTTTGATTACATAACTACTCAAAAATGAAACTGTGTAAAACTTTAGAGCCTACAAGTCCACTTAGTCCTACTTCTTATTCTGTCAATCGCTAAGATAAACAAGTTTGTTTACATTGACAGGAGACAATGCTGCCTGCTTTTTATTTACAATGTCACCTGAAAGTGAGTACAGGCATTCACATGGCACTTTTGTAGCTGGCGTTGCAAGATATTTAGATGCCAGATATGCTAAACATTAGTATGCCCCTTCATGCTTTGGCCACCATTTGAGAGGACATGCTTTCATGCTGACGACGCTTGTTAAAAAAATAATGCATCAATTACATTTCTGACTGTACTCCTTGGGGGGAGAATTGTATGTCTCCTGCTCTGTTTTACCCGCATTCTGCATATATTTTATGTTATAGCAGTCTCAGATGATGACCCAGCACATGTTCGTTTCAAGAACACTTTCACAGCATGTTTGACAAAATGCAAGGAGGTACCAATGTGAGATTTCTAAAAATAGCTACAGCACTCGACCCAAGGTTTAAGAATCTGAAGTGCCGTCCAAAATCTGAGAGGGACGAGGTATGGAACTTGCTTTTAGAAGTCTTAAAAGAGCAACACTCTGATGCGGAAACTACAGAACCCAAACCACCAAAAAAGAAAATCAACCTTCTGCTGGTGGCATCTGACTCAGTTGATGAAAATGAACACGAGTCTCATAGACTCATAGACTTTAAGGTCAGAAGGGACCATTATGATCATCTAGTCTGACCTCCCGCAAGATGCAGGCCACAAAAGCTGACCCACCCACTCCTGGAATAATTCTCTCCCTTGACTCAGCTGTTGAAGTCCCCAAATCATGATTTAAAGACTTCAAGTCGCAGAGAATCCTCCAGCAAGCGACCCCTGCCCCATGCTGCGGAGGAAGGCGAAAAACCTCCAGGGCCTCTGCCAATCTACCCTGGAGGAAAATTCCTTCCCGACCCCAAATATGGCGATCAGCAGAACCCCGAGCATGTGGGCAAGATTCTCCAGCCAGACCTGCATTGACCATTGATACTAATTACCTGCGATGGCACGTTATTGATCTATTGACTAAAATCACGTTATCCCATCAAACCATCCCCTCCATAAACTTATCAAGCTTAATCTTAAAGCCAGAGAGGTCTTTCGCCCCCACTGTTTCCCTCAGAAGGCTGTTCCAGAACTTCACCCCTCTGACGGTTAGAAACCGTCGTCTAATTTCAAGCCTAAACTTCCCGACGGCCAGTTTATATCCATTTGTTCTCGTGTCCACATTAGTACTGAGCTGAAATAATTCCTCTCCCTCCCTGGTATTTATCCCTCTGATATATTTAAAGAGAGCAATCATATCCCCCCTCAGCCTTCTTTTGGTTAGGGTAAACAAACCGAGCTCCTCGAGTCTCCTTTCATACGACAGGTTTTCCATTCCTCGGATCATCCTAGTGGCCCTTCTCTGTACCCGTTCCAGTTTGAGTTCATCCTTTTTAAACATGGGAGACCAGAACTGCACACAGTACTCCAAATGAGGTCTCACCAGTGCCTTGTATAACGGAAGCAGCACCTCCTTATCCCTACTAGAAATACCTTGCCTAATGCATCCCAAGACCGCATTAGCTTTTTTCACGGCCATGTCACATTGCCGACTCATAGTCATCCTGCGATCAACCAGGACTCCGAGGTCCTTCTCCTCCTCCGTTACTTCCAACCGATGCGTCCCCAGCTTATAACTAAAATTCTTGTTAGTCATCCCTAAATGCATCACCTTACACTTCTCACTATTAAATTTCATCCTATTACTATTACTCCAGTTTACAAGGTCATCCAAGTCTCCCTGCAGGATATCCCGATCCTTCTCCGAATTGGCAATACCTCCCAACTTTGTGTCATCCGCAAACTTTATCAGCCCACTTCTACATTTGGTTCCGAGGTCAGTAATAAATAGATTAAATAAAATCGTACCCAAAACCGAACCTTGAGGAACTCCACTGGTAACCTCCCTCCAACCTGACAGTTCACCTTTCAGTACGACCCGCTGCAGTCTCCCCTTTAACCAGTTCTTTATCCACCTCTGGATTTTCATATCGATCCCCATCTTTTCCAATTTAACCAATAATTCCTCATGCGGTACCGTATCAAACGCTTTACTGAAATCGAGGTATATTAGATCCACCGCATTTCCTTTATCTAAAAAATCTGTTCCTTTCTCAAAGAAGGAGATCAGGTTGGTTTGGCACGATCTGCCTTTCGTAAAACCATGTTGTAATTTGTCCCAATTGTCATTGACCTCAAGGTCCTAACTACTTTCTCCTTCAAAATTTTTTCCAAGACCTTGCATATTACAGATGTTAAACTAACAGGCCTGTAGTTACCCGGGTCACTTTTTTCCCCCTTCTTGAAAATAGGAACCACATTAGCTATTCTCCAGTCCAACGGTACCACCCCCGAGTTTACAGATTCATTAAAAATTATCGCTAACGGGCTTGCAATTTCTCGCGCCAGTTCCTTTAATATTCTCGGATGAAGATCATCCGGTCCGCCCGATTTAGTCCCGTTAAGCTGTTCGAGTTTGGCTTCTACCTTGGATACGGTAATGTCAACCCCCCCTCCTTTATTCCCCTCTGTCACGCTGCCTCTATTCCTAAGCCCTTCATTAGCCTCATTAAAGACCGATGCAAAATATTAGTTTAGATATTGTGCCATGCCTAGATTATCCTTAATCTCCACTCCATCTACAGTCTTCAGTGGTCCCACTTCTTCTTTCTTTGTTTTCTTCCTATTTATATGGCTATAAAACCTCTTGCTATTGGTTTTAATTCTCCTCGCAAGGTCCAACTCTACACGGCTTTTGGCCTTTCTCACTCCATCTCTACATGCTCTGACCTCAATAAGGTAGGTTTCTTTGCCGATCCCTCCCCTCTTCCACTCTCTGTACACTTTCTGTTTTTTCTTAATCACCCCTCTGAGACGCTCGCTCATCCAGCTCGGTCTAAATCTCCTGCCTACGAACCGTTTTCCCTTTCTCGGGATACAGGCCTCTGACAGCTCCTGCAACTTCAACTTGAAATAATCCCAGGCGCCTTCCGCCTTTAGATCCGTAAATATATTAGTCCAATCCACTTCCCTAACTAGTCGCCTTAATTTATTAAAGTTAGCCCTTTTGAAATCGTAAACCCTAGTCTCTGATTTAATTCTGTTAATCCTTCCATTTAGTTTAAACCGAATTAGCTCATGATCACTCGAGCCAAGGTTGTCCCCTACAACCATTTCCTCAACGAGGTCCTCACTACTCACCAAAACCAAATCTAAAATGGCATCCCCCCTCGTCGGTTCAGCAACTACTTGATGAAGGAATTCATCAGCTAGCACGTCTAGGAAAATCTGAGCCCTATTATTGTTACTAGCATTTGTTCCCCAATCTATATCCGGGAAGTTAAAGTCTCCCATGATTACACAGTTCCTATTAGTATTTACTTCCCTAAAAACATTAAATAGTTCTCTGTCCATATCCAGGGTAGATCCCGGCGGTCTATAGCACACCCCTAGCACTATCCCAGGGGAGGCTCTAGTAGTTTTTTTACCCAGTGTGAGTATTGCCCAGACAGACTCCGTCTTATCCATTCCATCACTTATTATTTCTTTACAGTTTACCTCATTATTGACATACAATGCTACTCCCCCACCTTTACCTTTGTTCCGGTCGTTCCTAAACAGCACATACCCTTCCATACCTGTACTCCAGTCATGACTACCCTTCCACCACGTTTCGGTTATTCCTACGATATCTGGTTTCATTTCTTGGACCAGGAGCTCCAATTCCTCCATTTTGTTACCTAGGCTTCTCGCATTGGTGTATAAACATCTTAATTTATGCCGTTTAGCCTCTCTCACATTTGTTATCCAATTTGGTATGGACACCGTACTGCCAGTATGACCTATTAGTCTAGTATCCATCCCCCCCCTCCTCCTTATGTCCAATCTCTTCCCCCTGGCTATATCCGTTCTTATCTCGTCACCCTCCTTCTCAATATTGTAATCTGGCGTGGAGATTAACTGGACATCTCCCAACCGTCTCCCCCAAATTCCTAGTTTAAAGCTCTTTTGATGAGATGAGCCAGCCTCCCTCCCAGAAGTCTATTTCCTTCCCTACTTAGGTGAAGTCCATCCCATGAGAACAGTTGTCTGTCCCTGAAAGCCTCCCAGTGGCCATACATCCCAAAGCCCTCCTTATAGCACCACTCCCTTAGCCAACTATTTATCATCTCAATCCTGTCAGCCCTTTGCTGCCCTTCTCTAGGAACAGGCAGAATCCCACTGAAGATGATCTGAACCTCGATTTCCTTAAGCGTCTTCCCCAGCCTGGCATAATCTCCCTTGATTCTCTCTAGCGAGAACCTAGCCGTGTCATTCGTTCCTACGTGAAGGATGATCAAGGGGTTCTTACCTGCTCCTTTTAGGATCCTTTTCAACCGCAGGTCCACATCCCGTATCTTAGCGCCCGGTAGACAGCACACCCTTCTGTTCTCTGGGTCTGCCCTGGTCACAGGCCTGTCTAACCTCCTCAGTAAGGAGTCCCCAATCACATAAACCTGCCTTTGCCTGGTGACAGTGCGATCTACTAATCTATCCCCTGTTCCCTCTAGTCGCAACCCCTGTCCGTTCCTATTTTCCCTTATAATCCCCCTTATGCCATCCTGTATCCTCCCGGGGCCCAGATTTGGTGCGGTCTCCATCAACTCCTCCTCTCTTTCTATGGGACTAGCTGCTCTTCTCTTCTTCCTCACCCTCCCACCTTCAGTTACCACCTGCTGCACCCCTTCCTCGTTATCCAAACACCCAAACCTGTTCCTGAGCTCTATTTCTCCTTCACTGGCCCTCCTTTTCCTTGGCCTGCTTCTCACGGTCACATGCTTCCACTGCCCTTGTTCTCCCCTCGACATTCCCCCCTCACAGACCTTAGCCCCTGCTTCCACCTGTACCCCTGAGCATTCCCCTTCAGCCACTCCTTGCCTTTGCTCCATTAGCTGCTCGAACCCCCTTCTAAACTCTACCAGGGTATCTACCTGCATCTCCAAACCTCGGATCTTTTCTTCCAGCAGCTCTATTAGGTGGCACTTCATGCAGACATACCTCTGGTCAGGCACCCCCGCTAGGACCATGTACATACCGCAGCTGCCACATGCAATCATCTGCATTGTGTCCCCCGCTGCTTGGCTCATGGCTGCTGTTGTCTGGGCCCGCCTGCTCACCTGTGCCCTCCGCACCTGGGGGAACAGAGCACACGGGACACCGCGCCCTCCTGCCTCCCCTTCCACCTCCCCCTGTAAACTCCCACTCAAACTCCCCTGTTAGCAGTCCTGTTTGCCGGCTCCTGTGCCGCACTGCTTTGGATCGTTATCGAGCAGAACCCATCATCAGCATGGACGCATGTCCTCTGGAATGGTGGTTTAAGTATGAAGGGACAGATGAATCTTTAGCGCATCTGGCATGTAAATATCTTGCAACGCCAGCTACAACAGTGCCATGCAAACCCCTGTTCTCACGTTCAGGTGACATTGTAGACAAGAAGTAGGCATCTCCTGCAAATTGTAACCAACCTTGTTTGTCTGAGTGATTGGCTGATCAAGAAGTAGGACTGAGTGGACTTGTAGGCTCTAAAGTTTTACATTGTTTTATTTTTGAATGTAGGTTTTTTTGTACATAATTCTACATTTGTAAGTTCAACTTTAATGATAAAGAAATTGCAGTACAGTACTTGTGAGGTGAATTGAAAAATAATTTTTTTTTACAGTGCAAATATTTGTAATCAAAAATAAATATAAAGTGAACACTGTGCACTTTCTATTTTGTGTTGTAATTTAAACTAATATATTTGAAAATGTAGTTAACATCCAAAAATATTTAAAATAAATGGTATTCTATTGTTGTTTAACAGCGTGATTAATCGCGATTATTTTTTTTAATCGCTTGACAGCCCTACCTCCTACCCATCTCCACCATAAGCGCCATCCACCTACTCATCATCATCCTGCTCCTCCTACCCATCGCCACCATGATCCCCTCCACTACTCATCCTCCTCCTGCTCCTCCTACCCATCCCCACCAGGATCCCCATCCACCTACTCATCATCATCCTGCTCTTCCTATTCATCCCTACCACAAGCCCCCTTATCCACTCATCATTTTTCTGCTTCTCCTACTCATTCCAACCACAATCTCTCTCCACCTCCTCCTCCTGCTCCTCCTACCCATCGACACCATGGTCCCACTGTTCCTCCTTCCCCTCCCTGCCATGAACCCCTCCACCTACTCATTATCCTGCTCCTCCTCCCCATCTGCACATGAAAGCATAGAAATGTAGGACTGAAAGGGACCTAGACAGGCCATCAAGTCCAGTCCCCTGCATTGAGTCAAGACTAAGTATTATCTAGAGTCTGACAGGTGTTTGTCTAATATGTTCTTAAATCTGCCAATGATGAAGTTCTGGTGCTTAACTACCCTTACAGTTAGGAATTTTTTTCTAATGTCTAATCTAAATCTCCCTTGCTGCAATTTAAGCTCATTACTCTTGTCCTGTTCTCAATGGATAAGAACAACTTTTCACCTTCCTCTTTATAACAACCTGTTACCTACTTGAAGACTGGTATGTCCCCCCTCAGTGTTCTCCAGACTAAACAAACCCAGTTTTTGAAATCTTTCCTTACACATCATGTTTTCTAGACCTTTAATCATTTTTGATGCTTGCCTCTGGACTTTCTCCAATTTGTCCTCATCTTTCCTGAAGTGTGGTGCCCAGAACTGGACACAATACTCCAGTTGAGGCCTTATCCATGCTAAGTAGAGTGGAAGAATTACTTCTCATGTCTTGCTTACAACACTCCTACTAATAAATCCCTGAATGATATTCACTTTTTTTGTGACAGTGTTACACTGTTGACTCATATTTAGTTTGTGATCCACTATAACCTCCAGATCCTTTTCTTTAATATTCTTCCCTAGGCAGTCATTTCACATTTTGTATTTGTGCAATTGATTATTCCTTCCTAAGTGTAGGAGTTTGCATTTGTCCTTATTGAATTTCATTCTATTTAATTCAGACCATTTCTCCAGTTTGTCAAGATAATTTTGAGTTCTAATCCTGTCCTCCAAAGCACTTGCAACCCCTCCCAGCTTGGTATCGTCTGCAGACTTTATAAGTGTACTCTCTATGCCAGGCCTGCACAACTTGTAAAGCGGCGAGGGCCATATTACTCCAAAGAAAACAACTGAGGGCCGAAACCCCCCGGCCCCGCGGAAACACCCCCCCCCCAGCCCCGCGGAAACAAACCCTCCTTCCCCAGCACCGCCCCGCCGAAACAGCTAAGGTTTGGGGGGGAGGGTGTGTGATACTTTATTAAGAATTTTTCAATTAAATCAAACAATTTTTTAAATTATTTTAATGTTTTTTATTAATCATGGAAAAATTAAAAACATCTGTTCCGTTGAAAGAAAACATTTGTACTTTTCATAATTACCTTGCAAATGTAATGAGAAATATTACATCCCTTTTCGGCAACAAGCTTGTCGCATTCGGGGGTCATATTTGAAGTGGATATTTTCATAATGTCTTCCAAATGGTCGTCAGTCAGAGAAGAACGTTGCTTGTTTTTATTCATGTTCATGATGGAAAATGTTTGTTCACATATGTAAGTGCGTCCAAAAATGCTGAACGTTTTCAGTGCAACTTCATTGTCCAGACTTTTGTAGAAGTCCCGCAAGCTGCTTTCTCTGTGCTTATTTCAGTAAACTGCTGAACACTGAAGTTCAATAACCTCCAACTGCAAATCTAGTGGCACTTCCTCTGGATCCACAGAAAAGGGATCTTCAGTCAGCTTCAACTGGACGTCTTCTTCTTTAGACAAAGTAAGTCTTCTGTCAAATTCTTCAATCAAAAGAATGATGTGCTTTGCGTATTTTTCTCCTAACTCGGTGTGTTTGTGCTGAGGGATACGCTGTGCACAAGTGGGAAAGTGACACATTTCACCTTTTGACAGCTGACTTCTGAAAAGTTTCAATTTCATTTTGAAAGCTTTCACTGCTGCACACATTTGAAATATAAGTTGATTTTTTCCCTGAAGTTGAATGTTGAGATCATTCAGGTGTGCTGTAATATCACAAAAGAAAAAGAGATCTTGATTCCAGGACTCATTTTCAAGCTCTGGGAATTTTATTGGCCCATTTTCTAGGAATTTTGCTACCTCCTCTTTCAAAGCAACAAAACGCTGGAGCACTCTTCCTCGACTCAACCACCTCACTTCTGTATGGTAGATTAAGTCATTGCACTCGGTGTCTACCCCTTCAAGAAAGGCTCGAAATGTCCTATGTTTTAGTCCTCTAGAACGGATGTAGTTTACAATGGAAACTACCACTGACATTACATGCTCAAATTTTAAGACTTTGCTACACAAAACCTGCTGATGCATAATGCAGTGATGTTTGGTTATTTCTCTCCCGATAAATTCTTCAAGAAGAGTAACTGCTCCAACATTTTTTTGGCACATAGCTGGAGCACCATCAGTACAAATGGCCACCAAGTTTGTGAAATCTAATCCCGACTTATCATTCATGCACTTTATCACTTCACTGGAGATTTCTTTTCCGGTTGTGCGACCCGTCATGGAGCACATGCCAGCAAGTTCTTCAGTAATTTCAAAGTTTTTATCAATACTTCTAATAAAAATAAGAAGTTGGGCGGTGTCTTTTAAATCGGTGCTTTCATCCATAGCTAGGGAGTAAAAGCAGAATTCACTGACTCTCTGCTTTAACTGATCACTTAAATTGGTAGAAATGTCAGCTATTCTTCTCCGTACAGTCATGCGTGATAGACTGACATTCTCAAATATTCCCCTCTTTTCTGGACATAACTCAGATACAGCAATCAACATACACTTTTTTAATAACTCGCCTTCTGTCAAGCATTTCCCAGCAGCAGCAATTTCCTTAGAAATTTTAAAGCTTACTTTAGTAACTGTATCGTTCTCAGTGCTCACTTTCTTGAAAATTTGCTGTTCTCTACTAAGGTTTTTCACTAAACTGGCTGCTTTAATTATTTTTTCATTTGGGCTCAATTTGGCGAGATTGGGATGCTTAGTTTCAAAGTGCCGCCGAAGGTTGTATTCTTTCGGAACGGCTAACATTTCGCGACACACGAGGCACAGTATTTTGTCTTTGGAATTAGTACATAAGTATTTATTCATCCATTCAGTGTTGAAAACTCTGTGCTCTGATTCTCTTTTTCTCTTTTTCTTTTCACTCATGGTATCCATTATGAAGCTCAAGATTTTGTTGAATAAATTCACACACAACGGAAACACTCACAGTCACACACAAAGAGAAGAGATATCTCACGGCGCATGGCACACTAGCAAGGCACTGACGGTGTGTGGAAGCCTGTAGGTCCAGGGGTCACTATATTACTGCACACAGCAGTCAATCAATGCAGTTGTAGATAAATCTCTGCATTATGCATTTTTGTACAACTTTTATATGACTTTGTATTGAACCTTGGTACTATGTTATAGCGGGCTCCTAAGATAGTATAATTAAGGTAAAAGAAAAATTTCTTCTGTGCAAATTTTTGAAGCAGAGTTCAAATTTGTGTGCCATGAGGCAAATGCGCCCAAGTGAGTAAAATGCTTATACATTTTAAAAGTTTTAATTTGCAATTTGTGTCAATTTATATGGGTTTTCAGATAGACATCATAAGTAAAAAAAGAAAAACAAAAGTTTGTGTTTTAAATTGAAAATTTTCCTAAAAAAATATCAATAAATGATTATCAGCCAAGAATAAGATATGTAATTACAAATGCATTTTAATTTCCTTATTGGTCGAAATGTCAAAGACGGCTAAACTAACCTTACTGTTTTTCCCTGCGATCTTTTTCATTTGCCCATTCAATATAAACTCTGTCCAGATCTATCAGTCCTCAATCCAGCTGGTAACTCTTAATACACATCAGCACCCCACATAGAACCCCCCACTCGCTAGTTTCCCAATACACACAGATTTCTCCTCCCAGTGTCCTTCCCCACAGCCCCACCACCACAACTAAACAATGCCCCACACAGACCCCCAGTGCCCTGACACACACAGATCTCCCTCACTGCCCAGCACCCCCCAACAGGCCCCCACTGCCTAGCACCCCAAAACACACAAACCTCCCCCACTGCCCAGCACCCTCCACACCCTCACAGCCCAGCACCCCCCGCACACCTCCCAGACACTCACTCCACCACACCCTTCCCCCTTCCCTGGCCGCACTCACCAGCCCTGCTGGGAGGTCTCTGGCTCCTAGGGTGAGAGCGGCAAGGGGAGTCTCCAATGGTGAGCGGGAGCTGGTTCGCACCGGTTCGCGGGAACCAGTTGTTAAATTTAGAAGCCCTTTTAGAACCAGTTGTCCTGCGTGGGACAACCGGTTCTAAAAGGGCTTCTAAATTTAACAACCGGTAAGTTGAAGTGACCAGGACCGTAGCTGGGGGGGGAGCAGAGGGAGCGGCTGCTCCCCCTGAGCACATTATCCAAAAGTGGCACCTTAGGAGCCGACCCCATGGGTGCTCCAGCTCTCCGCCCCGCTCCCCGGCCCCAGCTCACCTCCGCTCCGCCTCTCCCTCTGAACACTCTGCCCCGCTTCTCCCCCTCCCCCCCCCCCCCGCTTCCCGCGAATCAGCTGTTCGCGCGGGAAGCCTGGGAGGGCAGAGAAGCAAGCGGTGGCTTCGCGCTCAAGCCCAGGGAGGCGGAGATGGAGCGGAGGTGAGCTGGGGTGGGGGGAGCCGCCCGCGCCACAGCAGGTAACCCAGGGGGAGGGGCGCGGAGGGGAACAGCTCCCCGCTCCAGCTCAGCTCCGCTCCGCCTCCCTGGGCCTGAGCGCAAAGCCGCCGCTTGCTTCTCAGCCCTCCCAGGCTTCCTGCGCGATCAGCTGATTCACGGGAAGCGGGGGGGCTGCAAGCTCAGCCTGACCCGGTGCTCCAGGCACTGCGCGGTGGTGGCGTGGCCTGGCTCCAGCCGAGCGGCGCGGCTGTAGCGCCGCCAGCCACCTCCAGGCAGCGCGGTAAGGGAGCAGGGAGGGGGTGTTGGATAGAGGGCAGGGGAGTTCAGCGGGATGGTGGGGGAGTGGATAGGGTTCGGGGCGGTCAGATGGCAGGGAACAGGGGGATTGAATGGGGGCAAGGGTCCCGGGGGGCAGTCAGGAAGGAGCAGGGGTTGGATGGGGCGGTGGGAGGCAGTCAGGGGCAGGGGTTCCCAGGGTGGTCAGGGGACAGGGAGAAGGGGTGGTTGGATGGGGAATCAGGAGAGGAGTTGGATGGGGCGGCGGAGGGCAGTCAGGGGACAGGGAAGGGGGTGGATGGGGCAGGGGTCCCGGGGGGGGGCATCAAGGAACGCGGGGGGTTGGATGGGGCAGGAGTCTCATAGACTCATAGACTTTAAGGTCAGAAGGGACCAATATGGTCATCTAGTCTGACCTCCCGCATGATGCAGGCCACAAAAGCTGACCCACCCACTTTCCCTTAACTCAGCTGTTGAAGTCTCCAGATCGTGATTTAAAGACTTCAAGTCGCAGAGAATCCTCCAGCTTGCGACCCCTGCCCTATGCTGCAGAGGAAGGCGAAAAACCTCCAGGGCCTCTGCCAATCTACCCTGGAGGAAAATTCCTTCCCGACCCCAAATATGGCGATCAGTAGAACCCTGAGCATACAGGCAAGATTCTCCAGCCGGACCCCCATTTTACCAGCGATGGCACGTTATTGCCTAATTGATTAAATCACGTTATCCCATCAAACCATTCCCTCCATAAATTTATCTAGTCCCGGGGGGGGGGGGGGGGGGCAAAAAGCGCTCAGGACAGGGGCGGTGGCTGAGCCCCGTGTCCCGCTGGGGGGGGGGGCGAGGGCTCCGTGCCCGTGTCCCGCTTGGGGCAGTGGGGAGGGGCAGCAGCGCGCGAGGGCTCCGTATCCTGCTTGAGGCCTGGGGGGTGCGGCGCTGCGCGCAGGCTCCGTGTCCCGCTTGGGGCCGGGGGGGGGGTGGAGGCGCGGCGGCGCGCGAGGGCTCCATCCCCGTGTCCCGCTTGGGGCGGGGGGGGGGGGGGCGGCAGCGCACGAGGGCTCCCTGTCCGTGTCCCGCTTGGGGCAAGGGGGCCGGTGGCGCGCGAGGGCGCAAAAATATCCTGGCGCCGGCGTTGGGTCGGGGGGGGGGGGGGGGCGCCTGAAAGCCCTGCCCCCGCAGCTCTGATTGGGCTGGACTCAGCTGCCCGCATTGCTGGCTCCTGTCGGCGGGTAGGCACGCCACCAGGAGCTGCCCCAGGAAGCGCCGCCACGCCAGCCTCGGGACTTTGTGTGCGTGGGGTTTAGAATCCCCCCGCGGGCCGCACAGTGAGCCCTCGCGGGCCGCATGCGGCCCGCGGGCCGTATGTTGTGCAGGCCTGCTCTATGCTATTATCCATGATCCCCCTTCATCTTCCCATCCTCCTGGTCCTCCTACCCATCCTCCTCCTGCTCCTTGTACCCATCCCCACCACCATCCCCCTTCACCTTGTCCTCCTCCTCCTATCCAACCCCGCCATGATCCTCTCCATCTACTCATCTTCCAGCTTCTCCCACCCATCCCCATTGTGATCCCCCTCCACCTCCTCATTCTCCTACTCCTCGTATAAAATTATTACTCTGATCCCCTCCCCTACTTCCTATCCCTTTGCCCCCTCATTCTTTTGCGTCTATCCTTCCTCAACCTCATCCTCCTCAATTTACTCATTTTTCTGACTCTTAGTCTGACTCCCCCTCTAACTTCTCTTGGTCTTTCTCTTAATCCTCCCCCTCCGCCTCTTCTTCATATTCCTCTTGTGCTCTATCTCCTCCTAAACTCTTCTCATTCTCTCACCTCATACCTTCTCTCAATGGTCAGGAAATATTTAAAGTTAAAAATGAAGGAGAAAATATTTTTCATAACACTGCCAATATCTTTCCAACACAGTAACAAGGGCTGTGTGTTTTAAGATGCTCTGGGTGCAGCTTCAGCGCGGGACCTTTGAAGTAAAAACAGTGAGCGAGTTTGTAAATGGTTCTTTTACTCATATACCAAAAATTTTCATCATCAGATGGGGAGACTTTTGAACATTGCCCTGAAAATGAATCTCCAAATGAGTGAGTCAGATAACGTTTGAGTAGAACTGCATAAATCTGACCCGAAAGTAATATGTTAATCTGGCAGCATAATCAGGATGTAGGTTTAAGAAACTGAAAATAAAAGAATGGTAATTCTGTTTACAGAGTGCAGAATATATTCTGGTAATTTTTGTGGAGTGCCACCATTATGCTTTTTGCTTTATAGATAAAGATGTGGTTCCTCAACCAAGGACTGTACAATCACATTACATCGAAAAAACTACTTTCAAAGAACATTAAGGGTGCAGAGTCAAGCACTCAAAAGTTAGGAAATGCCAGAATAAGGTTGCCTGTGCATCTTAAATTTAGCCCCATTGTGCATGAGTAGTATGATACAGTCATCAATAATATAACCGCACAGTATTTTTTCCACAGGAACCTGGCTCACTGAGGGATAACTATATATTGTTTCTTTTTATCCCCATCATTTAGTGTGTGGTCTCATGCCTCATTTACTGCACACCATCCAAGCCTTGCACTCCATAAAGAATTACTGATTTCCTCGTGGGCTTTTCCCTGGCACTCTCCTTGTAGTATCTTACAGCTTGGCTATATAGGGACACTCAAGAAAATTAATTCAAATGAACTAAAGGTGTGAATTTACAATGGATTAATTAAACCTTATGTCACAACCCCAGGTTTACTACAACCTGGTCTTTGCTACCTGCTGCCACCACTAAGCTTTTCACTGGAAATTTTCCTCTCTCGGGACACCCCCTCCCTTTGCTCCCTTGTTACAAGGACCTTATCCCCAAGCCACTGCAGAAATCCCCATTCACCACAGGTCTACTCTGGACTGAATTAATAAACTTGTAATTTATTATTTACAATTAACATATGAATGAACTCCAGTACTGATCCACTGGGAGCGCTCACTATCCTTTTCAAGCCCTGGAAAGTCTTATTTCCTACCCGGTTCAGGCTTCAATTTCAGAAGCCACAGGGTCTGATGTTCTCCCACTCTGGTCTCACCCTCTCAGCAGCCCAGACCTCGATCATCCCTGATGGACCAGTCTCGGGGGTCTGGAGAGACCTTTCTTAGCAAGATCAGCCAGCCCAGACCAAAGCACCTTCAGTGTCCATTCTCACCCCTCCAGCCGCTGACTGTTGAACAAACATTCCAGATGGCTTCTAGCAACCCCTTGGGCCCTCACAGAGTCCTTAGGTTTCAAACCACTATCTCACTTCCACCCACATATTTTACCTCCCATATCCCAAAATGGTATAAAACACAACACATACCCTAACATTCTCCACGCCTCACTAAATCCCTTTGTGGATGCTCTTATTCAAAATTAAAATCACCATAATTTGGTTTGCTTAATTCACATTGAATTAAGCTAAACAGAACCAAGGCAACTTTAATTCTGAATAAAAGCATCTACGCAGAGAGTTAATGTGGTTTAACTAATACACTTTGAAAGTTACTTTGGATTAACTTTCCTGACTGTACCCCATATAGATGAGTCCTGATTTCATTACAAACATTAATTAATGTGTCGTCACAACATGCCTGTAAGATAATATGGGGATAATACCACGTTACCACAAAAGGAACTGAGACACAAAGACTCAAGTAAGAAGTGTCAACTAATTTTGTCTGCCCAATGTAAGAAGCCTAGGGCCTGATTTTCAAAGTACTTGGCAGTCTATAGCAATAAATGAAGCAGAGGTCCTACAGACAACAGTATCCTCCATAACACAACCTTGATTCATCCCCAGAGTAGGTCCATCCTGTGCACTGAATGAGGCAGATGACTTGTGGAAAAATCAGTATGTGATCATGTAATTAAAAGACTGAATCATAATACATATGCACAAGGGGACCAAATTCAGGTTGCACAGGCAACCTTAATTCTGGTATTTACTAACTTTTCAGGGCTTGACTTTGCAACCGTAATAATGTTCTTTTTAGACAGTTTATTGTGTGTAATTTCCTAAGTTTTTAAAAAACATTGAAAAAAAACCCACAAAAATTTCATCCTGTGGGATCATATTGCCTCACTCCACATGGGTCATTGGCAGGATTGGAATCTTTAGATCCAGAGCACAGTCCTCTACCACTTGAGCTAATGGAGTAACTGATAGCCTGATACTCTATCTACTATGCAGACCAACCACTAGAAGGGGATGAGACACTTTGCCAGTGGGTTTCTACAGCTATTAGCTAGACAGCAAAGGGAAGTGGAGACTCAGAAATAATGGGTTCAATGCCAGGCTCTGGTAGGGTGACCAGACAGCAAGTGTGAAAAATCAGGACGGGGCGGGGGGTAATAGGAGTCTATATATGAAAAAGACCCCAAAATCGGGACTGTCCCTATAAAATCGGGACATCTGGTCACCCTAGGGTCTGGAGGGAAGTGATCTATAGTTGTTACAGACCCTTCTGTCCTTGTCTTCCTGTCACCTTCTGTTCCTATCTCCATTTCCACAGCTCCTCTTCGTCCCCTTTCCTGCTGCTATCCATCCTCTATCTACTTAGTTTTCCCTGTTCCATGTTCCCCCATCCTCCTCTATCCCTGGCTCCTGCCCCTCTCTCCCTCCTTTCTTCCCCCCACATCTTCTGCCCCCCAACCTGTGCTACTGCCACCCCTCTCCTAGCTCCTGCTTCTAACTCTCCATTCTCCTAGACTCTTAAACCCTCTCTCCCCCATGCTTCTACCCCTGTGACCCTGCCCACCATCTCTTCCCCTTCATGCACCCACTCCTCACTCCTCTGCATTGAAATCAGGCAACTTCCTCCTTCTCCTACATGCTGCCTGGCTGACAAGAGCACTGTGGTCACAGGAGAAAATCTCTCAGTTCAGGGTCTGGTGCCACAGTGGCCTGCAACAGCTGTGAACAGCAACTGGAAGGAAAGTCTTGCTAAGTCCCTGCAACCCTGGACTTGAGCCTGCTTATTTGTTCTGTGGGGACAGTGCATGTACAGTCTGCCACCATATAGGAGCTGCCAGGTATTGGAGTACGCTCAGTGCCAACAAAATCTACAGAGAATTTAGCTGCCATACTGACAAGTCTCTAGTGAGCAAGTGCAAACAGATTTCTCAGACACTTATGAATTGGCCTAATTGGGGCACATTTTCACAGGGACAGCAAAAGCCACAGCCATGATACTATGATGTCTCTTCTGCCTTCTCAAGTCCCTGCTCCAAAGCATGGAGGTCCTAAAGTCTGTCCATTAAATGGTTTTTAATTGTTTAACCTGGGCAAAATAAAATAATAAGAATAATACCTAGCTCTCATATAGCATTTGTCATCAGTAGATCTCAAAGCATTTTACAAAGGAGGTCAGTATCATTACTCCTAATTTTCGCATGCCCTCTCCTGTGCTTCCCTTACTGCACATTCTGAAGGCAAGACTGTAACATGATCCTGTGCTTTGGCATCCTCAGTTCCTTTCACGACCTTCGCAGGTCCAAAAATGGAAATTATGACTCTGATGAGGAAAAAGGAAAGGAGGGTGGGGAGTGTGAATGTGCAGAGTCCATTTTGAAAAATTCCATTTGCAGGTATGTAACCTTCATTTCTTCTTTGAGTGGCATCTGCATATTCCCACTCTTGGGATAGTTTGATTAGCAGCACTCCTGTCTACGGATGCCAGGGTCTAGTTAAACAGCAATTGTAATACTGCTTTACCAAAATGAGCATTCACTCTGGATACCAGATCCAGGAAATAGTGTTTTGAAACAGTATGAATGGAGCTTGATATAGTTGCCTCCCTCTTTTTATTGTCCACATAAAAGATAAACAGCCTCAATGATTTCCTGAATTTCTTATACCTATTCATATAAAAGCTAATGCTCTCTTAGCCTCTAAAATGTATAACTTCCTTCACCTGGGAGAGAATGAGGTTGGGGGAAAGATATTGGCAAGTTAATGGACTGATTGAGATGGAATTCTGTTACCGTCATGGGAAGAATTTAGGGTGTAGGTAGAGGGCCACGTTATCCTTGTGGAACACTGTAAATGGCAGGTTAGCCAGACAAGCTTGTAGCTGGCTTACTTTTCTAGCAGATGTAATGGCCTGTCTTACCTGAAAGGTGAAATAGGGAACATTCTCGCAAAGTTTCAAAGGGAGGTATCAGCTGAGTAGGTACAAGTAAGAGATCTCATATTGGTGTAGGTTCTTTGACTAGAGGATAGATGTTTATTAGTCAGTTCAGGAATCTTTTTTTCTGTCATGACTAAATGTAGTCTTATAGTCAATTAATATGTGGTGAATTGAGGCAGCTACAAGATGCACTCTTATGTACATTATAGAGAGCCCTAAGGATTTTAAATGAAATAGGCATGCCAATATAGATTGAATAGGAGGTGACAGTGAGTTAATATTATTAGCCCATAGAGAAAGCATTTTCCACTTAACATCATGAGATCTGTGGGTTGACTGTTTCCTGGAGTTTAAGACTCTCCTGAACTTTTTTTGTGCAGGACATTTCCAGGTCAGAGTCCTATGGCCTGTGCTGTCAAGTGAAGAGAGTGTGGGTATATGTTCTGCTGTGTCAATACATCTATGATTACTAGGCTAGATTGATAGATCCCTTGTGATAACTGTAGAAGGTCTGAAAACCATTGTTGTCTCATCTAGATGGGAGCAATCAAAACAATCTTCGCCCGTCTTGTGTTATCTTCTTGACGAATCTCTGAAAAGATATGGGGAGAATGCATAAACAAAGACTTATCCTCTTACTGCAGTAGAAATACATCCGGTATGGACTGGCTGTGTGCTCCTGCTCTTGAGCAAAACCTTCAACATTTGAAATTATGTCTTGTTGCAAATAGCTCTATCTTCTGATAGTCCCAGAAAGAGAAGATCTTGTCTGCCACAGAGTTCTTCCTTCACTTTTCATGCTGATCTCAAACATCCTCACTCAGTTGTTACACACAAATTTTGCCTTTGACTTCAATATGGAAAGCTATAGAATTAATTTAATGCTGATTGCACCAGTCCCACAATGCCATAACTTCTTTGTTTAGGTGGCTGAAAAGAACTCCCCCTTGCTCGATCACAAAGAACATTGCTAGTGTATTGTCTGTGATTCTAGCTGTACCACTCTGCTGTGCAGATGAGTGAGAAATGACTATGCAGATGAGGGAGAAAGCCCAACAAATAGCTGTTGATTCTAGTACATTGATCCCAGGGATTCCAACGACCATGAATTGTCAGGTTCTTGTAGTGAGCTCCCCCAGTCCAAATTGGAAGCATTAGTAGCCAGTGAAGCTGGATGGTAGCCAACAAAGCTGGAGAGTTGAATGCTATCCCTCTAATGACATTTAGAGTCTACCATGTGAGGAATAGATGCACTCCCCCTAGCTCCACCACCTGGCCCACAGTGTCAATTTCATAAACATACTGGGTATTTGGCAGGTAGTGTTTTGCTAGCCAGTGCTGAAGAGTTCTCATCTTAGGGCAAGCACATGGGGTTTCATAAGTGGCCAAAGGTATGAAGTCCATCAGCTTGAAGAAGAACATCACTGTTTGGCAAACTTCTCCTGTAATACTGCTACTGCTGTAAGGATTCTTAGAAACCTTACTTCAGAGAGAAAAACTCTGCCTTGTTGAGAATCCAGACCTGCCTATAAAAAAGGTATAATCTGGGTAAGGACTATGTGCAACTTCTTCAAGTTTATCTTGAGCCCTATTTCTTGGAATATGGTACATGTTTGTAGCATACCTCTTATTAGTTCCTTCTGTGAGGATGCCTCAATGAGACAATTTCTAAGTACAGGTGTACATGGATATCTGTCACCCTTCTCAGTCCTTTGTTTACCAAGGCCAGTAGTGTCTCCCATTCAGACCCCCCCTCCCCTGCAAGATCTGCTGTTGGATACACAATGCAATGCTAAATCAGGTCAAGACTGACCTGACTTTGTATCTTCCCCTTCCCTGATGAAAGGCAGATTGGGAACATACATCTTGTAGCAGAAGGGCCTGGAGTCAGTTCTGTTGCTCCTTTCTGGATCTAGAGGTGAAAGTGCTGCATATGGAGCTGAGTGATGGAAAACAGCCTTCCTCCAAGCAGGCCAGACACTGTACATGAGTGTCTGAGGCAGGGAATACAGCAGGGCAAGAGGTATACCTCTTGAACCCTGGCTTCTCTTCCTCCAGTTCTACCATGGAAACCATGGATCCATGCTGAAGCAAGAGATCCAATATTCTTACTAGTTAAATTAATCCAAAAGGTAGTAAGTACAATAAGATTATAAAATGTTCTAAAATCTAATCTAAACAAATGGAAAAACTAGCTTACTAAAGTGACATTGAGAACAATCCACTCTGATGAATCTGTGTTGGATTGACCCGGTAAGGTTTCTGATCTGTCTGCTACCATGGTTGGTACTGAGGTAGCCAAAGCACTCCACCCCCTTTTATAGCCTCTCACTTGGAACATTCGGGAATAGTGAAGGAAGAGGCAGAGGCTGCATGAGAGCACTCTGAAGGGCACTGCTATAAGAAGTGTCCACCGTACAGGTTGTACTGTTGGCCTGGGAACGACATAGGGTAACAGTCTAGTAAGACTTTACTGGAAATTGATCTTGTTTTTCCCCAGCAAGGAAGGCTTAGCAAGGCAGCAATGCATCAGTTTACATTATAAAAGCTTTTTGCAGTGAGAGGAAAAATTAGAAAGGTTGAGTAGATTGTGTTTGTTTGTTTGTTTTTAAATGAAAAGCTTAAGTTCTGCAGAACACAAAAACTGTTCTGCTGTAAAATCCTAAATTTGGAATCCACAATTCTTAGCTTATCTGGTCAAGTGTTCAAAACCTGGGACTTCTGAGAGGTATGCAAACACTGCCTTTAAAAAAAAAAAAAAAAAAAAAAAAAAAAAAAGTGTTGGAAATAGCAGAGAAGAGAAAATACTTAACCTTCACCCCATAAATTCCCTTCATCCTTTGGACACTAACATAGGCACATGTTGAAAATACCTCTCAATCATCAGGACAGAAAACTAAAATAACTACCTTATTCACTGTTACATTTTTATCATGAAGAATGTATTTGTCTTTCATGTTAGAAAAAAAGGTCCATGATGAAAGCAAAACAAGAGCGTCTATAGAACAGAATATATTCTTGTTTGAAAAGAGGACTGTAATGGGGTGTATTGAATCTCACACTGACAGGGAAGGAGCTTGGGAGGCTCTGTGTGCTAAGGTAGCCCTGCCCCTCCAGCCCTGCCAAGTATGCATGGTAGAGAGGAGGGATTTCAAAGGAGGAAGCTGCAGTCTGCAAGGGGGGAGCTCTGAGAAGGGAGTGATTGGAGTGGCTCCTGAAATATCAGAAGGAATCTTCATGCCAGAACCCCCCTGGCTTTGCGAGGAATCCAGCAAACCTTAGCGGCAAGCCCAATAGGTAAAGACTGACTTGGCTACTCAGCAGTAAGGACTCCAACCAAGCAGCTATCTAGGCACCTCTGAATTAAGGTAGTGCCTCAGACATTTTTGCTTTTTATTGAGCCCAGGATGGTCTTGTTTTGTGTTGAACATGCACCTTTATTCCCCCCCCCACCAATAAACCAAGTAGACAGGTCCACATGGGTAGGGCCCACTACAAGGACTAAGAGGCTGTGGCCTTACTGGACTAACGCTCTGGACATTCTTTTTGCAAAGACTCAACACCCTCTCTCTCTCTCTCTCTCTCTCTCTCACACACACACAACGACAGTAGCTATTACATCATTTCATCTCAGTTGAGAAAGTATACTTAAAATCATGCTCCCCCCTGAGTTGTCAGGAAGTAAATAAATATTTTAATGGTTAAATTTTATTATTTCTTGATATGACAACATTTCTTTATAAGATCAAATATGTTGGTTTTTAGCATGTCTTGGAATGCTGGGGAAATCTGAAATCATTGCAACCAGTTCTCTCTGTTTAGGATTCAGGTGCCTTAATTTAATTTGTTTTTACCAACGTTTATGTTGTCTTCTAATGGCACTGAACAAAAATCTGACTGTGACAAATGCAGAAGTGTTCTTTAATACCGGTAACTATTAATGCTATATCTGGATCTGTCACTAGCATGGTGTTTCTGTACTGTAAATGGGCTGAATATTTCAATCTTTGGGTCTAACTGGGCCACAGAGCCTGCTTACCTAGGGAAAGAGGGAGGAGGCCCTTTCTAATAGTCAGCTAACTGTTTACACTTAATGATTATCAAGAGAAAATGAAAAAAAATGAAAAGAGAGCAGATAGCCTTAATGGTTCTTTGGGGAGCCCAAACACCAGTTTTAACAGGATGAGTCAAACTTTTGTCCTTGATATACCAGGGTGGAATTCACTGTATCTTTGCACCTCAAAACAATATGTTTATATTGGCCATACTTGAAGGACAAAGGACGAAGTTTTCAGGTAGTTTCTTCCTAGTAACTATAGCTTATGGCTCCCTATACATTGAAGGTTGAGAGGCAATAACAGGACTTTGGAGTTCAGCAACTTGGTCCACCAAAAAGCAACAAAGAGTCCTGTGGCACCTTAAAGATGTATTGGAGCATAAGCTTTCGTGGGTGAATGCCCACTTCGTCAGACGCATGTAATGGAAATTTCCAGAGGCAGGTATAAATATGCAGGCAAGAATCAGTCTGGAGATAACGAGGTTAGTTCAATCAGGGAGGGTGAGGCCCTCTTCTAGCAGTTGAGGTGTGAACACCAAGGGAGGAGAAACTGCTTTTGTAGTTGGCTAGCCATTCACAGTCTTTGTTTAATCCTGATCTGATGGTGTCAAATTTGCAAATGAACTGGAGCTCAGCAGTTTCTCTTTGAAGTCTGGTCCTGAAGTTTTTTTGCTGTAAGATGGCTACCTTTACATCTGCTATTGTGTGTCCAGGGAGGTTGAAGTGTTCTCCTACAGGTTTTTGTATATTGCCATTCCTAATATCTGACTTGTGTCCATTTATCCTTTTACGTAGGGACTGTCCAGTTTGGCCAATGTACATAGCAGAGGGGCATTGCTAGCACATGATGGCGTGTATAACATTGGTGGACGTGCAGGTGAATGAACCAGTGATGTTGTAGCTGATCTGGTTAGGTCCTGTGATGGTGTTGTTGGTGTAGGTATGTGGGCAGAGCTGGCATCAAGGTTTGTTGCATGGATTGGTTCCTGAGTAAGAGTTGTTATGGTGCGGTGTCAGGGCAGGGCAAGGGGTCGGGGTGTGGGAGGGGGTCAGGGCTCTGGGCTGGGGGTGTGGGCTCTGGAGTGGGGCTGGGGATGAGGGTTTTGGGGTGTAGGAGGGGCCTTGGGGTTTGGGGGGGCTCAGGGCTGGGGCAGGGGATTGGGGCACAGGCTTACCTTGAGCAGCTCCCGGTCAGTGGTGCAGCGTGGGTGCTAAGGCAGGCTTCCTGCCTGTCCTGGCACCGCGGACTGTGCTGTGCCCCAGAAGCGGCCAGCAGCAGGTCTGGCTCCTAGGCAGAGATGCGCGCAAACCACTCTGCACAGCTCTCGCCCACAGGCACTGCCCCCACCAGCTCACAATGGGAGTGTGGAACCGGTGCTTGGGGCGGGGGCAGCGCGTGGAGCCCCGTGGCCCCCCCGCCTAGGAGCCAGACCTGCTGCTGGCCGCTTCCGGGGCACAGCACGGTGTTAGAACAGGTAGGGACTAGTCTGCCTTAGCCGGACAGCACTGCCAATGGGACTTTTAATGGCCCGGTCGGCGGTGCTGACCAGAGCTGCCACAACCCAGTGCCTTACATTCTGCGACCCAGTACTGGGTCGCGACCCGCAGTTTGAAAACCACTGTGCTAGGAGCTTTCTTTTCTCTGCATCTGGCATGTGCCACTGATGTAATCTTTTAAAGACATGTTCAAGCCATGTGTCAAAGCCCTCTTCACCAGGCAATGCAACAGCATCCACTGTAAATATCCTCTGCTGTGATAAGGCACAATCTCTGAATGGGTCTGCATAATCTTCCCTAATGCTTTCTCCAGAGCCTTTGCCAACTTATCAGGTGACAGAGTAGCACCCAGGGATGGGTCTGAGAATTAAAGCTCAACAAGCCCTTCATAACTGCCAGAATCTCAGAATCTTTGCCTCTCTTTCTCCAAGAAAGCTGACGTTTTCTTTAAAAAACTCTATACCCGGATAAATGGGGGGCTGGGGAGGAGGGAGGAAAGGGCTGGCATCCAGAGGTTACAGATTTCCACAAGCTGTTTTCTCAGTGGAAACCTATAGGTGCTCCATTAATGCTGGCAGCTCACACAATGATGTATAATCCTCCTCCTCCCTTCTAAAGATGAACCCACACACCTTGCACTTGCCCAGGTACATTACAGCTACCTGCAAGGTGGTCTCAGCAGTGCCCTCATTGTAAGCTTCAGCTACACGCAGTCTAAAGGGCTTGCTTGGGGTCTATGCATTCTTCTGTACCAATCTTCTAACACCTACTCTGCCATAATGCCAATATAAATTTCCCAAAATACAACAAAATGATCCTTTCCCTAATTAGTGGGCTAGCCCAAGACTCTTCTTGCAAGGGGTACTAACTCAGAGATCCCCAAAATGTAACCCTTCCACAGGGTGCCCATGGCAGCAACAAGGGCTGGATTCATTCTGTCTAGTGTTTTTTTCTCTAAAAATAAGTAAACCTATGGCTGGAGTCCCCACCTAGCATGATACTCTAATTTCAAACTCTGGGAAATTAAAATAAAACCTGGCTAGTCACTTTTGCAGGTAGTTCTATCCCACTCACAAGCATGCAGCAATCCCTTGGGAACATGAAACTCAAGTAACTTATTTGGGGAAGAGGGGAAATCCAAGGAACATCAAAACCCTGATATATTGACATACAAGAAAGTGGGCAACCCAAATCCAGCATCAACAGTTTGATCATCCCCCACAGTTCCAAATATTTTTTTTCCAGTTTATGAAGATTACCATTCTTAGTCCCACCACAACCTCCACTCACCTAAAATCCCACCCATGAGTCCACTTAGATTCAGTGGTAGTAAAAGAGCATCAAGGGATGGCTTTCCTCTGCCAGTATGCTCTAGTCCAGAAAGAACCACACTGCCATGACCTGCTTTTATGTGCAGCTTCCTGGTCCAATTTATGATATCATTTCTGATTCTGGTGGGCTGGGGCACTGAAGAGGCATTTCAGTGCTGCCGCCATTTGTCAGACCTCACCATGAAATCAAATACGCACAACCATCCCAGTCAGACCTAACTGCAAAGTCAACTGTGCATCGCTGCTTCCACTGTGATCTGGTCCAGTCCCACGGATTCATTCCACAGAAAGTGCAGAATCTCCAAGGGGGGAACCCAGAGCAAAACTGGGTTCTTTAAATTGGACCTTCAAACAGAATCCCTGCTCCTAGGACACAGCCCTTTTCCTCTACCTCTCTGTAGAGCCTGGACTCCATTACCAAACCAAAGTCACCTTCAGGGTGGTCACTTCATTCCAGGACATATATTGCACAATTCCTTTACCTTTTCATAAATACAGTAATAATCATCATCTTATCATTTATACAATCAAAACAAACAAATTCCAATCAAAGCAATAAAAACTCTGTAGGTGGAATTATGGGTAAACAAAAGTATAGTCTCTACGTAATTGAAGCTGGACAGTGCTGGCTTTCCCCTTCTCACCTATAGAGGAAAAGAGGGAGTTGTGCCCAATCATGTCTTGTGGCACTGGAGCTTACACAACTAATAAAATATTGCTAGGAGGTTTTTTTTTTTTGCTTTGCAGGTGTCAATTAGCAACATCAAGAGAACATTCAAGAGTCCTTGGCATGTTCAGAGTCTTAGTGAAGAAAAATTTTATGATGTTGTGTCTCTTACAATTGTCACTCTGCTTATAGACACTGTGACAAAGTTCCTCCTCTATCTTGGTGGGTCCTGCGCTTATTGGCGGATTTTCTTGCCTCAGAGATTCATCATGTGGGTTGGGGAACAGCC